>NC_080787.1:134943545-135282295 GCF_028018385.1 Neofelis nebulosa | reverse complement strand
AAGCTTTATTAAATATGGTGTTAACTATTGGCTTTTTCAGCTGGCCTTTTTGTGTTGAAGTAAATTTCTTCTGTATTTATTTCCTTGAGAGCTTTAATCATAAATGGATGTTGACTTTGTGAAATGCTTTTTCTGCATCTATTGAGAACATCAAATTATATTATATATTTATTATATTATTAGCAGTAGTGTTCTATATTGTTATTAGGTTGTTTATTTGAGGATTTTCTTGTTTCTTAATGTAGGCACTTATTACTATGAACTTCTCTCTTAGAATTGCTCTTGATGCATCCCATAAATTTTGGTTTGTTGCATTTCCATTGTCAATGTCTCAAGATATTTTTTTATTTGTCTTTCGATTTCTTCTTTTTAAAAATTTTTTTTTTTCAACGTTTTTTATTTATTTTTGGGACAGAGAGAGACAGAGCATGAACGGGGGAGGGGCAGAGAGAGAGGGAGACACAGAATCGGAAACAGGCTCCAGGCTCCGAGCCATCAGCCCAGAGCCCGACGCGGGGCTCGAACTCACGGACCGCGAGATCGTGACCTGGCTGAAGTCGGACGCTTAACCGACTGCGCCACCCAGGCGCCCCTCGATTTCTTCTTTAAACCATTTGTGGTCAATAGCATGTGACATATTTGTGAATTTTCTGGTTTTCTTCTCTTATACTATCGTGGTTAAAAAAAATGTTTGATATGATTTCAATCTCCTTAAATCTATTAAGATTTCTTTTGTGGCATAATATATGATATGTCCTGGAGAATGTTCCATGAGCACTTGAGAAGAAGGTATCTTTTGTTGCTTTTGGATGGAATGTTCCTGTATATATCTGTTAAGTTCATCTGGTATAAGGTGTCATTTAAGGCCAATATTTTCTTATTGATTTTCTGTCTACATGATCTATTCATTGATGTAAGTGGGGTATTAAAGTTCCTTACTATATTTTACCGTCATTTCTCCCTTTAGGTCTGTTAATATTTGCTTTCTATATTTAGGTGCTTCTATGTTGGGTACATATTTATAAATGTTATATTCTCTTGTTGGATTGACCTCTTTAGTCATCATGGAATGCTCTTCCTTGTCTCTTATTACAGTCTTTGTTTTTAAGTCTATTTTGTCTGATATAAATATAACTACCCAATTTTTTGGTTTCCATCCACAAATAAGATCTTTTTCCATACCTTCACTTTCAGTCTGTGCATGTTCTTACATCTGAAGTGAATCTTTCTTGTAGGCATCATATAGATGAACCTTATGTTTTCATCCATTCAGTCACTCTATGTGACTTGATTGGAGAATTTAGTTTATTTAAATTAAAGTAATTATTGGGGTGCCTGGGTGGCTCAGTCAGTTGAGCATCTTACTTCAGCTCAGGTCATGGTCTCACAGTTCATGAGTTCAAGCCCCGCATCAGGCTCTGTGCTAACAAAGAACTCAGAGTCTGAGCCTGCTTCAGATTCTGTGTCTCCCTCTTGCTCTCCCCCTCCCCTGCTCATGCTGTGCCTCTCTCTGTCTCTCAAAAATAAATAAATGTTAAAAGAAAGAAAGAAAGAGAGAGAGAGAGAGAGAAATTATTGACAGCTATGTACTTATTGTCATTTTGTTAGTTGTTTTTTTCGTTTGTGATTTGATTACTTTCTTTAGTGATCTCCTTATTTCTTGTGTACCTACTATAGGTTTTTGTTCTGTGGTTCCCATGAGGCTTATATATAACAACTTACAGCTATAACAGTCTATTTTAAGTTGATAACAACTTAAGTTTGATCACATTCTAAAGTTCTAGTTTTACTCTGTGCCCCCCCCCGTTTTACATTTTTGATGTCATATCTTTTATCTTTTTATCTTGTGCATCCTTTAACTAATTGTTGTAGTTACAGTACTTTATCAGATGGGTCTATTGCAAATATTTTTTCCCAAGCTATGGCCTGTCTTCTAATTCTCTAGATATGTTATTTTGCAGAGCAGAAGGTTTTAATTTTAATGAAGTGTGGCTTATCAACTATTTGTTTCATGTACGTGCCTTTGGTGTAGAATCTAAAAAGTCATCATCATATCCAGCGTTATCTAAGTTTTCTCCTGTTATCTTCTAGGGGTTTTATACTTTTGTATTTTACATTTAAGTCTATGATTCATAGAGAGTTAATTTTTATAAAAGTAATTTTGGTATTTCTTTTTTGTTTTTTTCAATTTTCTTTTTTTTAATATTTATTTTTGAGAGAGAGAGAGACAGAGTATGAGCGGGGAAGGGACAGAGAGAGGAACATAGAATCTGAAGCAGGCTCCAGGCTCTGAACTGTTAGCACAGAGCCTGATGCAGGGCTCGAACTCCCAGCCCAGAGACTGTGACCTGAGCAGAAGTCGGACGCTTAACCAACTTAGCCACCCTGGCACCCTGACTTTGGTATTTCTAAGGTATAAAATGGGTTTCAGTTTATAACATCATGGCTATAGGAAGTAAGGGTTTGATTTATGTGAGCTTGCTTTTTAATCATCCAGAAATCAATTAGGTCATACGTTGGAGTTTATCTACTGAAGTGGTTCCTAAATATCTCTCTTTATTTAAATTAGTTTCACTACAATTATATGAGATGGTTGGATGGATTGGTTTGTTGTTTAAAAATTAACTCTCAGGAGCAAACAGTCAACACAGGAGCAAACAGTTAACAGTTGCAGCATGTGGATATGATTGATCATTATATACTATTACTGTGTAGTATTTAAGGTTTTAAT
This sequence comes from Neofelis nebulosa, assembly GCF_028018385.1. NCBI lineage: Eukaryota > Metazoa > Chordata > Mammalia > Carnivora > Felidae > Neofelis > Neofelis nebulosa. The sequence goes on along the minus strand of NC_080787.1, from coordinate 135,279,564 downwards.
TATATAAATTTATTTAAGGGCTCAAAGAATAAATAAAAAATTCAACAGAGTTTAAAGGAGGTGAAACTCAGATCTATTTCGACATTACCTCAAGAACTGACCTAACCGGGGCACCTGGGTGGCTCAGTCGGTTAAGCGTCCGACTTCAGCTCAGGTCACGGTCTCGCGGTCCGTGAGTTCGAGCCCCGCGTCGGGCTCTGGGCTGATGATGGCCCAGAGCCTGGAGCCTGCTTCCGATTCTGTGTCTCCCTCTCTCTCTGACCCAACCCCGTTCATGCTCTGCCTCTCTGTCTCAAATAAACGTTAAAAAAATAAATTAATTAATTAATTAAAAAAAATAAAAAAAGAACTGACCTAACCAATACACCAGTGGTAAGGTCTGAGCATGGTGCTACCCTTCAGGTGGATGGAAGCTTTGGAAAGACTCTATTCTCTGTTAAGTATCATCTTATGCCACTATGACCAAGGTCGAGATTTTAGATTCATTCTGAAAGTGTTTCATAACTATTTTTGTACTTTACGATGACACCTGACAGTAACCCTTGAAATATTCAAAAGACATTTATTTGTATTTTTCCAAACCTGCATAATAAATATTACTTGTCATAAGCATCAGTAGAATCATCTACAACATTCCTGTTGCTTAATGCCTAGAGGCCGTATTGAAAACAATCGATTGGAAAAGAATATTAGAACAAAAGTAACAGTTGGGAATGGAGAGTGGAAAGGGCCATGAAAGGGATCAATGGTACTGATTATGTCATCCTCATTGAGAAACACTGAATATAATCTCACATCTTTCCTTACCTAACAGACTCAGCTTCAGCCTTGCCTTTACTGCTCCTTGCTTTTACTTCATTTATAAGCATTGCTTTATTGACAACAAAGACAAACAGAAAGAAATGATGATTTACCTTCTCCTTAAGTCACAAGTTCATGTCCAGTGCAGCTTTTTGTGTACAGTTTACGAATTTTGTTTTACAAATTATGAGAGGCAGAAGGGACACAGCGTGAGTTTTCATTTTTCAGGTTGAGTTTTCAGCAGGGGAGACAGGACAAACTTTGCAGTTTGAAATAAATCCAACCTGCAAATCATTGTGGGAAAATTAAATTGAAAGTTAATAATGAGACTTATCCACAGCCAGCCTGAGGAAAAACTGTGAGGTTCTACACATGAAGATTTGTGTTCAGGTCACACACCGCCTGCCCTTCAACATATCCTGTTCACACTACAGCAAAGCATGCATAATCCCTCTGATACCAGTTTTTGTTTGTTTGACCTGGCATCACTCCCTTGGTCACAGCTGATCACCCCTGCCAGAGCCAATTTTGCAAGACTGTGTTTCTTTCACTCTCTGTTAAAACTACACACATTTTTAACAATGGCCTTCGGCCCTTGCAATTCACTCTGGAATAGTTACTTTGACCCTAACACTTTCATTTGGTCAGGAGGAGAAAAAGTAGTCTGAAGACAGGCTGGTAGTGGAGGAAATGGCAAAAAAAGAGTCATCTTTGGCAAGCCTCAGTCATACTGAGTGGCCGTTATCTTCACTTCCAGAGAGCAGGCAACGGTGAGCAGAAAAAGGAATAAAGTTCTCAAGCAATTTTATTAATGATCTATTAAGGAGAAACAGTCCTGTACCTGAATGATCCTTATTGTTGATATACATAGCCCTGTGTCAGCAAATAATTACAAACTTTTTGCCTTCATTTTTCGCAGGCCAACCCAAGAAGTCTGGTGATAATTGCTTATTTTTATCTGATAGCCAAATACATGACTTAGTAATAAGAGGCAACGGCCTACACAGAATAGTCAAGGGAGCTCTATATCCTCTTGTCTCTCAGAGCTAAACAGTGGCAAATCACCAAATTTCTCTGACTCTCAGATTCCTCTTCTGTAAAATGAGAATTTTAAATATTTTAAATATTTTAAATTTTAAATTAATTTTAAATATTCCAAAATTCATGAAATTTTAAGTATTTCATAGAAAAACGAACATGAAAGAGCCTTGCAAAATAGAAAGTTCTACTCATAAATCATAAGTTACCTTGTTTCTACCCAGAAAGGGAGTTAAATTTGCTTTAACTCATCTATTCTCTCTCAACCAGTCTTCCTCCTTAAGAGCAACTTATTCAGGGGCTCCTGGGTGGCCCAGTCAGTTAAGCATCCAAATTCAGTTCAGGTCATGATCTCAAGATTGGAGTTCCAGCCCTGCATAAGGCTCTCAGCTGTCAGCACAGAGGCTGCTTCAGATCCTCTCTCTCCCTCTCCCTCTCTCTCTCTCTCTCTCTCTGCATCTCCCCTGCTTGTGCTTTCCCTCTCAAAAATAAATAAACGCTCTCTCTCTCTCTCCAAAAATAAATTAGCATTTTATTTTAAAAAAAAGGGGGGGGGCATCTGGGTGGCTCAGTTGGTTGAGCATCCAACTTTGGCTCAGGTCATGATCTCACCTTTGTAAGTTGGAGCCCTACTTGGGGCTCTCTCCTATCAGCACAGAGCCAGCTTTGGATCCTCTGTCTCCCTCTCTCTCTGTACCTCCCCCACTTGTGCTTTCCCTCTCAAAAATAAACATTTTTTTAAAAAAGAACATTAATTTCCAAAAAGATGACTTTAATTAAGGATATGGCTATAATAAAGCTACTGTCCCCAAAAGGAACTTGATGTATAGCTTTGGTCTAGTGAGACCACACAGGAAGCAAATGATCTGACTGCCATCACATTTATAGTTTTAAGAAGTAGTTGAACTCTACAAACACTGGGTAGTTCACTTATTGGTTTGTATCTGGGTTATACTTGTGAAATGGCATTAGATCATTAGTATCTGAAGGGTGGATGAACACAGTTTTGTAAGGGGTAAAAAGGTGTTTCACAGCTGGAACTTCCAGATACCTAAGTGCAAAAATGATCCATGTTTTCTAAAATTATCTCTGGTGATTCTGATATTGCAACACATTACTCCATAGAGAACATTTTTCAAAGAATATACAGGACACTCTGCAAATATAGGATTGAATATACCATTGGAATATTCAATAGGAAGAATTTTGTTTAACTGTAACTACTGAGTGATAGTGCATAGATTCCATCTCTATAGTTAAAACTGCATTTCTGCACACTTACAACTGAATCTCTGTAGTTTAATATTTGTACAGGCTAACAATAATTATGTCTGTAGAGATTCATTACCCCAATTAAGGTGAACAAAGATGAAATGATGCTGTGTTTATTTTCACATGTTTCTGCCTGGCACCAGTTGGACTTAGCCAAAGTATGAGCTTAATTCTCTGCTAGAAGTGACATAAAAATACCAAAGATAACCTTTTACAGCTCAATATACATTTAAACGTGAGTTTCAGCTTGCACGTCCAAAAGAAAGGGCCCATCTTTTTGTACTTAGTAAAATGATCGGTTCTCCAAAGAAGTCTGCTTGCCAGTACAAACGCTCCAGCATTTGTACTCTTTTTTCAACTTGCCTCATGAAGCCTGGGAGAAGGTAACTGATTTCCACCTAATTTTACCGGGTTTACTTTATGTAAATGGCTTCTTTCAGGCTTAGAAGTCTGTGATGAAGTTCTGTATTGTGTAGGATACGACCACTCTGAACTGTCTGCAACCACCACAGATGTTTTCTTTTTTTTTTAATTTTTTTTAACGTTTATTTATTTTTGGGACAGAGAGAGACAGAGCATGAACGGGGGAGGGGCAGAGAGAGAGGGAGACACAGAATCGGAAACAGGCTCCAGGCTCTGAGCCATCAGCCCAGAGCCCGACACGGGGCTCGAACCCATGGACCGCGAGATCGTGACCTGAGCCCAAGTCGGACGCTTAACCGACTGAGCCACCCAGGCGCCCCGTCACAACAGATGTTTTCTTAGACAAGAACTTACTTCTGTGCTTCTGACCACACATGCCGAGACTCCCCTTTTTGAGCATTATGCTGAATCCTCATTAGGTACTCACTAGTCATTGAGTGCCTGATGTTTCCTGACGGTCATGTTACAAGCTCTTGGCCCTGAAGCCTCTCAGAGTTATTCCAGTTAACTAAACGTACGCCTTCACTCATGAGAAAGAGGCTACCTCTCGGAGAGAAAAAGAAAAAAAAAAAAAAAAAAAAAACTAAGATATTGGAAGGCCTGCTTCAGTACAATACATGTAGTTTTTCTCTCCTCTTAAACTATTTACTCACTTTTCCTGAGAAGCCTTTTAAAATAACTTTTCTGACAGAGATAAGGTTCATCCATACCTAGATAGCAGCTGCTTTCTAGAAGCAATAGCAAAGGTGCATTTGCAGAACTCTCTTCTACCTTTTTACTAAATCCACCAATCACTCCCATCACTTGCTTCAAGCGGAGTACCGCCCCTTCAGCGGGGAGCCCCGCCCACATCTAATATCTGCTTAGAGCCTCGCCTCCTCCTTAGAGGTTCCAGCCAATCCTGTACTCCTAATATCTTGGGGCAAAGCTATCGCGAGATCCCAACGTATCCTCTGCGAGACTTTAACCATGTGGACTTGCGCAGAAGCTACGTATGAAGCTATTGCTGGAGAAAAGGGGCGGGGCGCTCCGACGTGCGCGTTCACCTTGACCCTACGCTCCAGCGCGCACCCGGTAGCTGGGAGCTCTGGTTTCTGGGCCCCCCGGGAACCCCAACACAAGCCAGCGTAAAGCGCGCGTGCCCATCTCAGACGGGTGTTCGGTGGGTGGTGAATGCTTGCCCGGGACTTGTGGCGGGCTTTAGTGGAGCCCCGAGCCTTGGTGCAGAGAGTCTCAAGAGGCTTGGAGAACCAGGTAGGCTCTTGGGTGATGGGGGGTCAGGGGTCAGAGGTTGGGGACGGAAGACGTCTCCAAACGGAGACGGAGGTCCCTGGGAGAGACGAAGTGGTTGTCTGGAGTCTAGGAAGCTAAAGGGCTGAGAGAGAACCGCAGCGCGAGTCTCCCCGACCCTTTCCCATCCCAGACTTGGGGGCCTCTGGACCGCCACGGCCCCCCGGGAGAAGGTAGGGCCGTGGGAAAGGAGGCTGTGCTTCTCCCCGGGGGGTGGGGCCAGCGGTGTTTAGATCGAGCGCCCGAGGGGCTGTCGCGCTCCTCGGCCTCGCGGTAGCTTGTTTGCCGGGCCTGCTAGGAGCGATCTGGCGCTGACAGCCCAGCTTTGATTCCTTGAACCGCTTTTGAGTTTTGGAGGAAAACGGAGTAGGTATTGCCATTCCTAACACAAACGCCCCTGGAGGCTGCAACTGGGCAGCTGACTACCTAGCTTCTAGGTGCGCGGGGTTGTAATGTGGTAAACGGGAGGCGAGGCTTCTAAGTTAGTCTGAAAGTTCTCAGCTACCTTTAGAGTCAGATTAATTACATTCGCACTCACAACCACCCTTGCACGTTGTACATTTTGGCTCCGTGGTCGCTGCTAGGTTTATGAACAGAGATTTGTTATCTGATGATTGACTGTCATTGTCAGATATACAGTGTTTTAAAATAATGGCATTAATCTCGTGACTTTTTTCTAAGTGACTGGACATTAGCCAGGAGTTAGAAATCCTAGATGTTGGTTTATGATCAGAAACCATGCTGGAAGCTGAGTACTATTGAGCATTAGCGAGATAAGTGTGCCTGTACTGGACAACCTGCTCTTTCTAGAGCTTCCCAGGTCGAGTTAACCAATAAGCTAACAGTTGAGAATAAAATAGTTTACTTTTGAAAGATGCTATTGTGTATATGTCCTCTTTTTGCCCAAGCCTAAAAGAACTGCACTTGTAGAATTATTAAAACAAATCTTTTATTAAGAGTTCAGCCTACAAAGATTTGTGGGAACAAAATGTGCTGGTGAAAAAGCTTCTTACCAGGGCATTTTTTAAGTTTATGTGACATATATTTTGGGGTTCGGTAGATTAAAATACTCTCATCTTGTTGGAGTTATAACTACAGAAGGATCGTGGTAATGCTAGATCATTAAGAGCTTTACTCTAATCAGCAATGATTGGGCTTTGCTTACGTAAGGCTTACCTTGGGCAGCAGGGTGACAGATGTATACTTTTTGCTCCTAATAGCCTAAACCTGGGTCTACCACGGATTTGTCGTAATTTAGGATTTGTAGGTGTCTTTTAATAGAGAGATAATAATTCGGAGAGGAAAAAAATCTGAATTTAAGTTTAATTGGTAATCGTTTGTTACAATGTCATAGTAACTTAACATTTTATGCTTATTTTTCTAACAGCTGTCTTTGTTTTCTGTCGAAGATATGGGTCAGTCAGTTTTCTCTGTCTCATCCAGAAATAGTAAAGAATAGTTTCACATTACCTATAATCTTCTAGAACGTGGTTAAGAGACTCTTGTCCAAAAAGAAACATGGCACTTTAAAAAGAGGGAGGATATTCGGTATTCAGGGAGTTCAAGATAACTTGTTTCACCTTGTTTTGGAATATCATTTCCATTCTGGCACTGACCTGGCATTGGGTGTACAATGGGGAATAGGATACTGTTTCTGCCCAGCTTTCAAGTCCTTCAAGCTAGAGCACTGTAGCAGTTGGGATCAAGGAGGAAAGGCCCTTAACTCAGCATGCCCCCTCATGGAAAGTTTTCTGGGGAAGATTGGGACAGCAACAGACAGAAAAGTGTAAAAGGGCATTTCAAGCAACAGGCTTTTTACATTTAAATGCAGGACTGTTGTATAAAGCGTGGTCCGTATTTAAAAAACTGTATATAATATTTTACCCAAACGCTGATATTTAAGAGGAAGCAATAAGAAATACAATGACCAAAAATGGGATTCATGTGGTATGAAGAAAACCAGAAGTATTTGGAATATGATTAGAGATTTATAGAATTTTACCAGTACTTAACTTCTTGGCTTCCAGTTAACATTATGGTTGTAAGTAGTTTCATCAAATAACATCTTCTTTGGTTCAAGAAATTATCCCTGGATAGAAATCCCTTAGAAAAAGAGTCGACCAAAACAATTTTTTTTTTTTTTTTTAAATCATGAATGTGTGCTGGGTTCTGGTTTAACGGGCTGGGGTATACATGGGCATCAGTATTTTTTTTTAAGTTCCCCAAATGATTCTAAAGTGTAAAGTTTGAGACACACAGATCTATGGTCCCTGCCACATTAAAGTTGGATTATTATAATATATAGCTTATAGTTCTGAGGGTGATGATAATAGCAGCTACCATTCACTGAATATATGCCAGATTTCCGTTAACTATACTATTGCATTTACAGTATTTTTTTTACATTTATTTATTTATTTTGAGAGAGAAAGAGAGAGAGAGAATCGCAAGCAGGCTTTGCACTGCCAGTGCCGAGCCCAGTGTAGGGCTCAAATTCACAAACCATGAGATCGTAACTTGAGCCAAAATCAAGAGTGGGACGCTTAACTGACTAAGCCATCCAGGCACCCCAATATTATTTCTAAGCACAGTCCTGTCATCCCCATATTAGAAATGAGAAAACTGGCACAGAGCAGTTAGATAACTATTCCTCTGCCACACAGTCACTCAATGCCAAAGCTAGAATTAGACTCTTTTCTCCTGTAAGCCACATTGTTTTACAGATGTGAGACTCTATAGCCATTTGTTTTGGGGCTTTCAGGGTTAACAATTCCATAATTACCATGTTATTAATATTAGAGTTGGTGTCATAGATCGTGTAACCCCTACCTCATATCCACACTCTTTGTCATGAGCAGTTCTACCCAGTAAAGAAGTATGGTACGTTTCCCCACCCCTTGACTTTGGGTCCATTCGTGTGCCTTGCTTTAGCTCGTGGAACCTTGTGCTTTTGCTATGACCACACTTTGAAGAGTACTTGTGTGTTTGGATTTACACTGTTACACCTCACCCATGGCCTTATGCACATTTGTGGGTTGCTTTGCTGGTCCTAAGAGGATTCAAGCCGAGCTGAACTGCTCCTCCAGAAACCTAGCCTAGGTCAGCCAACCCTCAGCTAACCTGCAAATCTAAGAGAATAAGTGATTGCTCTCTCGAAGCATTGAGCTTTGAGATGGTGTGTTATACAGCATATTTGTGGTCATAGTTAACTAATAAGCTGATGAGCAGAACTTTTCAAACTTCCAGAATGACCAAATTCCAGTATTCTAGCCTGTGTTCTGATGAGAATTGGGCAAAGATAAACATACAGGTTATTAGGGGCTTCCTGTATTGTTCTTCCAAGATAATAGAGGAGATATGATGCTTATAGTTAGCCATAGTAAGAGATTGATTTTTAGTCTATTACCTGCACATTCATAAAGCAGTCAGTGCTAAGGAAATGGAATTCTCATGATTGACTTAGACCAACAATACTTGATAGCCTTTTTGCAGTTTTGTGAAGGTTTTATATTTGCCCTGTCCAGTGTAGTAGCTGCTAGTCACATATGGCTATTGAGGTCTTAAAGTGTGGTTGGTGAGACTGAGCAGCTGAGTTTATGGTATTACTTAATTTTATTTAAAGTTAAAAAGCCATATGCAGTGTGGCTACTAAGAAAATAAATTTTATTCATTTATATTTTGTTAGTAAATTGCTCACTTTATGTAGATTTTTCAAGTTTATTAGAATAAAGCTGTTCTTAATAATCTCTTATAATTTTAAATCTTTCCTGTATTTACTTTTTGTGCTTTTAAAATCAGATTTATTAAGGGGTGACTGGGTGGCTTAATTGATTAAACTTCTGACTCTTGATTTTGGCTCAGGTCATGATCTCATGGTTTTTCCTGAGTTTGAGCCCTGAGTCAGGCTCTGCACTGGTAAGGCAGAGCCTGCTTGGGATTCATTCATTCTCATTCTCTCTCTCTCTCTCTCTCTCTCTCTCTCTCTCTCAATAAATAAATAAATAAATAAACAAACAAACAAACAAACAAACTTAAAAAAAATGTAAGTGCAATAATATGGTTAACAGAAATTTGGCATATATTCAATGAGTGGTAGCTCTCAGAAGTATAAATTATATATTACAGTAATCCAACTTTAATGTGGCAGGATGGGGACCAGAGATCTGAGGCACTTCCTAGCCTCTAGTAACCACTAACCTGCTTTCTATCAGTAGGTGTTTGCCTTTTCTAGAATTTCATGTAAATAGAATCATACAGTATATGGTCTTACACATCTGACTTCCTTTGCTTAGCATGATGCTTTAAAAATTCATCTATGTTTTATCAGTAGTTGATCACAGAGTAGCATTCCACCGGTTTATCCGTTTACCACGTAATGGACAATTGTGTTGTTTCCAATATTGACTGCTAATAATTGACTGCTATTAACATTTAAATTTAAATCTCTTTTGTGAATCTATGTTTTTAATTCTCTTTGGTAGACATCGAGGGGCAGGATTACTAGACTGCGCAGAACAGAACGTTTGTGTTTAATTTTATAAGAAATTGACAAATTTGTCCTTTTATTTTTTTTTATTTATTTTATTTATTTATTTATTTATTTATTTTTAACGTTTATTTTTGAGACAGAGAGAGACAGAGCATGAACGGGGGAGGGGCAGAGAGAGAGGGAGACACAGAATCGGAAACAGGCTCCAGGCTCTGAGCCATCTGCCCAGAGCCCGACGCGGGGCTCGAACTCACGGACCGCGAGATCGTGACCTGAGCCGAAGTCGGACGCTTAACCGACTGAGCCACCCAGGCGCCCCCAAATTTGTCCTTTTAGAATGTTTGAGAGTTCAGTTCTGGCTGCTGTACATCCTGTCTTTTAAATTTTAACCATTCTAGTGGATACATAGTTTCCTATTGTGGTTTGTAGGTTGAATTTGCATTGGCTTAATGACTGATGATGGTGAAGATGTTTTCATGTACTTATTTGCCACTTGTAGATCATCTTTGGTGAAGTGTGTGTCATTTTTTCATAAGGTTGTCTTATTGCTGATTTGTAAAAGTTCTTTTTCTATTCCACATACAAATCCTTCATCAGATGGTGTTTTACAAATACTGTGCCCTGTCTGGCTCCCCTCTCATTTTTATAACAGTATCTTTTGAAGTGCCAAAGTATATAATTTTGTTGAAGCTTACTTTATCAATTTTTTTATATTCTCTGCTTTTTGTAACCTATTTAAATTAATTTTTTTTGCCTAATCTAATGTCACTTAGATTTTCTCCTGTTTTCTTCTAGAAGTTTTACAGTTTTAGCTTTTGTAGTTCAGTTTTTGATGTATTTCAAGTTAATTTTTACATGTGGTATAAGGTAAAGGTCCAGGTTCATTTTTTTTTTTTGCATATGGCTGTTTATTGAAAAGGATATTTTTTGCCTGTTGACTGCCTTTGAATTTCTTTCAAAAATCATTGACCATATGTGTTTGGGTCTATTCCAGAACACTTTATTTTGTTACATTGCTCTATATATCTATCATATACTATTACCATACTGTTTTGATTACCATGTCTGTGTACCGTTACCACACTGTTTTGATTACCATCATTGTAAGTCCTGGAGTCGGTGTAAGTCTTTCAACTTTATTCTTTTTCAAAATTATTTTGACTTTTCTAGATCTTGGGCATTTTAATATAAATTTTGGAATCACTTGTCAGTTTCTGCAAAAATAAAAAAAATAAAAAAATAAAAAGCCTATTGGGATTTTGAATGGGATTACTTTGTGGATCAGTATCTAGGAATTGACATCTTGAATCTTCCAGTCCATAAACATTCCAAATTGAAAATATTTCTTAAACTATCCTGAAGCCAAATTTTAATTGTTTATACATCCTTTTTTTTCCCCCCCCAACTACATTGTTGGAATAGGTGGAATAGGCATCAGCCATCATTACAACTTTATGATTTTTTTTTTAATTTTTTTAACGTTTATTTATTTTTGAGACAGAGAGAGACAGAGCATGAACGGGGGAGGGGCAGAGAGAGAGGGAGACACAGAATCTGAAGCAGGCTCCAGGCTCTGAGCCATCAGCCCAAAGCCTGACGCGGGGCTCGAACTCACAGACCGCAAGATCGTGACCTGAGCTGAAGTCGGACGCTTAACCGACTGAGCCACCCAGGCGCCCCACAACTTTCTGATTTAATCTCTGTGAGTTGGTTTGTGTTTCATATAGGAATTGGCTATTATTTTGGCAAAAGTTTAGTTTGGGCCTACATAATACAGGCTGCTGTCAGACCAGTTCCTCTTCTGAGATGACAAAGCTTTCTTTTTCTTTTTCTTCCTACATTTTTTTCTCTTCTTCCTTTATTGTCTCTGCTCCATTTCCTCTGGTTGCCATCACCACCTTATTCCTTCCCAGCTATTCCTGTTACCTTTTAATCTGCTGATCCACAAAAAGAAATACATTCTGGATTTTCATCTTCCTCTTTTAAAAGAGAAAATATATTTTTCAGAATTTTTAAAAATTCTATAAACTCCTTGGAATTATAAAACAAAAATGAACTTTTGTTGTGATGATTATGAGTTCCTAAAACTCTTCAACTATGCATTTCCAGGATATTTGAGAGATTTACCTTACTGTCTTACTGCTCATTAAATGTATTTTATTTTATGCAGCATGTTAACTTTATTAAATGTATCCATTAAAGTACTGTTATGACCATTAGAATTTCTATGATGCGTGAGATTATGGTCCATGTGGTCCTTACCTGTATTTGACTTATTAAAAAAAAAAAAATTACCCATTGCTTTATCTCTCCGAAGAGTTCATATTGTGTATGTGGGCTGTTAGTTTGTGGTGAATTCTTCATCTGGGAGCACTTTAATAGTAAAATCCTCTGTTGGAATGCTTACTTGTTGCCTTTGTCTTCTAGAGTTCACACTTGCCAACCAAGAAAACTTGAAAATGAGCAGCCGACGGAAACGTGCTCCCCCAGTGAGAGTTGATGAAGCAAAGCAACAGCAGCTTCGCTGGAATATGCATGAAGACAGAAGGAATGAGCCTCTCATCCTAACTGATGAGGAGCACCCCTGCTCGGGTTCAGATTTCTCTTCTGCTCACTGCATCATCCTCGGTGATAGCCTACAAGAAGAAGTGGCTCACAGAGATAAGAAGAGGTGTTTGGAAGCAGTGAGCATCGCAAAATCGGTTGATAAAGAAGAGACCAGCGGCATTCTTTCTCCTCTGTCTGTAAAGCTGCATATTGTGATTTCTCCCTATCGCTTTGATAATTCTTGGAGGGCATTTTTAGGAGAATTCACTCTTCAGCTCCTTCCCGAACAGAGTTTAACTGAAGATTTTTCAGAAAGGAGTTTTACACTGATGAGTTCAGAGTCAAGCGGTCAGTTCCTGATTTATGTTAATTCAGAAAGTGAAGATGCAGAGAAACAAGAAAAAGGACTCAACGAGCCAGTCAGTATTTGTGATAATGGTATTCGAGTGGAATCATCTTTCAGTGGTGAAATGCTTGAAGATTTGGGGTGGCTACAAAAGAAGAGAAGAATAAAACTTTACCAAAAACCAGAAGGGAATCACATTATTAAGGTACTCAATTTCTGTGGTGTCTTTTAAGGTTCTTCTGCATTGGGCAGTCCCATTTTGAAGTTAACGTAGAAGGAAGGTGTAAAAAGCCAGCAATAAGCCTTTCATCATTAAGTTTCAAAGTGTACTTTATTTTGGGCTTTCAGTAGCTATAAGAAATATGTACTTCTAGGTGATCGTTTCCAGGCTGTCCTTCTTCAAGACATCCCGGATTCCTCCCTTCCAGCTCTACTCTCAGTGTCTTCTTTTGGTCTTCCTCATCTCTCCCTCTTCCTGTAGCCGTTCTTTATTGCCCTGCTGGCCTTTTCAACTCCATCTGCTTTGTCTCTGGGATGGTATAATATGAATGAAATGAAATTCTGTTCTTTACTGCCTACAGAATTAAGTGTAATCTTGTGTGTAACTCCTTTCTTTGATAGACCCTTGTGTACTCTCCAGCCTTATCCTTTATCACTCTGGTTTTTATTTTGTTCCAGAAATTCCGAATTGATTTGTGTCCTGCACATTTTCTGGCTCTATTTCTGCATCTGTGCTTTTGCTTTCACACTTCCCTCGGCCTGGGTTGTTCCCTTCCTGTTCCCTAATAACTCCTGGACATTCTTTAATGTTCAGCTCAGAGTTTACTTCTCGAGGGAGATCTTTTCTTAAACTTCATGGATGGTATTACATGCCCTTCCTCCACAACACTGTACAGATGTTTATTTTTGCCTTGGCCACTTGTAGTGTACTTAGATTTAAAATTTTTCTCCTTCAGTAGACTATGCAGTCATTTTATCTTCACAGCCTAGTAAAATGCCCCATACTGAACAGATTTTCAGCAAATGAATGAGTAAATTTGTAATTCATTTCAGGCTCTTCTATTTACTAGCCAAGTAACTTTATGTGAATCATTTAATTTCAGCATCTTTCTGTATAAAATGTAAATAATAATCATTCCTTTTACCTCATACAATTGTGTTGGCAATCCGGTGAGACAATGTAAGTAGATGTACTTTATAAACTGTGAAGCAGGTTAATATGCCTTCATGCCAAAACTTGAAAGGATAAGAAATTCTAAAATGTTAAATTCAGGGACACCTGGGTGGCTTAGTCAGTTAAGTGTCCGACTTCAGCTCAGATCATGATCTGATGGTTCACGTGTTCAAGCCCTGTGTAAGGCTCTGCGCTGACAACTCAAAACCTATAGCCTGCTTCGGATTCTGTGTCTCCCTTTCTCTCTGCTCCTCCCCCACTTGCATGAGCTTGCTCTCTCTCTCTCTCTCTCTCTGTCTCTCAAAAATAAATGAACATAAAGATTAAAATTATTAAATTCACCTTTGTTCGATTGAAAACTGTGTCTTTTTTGTCTGTCTCACGTTAAAAAACAATTGTATTGTAGCCCTGTCTGTAGTTTCAGAATTGACAAAAGGAAAGGAAAAAAGTTGGAAGCATTAGATTGTAATTAATTCTTCCCTGGGCAATGAAACTTTGCAACCACGTATTCCCTCTCCTGGTTGATCATGAAAGCCCAAATTGTGGCTCGGTGATAGGAAGTATGTAAGAATTCATGGCTTGTTTATCTGTGTTCTGTCTATGTTCCCCATAGACTTGATCTCTTCTGTCTTCTTATCCCAATTTGTATAAATATTTAAACATTTCTTGCTGCTATAGTAAGCTAACTCTAGGTGTATACAAGGCAGAGTACAAATATATACAAAAATACATTCTTTGTTACTTATTCCCATATAATGCTGGTTTGGATTCTTGTTCTTTAGTAAAAGAATATGAGACTCTGCATGATTATGGAATCAGGTCCAGGATAATTTAGGGAAAAGAAAGAAAATGCATTTAGTGAGTATATACCATTAGGAAGTTTAAAACTGTATTACCTAGGCTATCTCATAATAGTCTTCTCTCCATTTTGCAAATGACAGTGCTTGGGTCAAAATAAATCGATTACTTTGCCTGTTTTTTTTTAGCTCCTAAATACCAGTGCTAGTATTCAACTTCAAGTCTTTTGACTATGGAACTTCATGCTACATTGCTTTACCAGAATTAAGCTATCTTACATCAATCAAGATCTGTTTTCCTATACATTGTAGTGTTTGATCTAGTAATGGCAATTCCCACGCCAAACTGTGCTTAAGAATCCTGGCATGTGCATCAGAATCTTCTGGGGCAATCTGCATTTTTAACCAATTTAACTGATTATTCTGATATTCATCAAATTTGGAAATCTTTGGCTTGGTAGGTGGAATGGGTGTTCTTATCACCTTATCTCAGGTTTGGTTCCAGGTTGGGAAGTATTTTTTTCTAGCAACTTGAATGGTGCCTTACACATAGTAGGCACTGCATTTGTACAATGAATTTGTTATTGAAAGTAAAAATTTGTGACGGAGATTTGGTAGGTATATATTTAACGATTATGGGGCATATACTGTGAATACCTTTAAAAACAGTATTAAAAAACTTTTTTTAATGTCCTCATGAAGAATGTAATAGTACAATTAACACTATTTTTGTGTTGATTAATCCTTTGTAGGTTGGAATTTATCTTTTGGAAGGTGGCCTAGCAAAACTAGACTTTTTGAGTGATGCAAATTCAAGAATGAAGAAGTTTAATCAGCTTATGAAAAGAGTGATGGAAAAGTTGTACAATTTTATTATTCCAGGTAAACTTAAAAGTTGCTATTACTTAGGACACCTGGGGCTCAGTCGGTTGGGTATCCAACTCTGGATTTTGGCTCAGGTCATGATCTCATGGTTCTCAAGATCAAGCCCCACCATAGGGCTCTGCACTGACAATGCAGAGCCTGCTTGGGATTCCCTCTCCCTCTCTCTCTCTACCCTTCCCATGCTTGTGCATGTGCACACGTGCTCTCTTTCTCTCTCTCTCAAAATAAATAAATAAACTTTAAAAATTTGACATTACTTGAGAGTTGTGGGTTTTTCCCAAGTCCTATACATAATAATCAGAAAAACAATAAAACCATCATAAAATTAAACAGCCTCTATAAAATCTCTGTGTGACAAAATTACACGTATCTGAAATGCCCCCGCTAATTTGTGTCTTTATTTGCTAAATACCGTGCTTAGCCCAGACTAGGTTCTCTAGAAATGTTTGCAGAGTCCATAGAGTCCAAAGGGATCTGAGCTGATTGGAATTTTTGCATTATTCTTGTGCTTTTATTTTGTTATGGCCAGAGATTCTTGGCTGGCCTTATTCCACCTCTCCTTTGCAGTCTGACAAATAATCTCAAGAGCCTGCTTCCCATAAAGACCAGTTAACTTTGCTACTGTTTCTTGCCAAGATGTTGCATCCTTGGTCAGGACTGCAGCTTCAGAGTTGTCTGCCATTGGTTCCCAAGGGGAGAGTGTGGATGGCTTGGTGCAGCCCATCAACACTACTGGAAAAACGGCTCAAATTCTCCAAGCCCTGCTCATGGTGGGTCAGCATTATTTCAGATGCAAATTGTAGAACATACTGGAATATTTGGGAAATCACTTTCTAAGCTTGAAAGTAGGGGCACCTGGCTGGCTCAGTCAATAGAGCCTGCAACTTTTGATCTCAGGGTCATGAATTCAAGCCCAGTGTTGGGGGTGAAGCCTACGTAATTAAAAAAATAATAAATTACTAATAAAAGTAAATCATTTTGCATGTTGAAGACTTTAAAAGGAGGACAGTCTCTGGCTTCATGATTGGAAGGGATGCTTTTAAGTACATCTAGAATTTTTAAGGGTACGGTAAGAATTATTCTGCTTTTTTAAAAATACTACAAGTTGAACTGTTCAAAGGAAAACATCAAAGGATTTCAAAGGAAAACTTCCAGTTTAGTTATCAATACTAGATTACACAAGAATAGTAAGAATAAATCTCACATGGAATATTTTGTATTGAAAAAAGTAAATTAAGTATTTTGTGGTACAATCTTCATTCTAGGGCATATGAGGTATGTTCTTTAAAAGTGTATAGGTCTTTTGAAAGAGTTCAGAAATAAATCATAAGCTAAAATGGGTTTGTACATTTATTCAAGATTTTGAGGGTTTTTTTTTTTCATGTTCTAGTAGGCACAAAAGTCTCACAGGGCAGTTGTGCCCAACAAATGAATCTGATGTCATTACAAATTTGTATTAATGGCTTACGCCCTTCTCTCTTAGTTGGCTCCTGCTGCTACCAAATGCCTGTCCTTTTTTAGCATAAGAAATAAAATGGGAACCCTTGTCTTACTAGACAGAAAAATTATGTCTGCATATGGAGTTTTTTTATGTCAAGATGTAAAAGTGAAATAGATTATCCTTTTATAAACTGTAAAAGATATTCACATTCAAATGTTTATTAAATATCTGCACTGAACAAAGCATATGCCAGCTACTCTGAGGAGATATAAAAACAAAAGACAGCCTTTGCATTACAGTTCAGTGCACAAGGAAAGAATACACATAAATGATTGCACTACCAGACAGATTGCAATATATTGCTATATCGAAATAGAAGGGTATTACATGAACACAGGGGAATACATTGATTCTAACCAGGGACAACAAAAGAAAATGCCATGGAAAAAGTTGAACTATCTTGAAGGATAGATGGGTAGGTTTTCGATCAGTGAAGAATTAACGATAGGGCCTTCTAGTCCCAAAACACACTGAGCAGGACCCCAGAGTTTGGAAAATGCATAGTATGTTCTTAGGATAAGAATTGCTTATAGTTAGAAAAAGTGGGTTGTTTTGAGTACATTTGTTGTTGGATGTACAGATGTGTTGGAAGAGGATGAAGAAGATTCAGAGAGTGAGCCAGAGGGACAGGACATCGATGAGCTCTATCAGTTTGTGAAGCAGACACATCAGCAAGAAACGCAGTCCATCCAAGTGGATGTCCAGCATCCTGCGTTGATTCCTGTGCTGAGACCATACCAAAGAGAGGCTGTCAATTGGATGCTACAACAAGAGCATTTCAGAAGCGCTCCTGCTAGTGGCAAGTATAAGATGCTCAAAGACAAATTGATCTGAGGGATTTCATGAAAGATAATTAGGAATTAATTATAATTGAATGAATTTTCCTGTGAACAAAATGGTAGTCTAAGAAATTCTTTAAAATTGAAAGGCAGAGAAATTCATTTGTAAGTTCCCTCAACTATAAGCGTTTAAACTAATTTTTCCTGCCGAATAAAGACTGCCTTGATTGGAATTTTTTAAAACCAATAAATTTTTTACATGCCTTTCTAACTAAGAATTGCTTTTGGAACATGATCAAATGGGAATCTTGCTAATCATCTGCGAGAGGCTTCACAATTTAATGATGAATATTAGCAACAGAAAGCGAATTTACAGAAGTGGGAGACTGGTGTATGACTAATTCTCCTAGGTTTGCATTTATTTTCTTTACTCCACAAAATAAATAATAAAATAAAATGTTATCTATTAAGTGTTTTTGTGAAAGTAAGTTTATCAGAGTCATTTATGCCTTTTTATCACTATCTTTAAAGGAATGGGCAGAAGATGAGATTTTTGCATGATTCTAGGAAGTGAAGTGTTGACCATTTCTCTTCCATTCCGTATAGATTTATTTTAATGAGGTATAGCTCTTACTTGTTTCTCCCGTAGATTCCAGTTTATACTTTTTTAATCCAGCAAATGTCACTTTTTAATTTTTAATTTTAGAAAATATTCATTTATAACCAACATTATTTCTTCCTACTTCTCATCCGTACTCTAAATTATATTGAAGTAATAATTTCACATATCATATCATTTAATCTGGTAATGTCACAGTTTATTTCAATGAAAGAAAGGGTTGCTTTAAACAGATATAAAATATATATGTTATGATGGATTTTTAAACCCAGTAATTCTTTAATACTGCCAAATCTCTCTCCTCTCTTCCTTCTTTTTTTCTCCCTTTCTCTCTCTCTGTTTCTCTTTCTGTCTTGCAGTTGATTCAGATTTGAAACCAACTAGCATTCATACATTGGAATTGTTGTCACTTAAGTTTCTTTAATCCATAGATTTTATCTCTTCACATTCTGTATTTTTTTCTTATAATTTAGTCATTGAGGAAATTGTTAGCTCTGTAGTTTCCTACAGACTGGATTATTTTTTCTCCAAAATGCAGTAACTTTTCTTTACATAATTTTATTAAGGTATAACTTAGGGTAAAATGCACAGCTCTTAAGGGCACAATTTGATATATTAGGCTAAATCTATGCATCTGTGTTACCAATGACCCAATCAAGACATAGAACTAGATTTTCTCAGAAGGTACTAGCCACACGTGCCTCTTGAGACTTCAAATGACTGCCCAGATTATGTGTTGTAAGTTTAAAATATATACCAGATTTCAAATAGTACAAAAAAAGAGGCCAAGTATCTCATTCATAATTTTATATTGATTACATATGGAAATGATAAGGTTTTGTTTATGTTAAGCTAAATAAAACTGTTAAAATTGATTTTGTCTTTTTATATCTATGATACAGTGCTAACATGAAATATTTCCCTCACCTCAGAAAGTTCCCTCATGGCCCAGTCAATTCTCCTACTTCAACCCCTTCAGGAGGCAACTACTGCCACCATAAGTTAGTTTTGCCTGTTTTTGAAACAATTAATAGAATGGCAAAACGCGGACACTTGAGGCGGGGGAGAAGTTGGCCTCTTTGAACATAGTGTTTTTTGAGATTCATCCATGCTGCATATAGCAGTATTTTATTCTTTTTTATCCACAGAATGGATTTTGTTGATTAAATCCCATGTGCCATTTAATAGTTATGTTCCCTGTGGTTCCCATAAATTGAAGCTTTTTAATCTTAATTTTTTTCATTTTATAAACCCTATGTATCTATATTCCTACTTCACCTGTTAATCCCTAAAGCAGGCAGCAAAATTACTTTTCATTTCACTGGTAGATACAGACATTCTTCTTAATTTGGCAGTTGGTTTAAACAACTTAAATTATTAAGGGAAAGAAATATGGAAGACTCTGGTTGAAATACACAATACTTCAGTGTTTAAGATATTTTTTCTTCAGTTAAATAAGATTTTCCTCCTGCTATCAGACCCCTCTAAAAGGTTAGGTCTGATTTGAGTTAATGTATTAGCCCGCAAGCATATGTCTGTTGAGTTATTTAAAGGTTTTCGGCAACTTTTTGAAGGAATTATAGAGGATAAGCTATTTTCCTTCATTGGGTAGGAGTTGTTTTCCTGTATTCATTTTCTTTTCCTGTTAATTCTCTGTGATATGCTGTACTTCATTTTTCTGCATAACACTTATGTGGAAAATATTGGTCCCCAAAGCAAAGGAAGAATAATTACAAGAATAATACCTGAAAAAAAGAATGAGATCCTAGCCTTTTTCCATGTGTATGTGGCTTCCCGGAGTATTTTGACTATTAACTTATTTTTATTTTAACGTGATTTTCTGGCAGAAAGGAAAACAAACAAAAACTTGTTCTTATGGTTATATTTTTTTTTAGAAAATACCGTGCATTTCTTATGGCGAGAGATTGTTACATCTGAGGGTTTGAAACTCTACTACAATCCGTACACAGGCTGGTAAGGCAAACTTTATGTGCTAGGTATTAAAAGTAAATGTTACAAAAACCTGTATGACATTGGTCGCATATGTCTTTAGCCTTGGCAGTACCTTAGGAAGGAATACTAAGTCGAAGTCTTACTAGACTTTATATTTTTATCATTTTTATAGGTAAGACAAATATGAAATTAATAGTACTTGTCATTTTTCTATAATGAATGGAAAATAATGGATTTAAGAAGCTTAGTTACTCATATTTAAAGAGATTATAATTTTAAATAAAAATGTCATCTTTCTATGGACCAGTTCTCATATTTTCATTAGATTTGTTAATTTCTATTATTAAAGTCATAGGAGTCATTAAACATAGCAACATCATAGGTGAATCAGTAGTTATTATCCTCGTTTTTTTCTTCACAGACACAGAAAGAAGGCAGACACACCTCCTTTTATTTAAAGAAGAGAAAAGAACGATGTTATTTACCAGTACCACTCCTGTTTCTGCAGACTCACTTGTCAGCTCAGGCAGTTTTTTGATTATTGTGGTTCTTTATTCAGTGACCTAGCATTTCAGATTGTTTCACACTAAAATGTAGTTTAAGGGGCGCCTGGGTGGCGCAGTCGGTTAAGCGTCCGACTTCAGCCAGGTCACGATCTCGCAGTCCGTGAGTTCGAGCCCCGCGTCAGGCTCTGGGCTGATGGCTCGGAGCCTGGAGCCTGTTTCCGATTCTGTGTCTCCCTCTCTCTCTGCCCCTCCCCCGTTCATGCTCTGTCTCTCTCTGTCCCAAAAATAAATAAAAAACGTTAAAAAAAAAAAATTTTTTTTTAAAAAAATAAATAAATAAAATAAAATGTAGTTTAAAAAAACTTTGACTTTTATGGATTTCTTCCAGTTTTCTTTAGGAATAGTATAATTTTTACTTGCCTTCCTGTGATACGTTTTTCTTGTTTTTTCCTTCAGCATCATCCGTGATTTCCCAAATGCTGGGCCACAGTTGCTTGGCGGAATCTTAGCAGATGAGATGGGTCTTGGAAAGACAGTGGAGGTTTTGGCTCTGATTCTGACACATACCCGACAAGATGTCAAACAAGATGCTCTCACTCTTCCTGAGGTAGGAGTAGTACCATAGGGCCAAGAAAGCAGGGGACATATGTTCTCTAAAAGCATCATATATTGAACATTTGCTTGGCACTTAAGCCAACACTTTTAGTCTCCTCTGAGGCTAATTAATTGTACTAGTTATTAGTTAACCTCAAGCAGGCACAGAGAATAGGATGTTTGTGACCTGGCAGGGTTTTTGTTAAGTGATGTTGGCCAACTAGGAAAGGGGATATGCTGTCACCAAGATTCCTTCTTGTTGGCAGAGAAACTCATAGGAAAGTACTGTTACTCCCTCAAATGTTTTGTCACTACTACAAGCCTCCATATTACCAGTAAATATTTTTGAAAGTAATTTTTTTTAATTGTACAAATCTCAGGTATATAAGTCATAGAATCTAATACTTCAAACTTTGTTAAAGGCTAAATAGCTTTGTAATTAGATTGCTAAATGAATCAAACTCTGAGTCCTTGTTCTAAAATATATAATTGTGTTTAGAAATACAAATTTTAGAGTTTATGGAGAAAAAAAGAAACAGCTCCACTGAAGCACGTGCAGCTCATAGTTCATAATTTCCGGTAATAAAACCTAAAATCAACACACTAGATAAGAGTATCATTACGTGTAGGGCTCACTGTGCCCACAACTTTAGGGATAATGTGATCTTCTGATAGGGTCAAGTTTGCAAAGTTAACCTCGTAGATTTGAGTAGGGAATAGAAAATATCTATTTCGTTGTTAAAAAACAAATGAGTTGGAATATATAGTTTTACAGTAACTTTTTTTTGTTTTAATGTTTATTTATTTTTGAGAGAGAGAGAGTTCAGGCAAGGCAGGGGCAGAGAGAGAGGAACAAAGGATCCAAAGCAGGGTCTATGCTGACAGCAGCAGATGATGGGGGCTCGAGCTCATGAACTGCAAGCTCATGACCTGAGTTGGACACTCAACCAACTGAGCCACTCAGGTGCCCCAGTGTTACAGTAACTTCTATATTAACTATATGATTTAACTCTCGGTAACTTCTATGTTAATTCAATATTTAAACAAGCCTTTGAACAGTTAATTTCAGAAGGGGCACCTGGGTGGCTCAGTCTGTTAAGTGTCTGACTTTGGCTTGGGTCATGATCTCACGGTTTGTGGGTTTGAGCCCCCCGTCAGGCTCTGTGCTGACAGCTTTGAGCCTGGAGCTTGCTTCAGATTCTGTGCCTCCCTGTCTCTCTGCCCACTCACACTCTGTCTCTCTCTCCCTCTCAAAAATAAATAAAGATTAAAAAAAAATTTTTTTTAAGTTAATTTCAGAAGGTTCACACTTAACATTTAGGTAACTTAAGATAATATGCACAGTTTTCAAGTGATAGCTAGCAGTAGCCCTGAAATAAAACATAAGGTTTGTATATGTGAATAGCATATTTAGCTCTTTCTTTCATCATTTTTTTACAACTCTTTTGCATCTCCTAATAGAAGGGTTAATTTTAACAAGCAGCTCCAATTACTGAAAGCAAAGCACTGGGTGACTGTTGAATGTTGTTTATATCAGGGAAAAGTGGTGAATTATTTCATTCCATCACATCAGTCTGGAGGAAAAGTAAAAAACACAGAAACCCCAAATACGGAATTTGAACCAAAAGAAAAAGTTCAGTGTCCCCGTAAGTATGAAATCTCTGAAAGAAAATACCTTTTTGCAGTCATCTTTGTCATAGTTCTTGCATTTCTTATAGGGAGAGATCTTGTAGTTGTTATGAATAATTGTTTTCATGGTTTATACTTTGTATAAATGGGATCAATTACAAGTCATATTACCTTAACAAAAGTAAAGATTTATTCTTTCATTTGATCGATTCATTCTTTCTCGGTATAGATCTTGTTCAGTCTGTTGTATTTAAATTTCTTGAGCTTACAGTTTACACCAGGCTTTGTTTATTCTCCAGCATAGCCACTTCAAATTCTGCTAACCAACAAATGTTTCCTTTACTGATGGTAGCATATACATGGACAATTGTGATAAGTTTTTTTTTCCCCGAATATAATTTTAAATGATAGTTGCTTTGGTAGATTAACAAATTAATGAGCAATTCTTCTTTAGGTTATTTCCATCATAATATATTATTAATATATTGAGATAATTTTTATTACATATTCTTCAAAATGATATACAGACAACATATCTTCAATAAAAATCTTTTTTTGTCTTAGTTCTCAGTGCATATTATTCTTAATATGTTTCTGTTTTTTTTCTAATTTCAATTATTCTAAGTTAGCATATCCTTTTGCATATAGCTACACGTGTGATGATCCTGACAGCTGTGAAAGAAATGAATGGAAAAAAAGGAGTTTCCATCCTTTCCATCTATAAGTATGTCAGTTCTATATATAGATATGATGTTCAGCGGAACAGGAGTCTTCTGAAACGGATGCTGAAATGTTTAATTTTTGAAGGTCTTGTGAAACAGATCAAAGGGCATGGTTTTTCTGGGACTTTTACATTGGGGAAGAATTACAAGGAAGAAGATACATATGATAAAACAAAAAAGCAGGTAACAGAACATTTATTAAGTTGCTCTGTGTGATGCCTTATAAAGGGAGTGGACAGATCCCACTTGACACTAAGGCTTTTAGAGACTGAAGATAAAAAACAAACTAGGAAAATCACATGTGCCTGTATCATCTCTTTTCTACCTCCTGAGTGGAAGTTTCATCAGAGTAGAAACTGTATTTTACTAGTCCCAGAGAAGAATGCTTTCCAAATAGCAAGTACTCAATAAATATTTGAATGAATTATTTTGGTGGGTTAAGCATATTAATTTTTTAACGTTTATTTATTTTTGACACAGAGAGAGACAGAGCATGAGCATGGGAGGGGCAGAGAGAGAGGGAGACACAGAATCTGAAGCAGGCTCCAGTCTCTGAGCTGTTAGCACAGACCCTGATGTGGGGATCAAACTCACAAACTGTGAGATCATGACCTGAGCCAAAGTCGGATGCTTAACCAACAGCCACCCAGGCACCCCCCCCCCCCCGGTGGGTTAAACATACTAAAGAGTTTAAAATAACACACAAAAAAATATTTTTTTAAAAAAGAGAAGAAAGTAGGGGTGCCTGGGTGGCTAGTCAGTTGAGCGTCTTACTCTTGATTTTGGCTCAGGTCTTGATCTCAAAGTTCATGCTCAAAGATCCAGGTCTGCATTGGGCTCTGCACAGAAGCCTACTTGGGATTCTCTCTCACCTTTCTCTCTTCCTTCTTACATTCGTGCGCCAGCACTCTTGCTCTCTCTCAAAAAAATAAACGTTAAGAAAAGAGAGAGAAAAAAAATAAAACGACTCTCTCCTTATCCTAATGTTGTCAGTTAAAAATCTGTTCTGTAGTTTAAAAATATTAATGATACCTTACATTTGCTTAGCTTTTTATATACATTTTCAATCTTTTATGTAAGTTCTCATTTTTCCCATGTCATCTTATAAAATTTTTACATTTTGTTATAAAACTGCTTTTGGGGGGCTATTAATTTCAAGCTTGCTTTAAAAAAAATAATCATATAGCTATGCAAACATAAATCAGGTAAATGGGGCACCTGACTGGCTTAGTCAGATGATATTCTTGATCTCGGGGTTGTGAGTTTGAGCCCCAGGTTGGGTATAGAGATTACTTAAAATAAATAAATAGACTTTAAAATCAATCCATTAATCCAGTAAAGACTAATAACAGTAAATCAAAGTGTGGAGCTACTAGCTTGTCTACTGTGAAGGAAATGACAGATAAAAAAGTTCATTTTCTGGAGTAGGGAGTCTCCCCAACATTTTTCCCCAACCAGGGTAGAAAGCTGCAGTGAACTTCTATGCTTCTAATAATCCTTCTGTCACCAAAAAAGGAAAATCTTCAATTAGTGCCATTCGTGGCAAGTGTCCCAACTCATCTGTTCAACCTCAGGTCTGACATCACTTCTAGGAAGCTCATGCTGGCACCTACCTCCCCATCCCAGCCCCTGTCTGTTTTGTACTCCTCTTAGGCATTCTTGTACCATTGTTTCACTTTTTATTGTTCTTTCTTTTCCAATAGACCTCGTGGAGACCAGGAACTAAATATTCCTCATATTTGTATTGCCAGCATCTAACACTATGCCTGGCACAGAATTGTTATCCAGTAAATAATTTCAGGAGGGGTACAGGTAGAAAGCAGAAAGAAAGAAGGAGTTTATTTGCTAATTGCAGTAACTAATAGATTTTCACTTTCTTTAAATGCTGTATTTTTGTACTTGATATGTTAATTGCCCGAGTTTGTATATTTATGTATTATAAACTATTAGTCTTTTATTGATTTAGACAAAATATGAATTATAAGAGGTTAATGTCAAAATATTAGTAGCTTCCTATCTAATTTTTATTCTCTTCAGCTTTTACTTATACAATAGTAGAGCCTTCCTTTTTAGACCTGTAGACCACAGAGAGGCTTCTTACAGAGGGCAGATTGAAAGCCAGTGATCAGGAGTGATTCTTCTAGTGGGAAAATGGTAGCAAGAGTGGCTATTGGATTTTTATGGAAAGCTTATAAATAAGGTTGGGGATTTAATTTCAGTATTGTAATTATATTGATATAAATTAATTAAATAATTATTTTCATAGGCAATAGGGAGTCCAAGGAAAATTCAGAAAGAATCCAGAAAATCAGGGAACAAAGACACAGATTCTGAATACTTGCCATCAAACACATCTGATGATGATGATGATCCTTATTATTATTACTATAAGCCTCGGAAAAATCGTAGTAAATTCAAGAAAAAGCCTGTTCTATCCACAAAAAAGGGAAAAGGCCAGCCTAATATCAATCTCAGTTCACAAGATCACTGTCCAGCTACCAGTGACTCTGGAATTACTGATGTTACCACATCTAAAAGTACATGTATCTTTGAAATCAAGGAAGAACGTGGAGCGAAGGACCAAGCTGAATCTTTAAACCCTACCGACAGTGATGTGCCACAATCTAATATCGGGAGTCCCTGTAATTCCTCAGATTATCGCTTTGAGTGCATATGTGGTGAGCTTGATCAGGTAGACCGTAAACCTCGTGTTCAGTGCCTGAAATGCCACCTATGGCAACATGCAAAATGTGTGAATTATGAAGAGAAGAATCTGAAGATTAAGCCTTTTTACTGCCCCCATTGCCTTGTTGCAATGGAGCCAGTATCAACACGAGCAACTCTGATCATCTCGCCCAGTTCCATTTGTCATCAGTGGGTGGATGAAATCAACAGGCATGTGAGGTCATCATCTCTTCGAGTCTTGGTAAGGCAGTTTGGACTCTTTAAATGAATAGGAAAATCCCAATTTTTGCTTCCCTGTGGTAATTTTTACAACCTTTATCACTTGGTTGTTTATCCCAAAAATTAATAAGATAGTTACGAAATCAGAATTTGAAGAGGAAATTGAGAATGGGAAATGAAACAGTAGACTCTGTATTCTTTTCTGACATCAGAAGTTCAGAAGTTAAAGCGCTTTGAGTTAAAAGATGTGGAAGGTTTTGAAAAAATCCATCATGTAAATGAAAAAGACTTCATATACACACTTACACTCTCAGACAGAAAGGCAGCATTGTGTAATAGTAGCTGCCTGTCTCATCTCTACCTCTTAGATCCAGAGTCATCCTTTGAGGCCTCAGTTACATTATCTGTAAAATAAGAATTTACTCATTCAGCAAATATTTATTGAGCACCTGTAACGTGCCAGGAACTGTGCTAAGTTCTAAAATTAATACCCCTTCATAGACTTACTGTGAAGGTTAAATGAATTGATAAAGTGCTGGCACATAGTTCATTGTAACTTACTAATGTTAGTATTTTGTTTTTAATTGAAGTATAGTTGGCATACAATGTTATATTAATTTCAGGTGTATAACAATGAATCAACAATTCTGTACATTATGCTATGCTCACCAAGACAAGTGTAGTTACCATCTGTTACCATGCAATGTTAGGACAGTATTATTGACTATCTATGCTGTACTTTTCATCCTTGTGACTTATTTATCTTATAACTAGAAGTCTGTATTTCTTAATCCCCTTCACCTATTTCACGCACTCACCCCCTCAATTCCCTCCCCTCTGGCAACCACTATTTGTTCTCTGTATTTATGATACTGTTTTATGTTTTATGTTTGGTTGGTTGGTTGGTTGGTTGGTTTTTTTAGGGTTCCACATATAAGTGGAATCATATGGGATTTATCTTTCTCTGTCTGACATCTTTCATTTAGCATAATGCCTCTAGGTTCATCCATGTTGTCACAAATAACAAGATCTCATTCTTTTTTGTAACTAATATTCCACTGTTTATATATACCACATTTTTTTTATCCATCATCTATCAGTGGACACAGGTTGCTTCCATAACTTGGCTGTTGTAAATAATGCTGCCGTAAAAATGGGTGACTATATTTTTGAGTTAGCATTTCCATTTTCTTTGGGTAAATACTCAGTAGTGGAATTATTGGATCATATAGTATTTCTATTTTTAATGTTTTTGGGAACTTCCATACTGTTTTCCACAGTGGTTGCATCAGTTTGCATTCCCACAAACGGTGCATAAGAGTTTCCTTTTTTCCACATCCTCACCAACACTTGTTTTTGTCTTTTTGATACTAGCCATGCTAACTGGTGTGAGGTGATATATCACTGTGGTTTGATTTGCATTTGTCATTAGTGCTGGTGAGCATTTTTTTATGTGTCTGTTGGCCATCGGTTTGTCTTCTTAAAAAAATCCCCATTTTTTAATCGATTTTTTTTTTTTTTTTGGTGTTGAGCTCTGTAAGTTCTTTATATATTTTGAATATTGGCTAATATCCCCTAAATGGATAGATCACTTGCAAATGTCTTTTCCCATCTACTAGATTGCCTTTTAATTCTGATGGTGTTCTTTGCTATGCAAAATCTTTTTATTTTCACTGGTCCTAGCAGTTTACTTCTGTTTTTGTTTCCTTTGCCCAAGGAGACATATCTGTAAATATTTGGCTAAGGCCAGCATCTGAAAGTTGACTGCCTATGTTTTCTTTTAGGAATTTTATGGCTTCAGATCTCACATTTAGACTTTTATTCCATTTTGAGTTAATTTTTGTATGGTGTAAGAAAGTGGCTCACTTTTATTCTTTGGCATATAGTTGTCCAGTTTTCCCAGCACCATTTGTTATCTTTTCTCCATTGTACATTCTTGCCTTCTTTGTCATAGATTAATTAACTATATAAGCATCGGTTTATTTCTGGACTCTATCCTGTTCCATAGATCTGTGTATCTGTTTTTGTGCTAGTGCCATATACTTGATTAGTACAGGCTTTGTAGTGTATCTTGATATCTGGGATTGTGATATTTCCAGTTCTGTTTTTTTTTTTTTTTTTTTTTTTTTTTTTTTTTAATGTTTATTTTTGAGACAGAGAGAGACAGAGCATGAACGGGGGAGGGTCAGAGAGAGGGAGACACAGAATCTGAAACAGGCTCCCGGCTCTGAGCTGTCAGCACAGAGCCCGACGCGGGGCTCGTACTCACGGACCGCGAGATCATGACCTGAGCCGAAGTCGGCCGCTTAACCGACTGAGCCACCCAGGCGCCCCTCCAGTTCTGTTCTTCTTAAGATGGCTTTGGCTATTCAAGGTCTTCAGTGGTTCCATACCAATTTTAGGAATATATGTTCTCGTTCTATGAAAAAATGCTAATGGTATTGATAGGGATTGCATTGAATCTGTAGATTACTTTGGGTTCTATGGACATTTTAGCAATATTAATTTCTCCAGTTCATGAGCATGGTTTATCTTTCTATTTGTCATCTTCAATTTCTGTCACCAATTTCTTACAGTTTTCAGAGTATAGGTCTTTCACCTCCTTGGTTAAATTTATTCCTAGGTGGGGCGCCTGGGTGGCGCAGTCGGTTAAGCGTCCGACTTCAGCCAGGTCACGATCTCGCGGTCCGTGAGTTCGAGCCCTGCGTCAGGCTCTGGGCTGATGGCTCGGAGCCTGGAGCCTGTTTCCGATTCTGTGTCTCCCTCTCTCTCTGCCCCTCCCCCGTTCATGCTCTGTCTCTCTCTGTCCCAAAAATAAATAAAAAATGTTGAAAAAAAAAAAAATTTATTCCTAGGTATTTTATTCTTTTTGGTATAACTGTAAATGGGATGATTTTCCTAATTTCTCTTTTTTATTAGTGTATAGAAGTATAACAGATTTCTGTACATTAATGTTATGTCCTACAACTTTACTAAATTCACTACTGGTTCTGATAGCTTTTAGGTAGAATATTTAGGGTTTTCTTTATATACTATTATGTCATCTGGTAATAGTGACAGGTTTTTCTTACCAATTTGGGTACCTTTTATTTCTTTTTCTTATCTGATTGTTGCAGCTAGGACTATTCAACTATGTTGCATAAAAGTGGTGAGAGTAGACATCCTTATCTTGTTCTTGACCCTAGAGGGAAAGCTTTCAGTTTTTCATTGTTGAGTACGATGTTAGCTGTGGGTTTGTCATATATGGCCTTTACTATGTTGAGGTATGTTCCCTCTAAATCCATTTTGTTGAGTAATGTTAGTATTCTTCACTCCCTTTGTTCTTCCTTCCTTCTTTCCATACAAATGTTATTTAAGGTGTTCAATATTTCATCTACTACCATAGACAGGGAGAGAGAACACAGTAATAAGTGAGACCTCCTCTTGGCCATTGAGGAGCTCAGTTTTGTTGGGTAGATAAACCTTGATTTGAATCTAGGCTCTGCAAGTTCTGAGCAAGTCACTTCGTGTTTCTTATGTGTGGGATAGGAATAAAAGTAACCACTAATGAGATTGTTGCTGAAGATAGGAGATAAAGTGCAGCATAGTGTCTGAAATATAAAAGGCATTCAGGAGATTATAGCTCTTCTTGTTCTACTTCTTCATACCTCTGTGCTTTTGTACCTACCTACCTACCTACCTACCTACGTACCCTTAAGTCCTTTTCCCCTTTCTCCACCTGTGAGAACTCCTAAATGTTCTTTAAGAGCCAGCTCAAATTTTAACTCCTCTGAATTTACCTTCTCAGCCATAGCATTGGTCTTTCCACTGTGCTATCACTTTCACTTCTCTTACATTTCCCTTCATGATGCTTATGTTACCGGTCTTCTACCCTAACGTGGCTTTCTCTAGACACGTATCTAGACACGTGAGTCTAGATACACATGGAGTGTATCTCATAGCATGTTTTGTACTAAACTAAACAATGGAAAGAACTCAGTAAGGGTGTAAGAATGAATATTTCCATTATCTTTAATGAGCCTTTCTGCAGTAACTGTGTCTGTGATTGTTTCCTAGGTATATCAAGGAGTGAAGAAAGATGGTTTTTTACAGCCTCACTTTTTGGCTGAACAGGATATAGTTATCATTACCTATGATGTCCTTCGTTCAGAACTTAACTATGTAGATATCCCACATAGCAACAGTGAGGATGGGCGTCGTTTACGGAACCAGAAGCGCTATATGGCCATTCCCAGCCCCCTAGTAGCTGTGGAGTGGTGGAGGATCTGCCTTGATGAAGCCCAGATGGTTGAATGTCCTGCTGTAAAAGTGAGAATTTCTGCAGAATCTTCTGAGGGCTGGGGAGTAAAAAGAGGAAAGAGATTGAGGAAGTTGTCCATAAAAATATTAATAATCTAAGTGTAATTAACCTACAGTGTTGACATTGGCCAAAAGTTTGTTGTTAAACATAGTAATTTGCTTTTCTCTTGTGCTCTGAACTACATAACCCTCAGGAGTTATTTTGGTACTGTAGGAATTACTGCTTTATATGCAATGCCCATATGTATTTGAATAAGATGGCAATTTATGTGTGATGCAGATCAAAGTAAACTCTGTTTAGGGACTTCTGCTAGCATTTCTGCTAAGTGGAAAGTTCATCATGTAGGCTCTGATAACTTTGGGCCAAAGTTGACCTTTTTATTGGAGAGATCATATCATAACAGAAAATACTACTTTAGAAGATAGAGTTTGATTTAGCCTTTGTTCATATGTCTTTATTCCATTTTCTTTGGCCAGTTTGTAATCTGCACTCAATTTATGAATCTTATCTGTTAGTACATTGGTTCACATCGTAAGGATGGGTGGCGTTGGGGATGTCTCAGTCATTCAGGGAGCCTTTTCATTCTATACATACTTGAACTATTCTTCCTCTTTTGGGGAGGGCTCATGGCAGCCTTCTGCTAATGAGAACCACTGTACTAGAAGATGGCCCATTGAATATGACCTTCAACTTTGAGTGTGATAACTGTGAATAAGAGAGAGTGTGCCTGACCTGAAGCATAGCTTTTCATGGGCTATTCTCAGGAGTAAACATTCCTAATTTCCCCTGCCTTTTTTTCCTTCTCTTTTTATTGCATATTTCTCTCTCATTAGGCTGCAGAAATGGCTCAGCGCTTGAGTGGGATTAATCGCTGGTGTATCAGTGGCACTCCAGTACAGAGAGGATTGGAGGGTAATGTATGGTTTCATCACATTTTGCCTATATTTGAAAAGCTTGCTTGTTTTTAGGAACAAGTATTTTCAGCCTTTGTTGAAATCCTTACGTAAGTGATTGTACATATATTTCACTCCTAGTAGTTTTAAGCATTCATCTTTTTAAATGGAATTGGATGGTTTTTATTTTTATGAGAATGGATAGATGGTGAGTAGTCCCATTGTCCTAAGGTGAACAGTCATTGTGCCCTCCTGAGCAGTGTAGATGCAGGTCTAAACTGAACTCAGAGCTCCAAAGTGGTAGTTAGAAAACAGAAAGAAGGTAGCAAGAGAGAGAGAGGAGAAGGAAAAGATGCATAGTCACGATGTTGTAGTTGAAAATGAAAGTCTCATTGGTTTTCTTTTCGTGTTAGAGCAGGATTACTCAACCTTGGCCCCATTGACATTTGGGCCTGGATACTTCTTTTTTGTTGGGAGCTGTCCTATGCGTCTTGGGATATTTAGCTTCTCCCACTAGATGGCAGTAGCACTTCTAAAACACAAATGTGTTTTAGACATTGCCTATTATCCCCTGGGGGACAAAATCATACCACTCCACCTCCACCTCCATTGAGAACCACTGTGCTAGACTGATAGAGATAAACCAGATTTGATGACTTATTAATTAGCAACAACCAGAGATCTTGTGAATCCCAGGTTGACTACACACTGAACAAGGACATGAGGCTAGGATGTTTTCATTCCATAATTTGTGAGGCCTTTAGTATGTTTCTACAGGCAGGCTGAAATAAAGCCAGGTAGCAAGAACGCCTCCCTCTCCTCCCATCCTCCCCACTCCATGTCTATGTAATATACTTCTTTGTATAGTATACAAAGCACTGGTTTTCAGGATATACGAACCATGGTGACATACTGACTTTTCAGTTGTATGTCCATAAAGAAATGACATAAACATTCAAATTTTTATTTTCCTTATTTGCGAAGTAAGATGTTTTAAGATTAGTTATACTAAAGTATGCAAGCATTTAGCATGGTACCTAGCAGGTATTAAATATTCAGTGAGTGGTAGCTGCTTCCACTGCTGCTTTTGTTGTTCTTATTTCCCATTTATATATTTGTGTATTCATTTTAGCTTCTTCGAAAGTGTTGACTCTAAACTACTTAAGTACTTTGTAGTACATTTATTGGTTCATTTATTCTTTGTGAAGTATAATAAAAAAAAAAAAAAAAGAGACTCGGTTCCTGACCTTCTTGAGCTTACAGCTTAGAAGGGAAGATGTATTTATTAAGTACTTAAGACAAATGTTAAGAGTGTAGTCAAGGTAACTTTAATGTATAAGATAAATGTAAAATTCAAACTATAATAGGCTTCAGAAAAGATGTCTCATTCTATGACATCACATAATAGGGATGTCGAAGGAAGGGATAGCTGAGCCAGGATCTGAAATATTAATATGAGTTAAGTAAATAGGGAAGAATTCTCTATCATAAAGGAAACAGAAAATACAAAGATGATCTGGCAGGAGGAGCATGGAAGGATATTAGTGTGGCTAGAATACAGAGAGCTGGAAAACTGGAAAACCCAGTAGATTGAATAGGTGGATATAGATCAGACCATGGAGGACTCTGTAGGCCATGATGAATAATTTTATTTGTTTATTTTCTTAAGAATAGTAGGAGCTATTGGAAAGATTTAAACAAAGTGGTTGGGTATCATCTCGTGGTTAGATTTGGATTTCAAAAACTCAATCTATTTGCAGTGTGGAGAATGGTTTAGAAGTGGGACAGAGTGGATACTAGGATCGCAGTTGGCTACAATAAGTAATCTAGGCAAGTTGATACTGACACCCTGAGTTTTAACTAGGATTGTCCTGAAGAAATGCAAAAAAGTGGATAAGAAAAAAATTAATAAGGCTTATTCAGTGATGGGGAGATGCCAGGACTTCGAAGTAGCATAACTCCATGTACAGTGACTGTATTTCCTGGTGAATAACACTAGAGGAGAAGCATGTTTGGGCAAAAAGAGTATGAATTTGATTTTGGCAAGTTGAGCTTGAGGCACTTTTGGGACCTCAAAGAAGAGATAGCACATAGGCAAATGGATTGATTTAAACAGAAGTACAACTCCATTGATATCTGCATGTAGGCAGTATTTCTTTTTAGATGTTAATGGACTCTCAGAAAGTGTCAAAGTAACTTAATTCAACCTAAATATTTGTTAGGCATCTTCAGAATAAATGTTGTGGGTAGGGACATCACGTTTTTGGAAAAAAAAAATTTCATGGTTTCTAAAGAGAATATAGCCCAATGTGAACATGTTTAATGCAGAAAAATATTTAAAAAATTACACTGAGCCATAATCTTCATTTAAAGACATAACCACTATTCCAATCTTTTTTATATAAATGTTTGCATGTTTGTCCTCATACTGCATGCATAATTTTATACCTTTTTTTTCACTTAACATTATATTCTAAGCAATTTTTCATGTTTTAAAAATCCATCATAAATGCAAACACTGTAAGGTATAATGTTAAGTGAGCAAAACATGGACTATAGGTTCCCCAATCATAAAACATACAAGTACAACGAAGTAAATCTAACAAACACAAGGCCTGTTGGATTAGAAGAAGATGAGTTTTATCTTAAATACCATACAATTTCCCTCATATGTGGAATTTGAGAAACAAAACAGATGAACATAGGGGAAGGAGGGAAACTAAGGAAGGGCTGAAGCAAACCATAACTATAGAGAACAAACTGAGGGTCGAGGGAGGGAGGGAGGTGGGTGAGGAGATGGGCTAGATGAGTGATGCACATTAAGGAGGGCCCTTGTTGTGATGAACACCAGGTGTTATATGTAAGTGAATCACTAAATTCTACTCCTAAAACAATAAATTTTTTGCTAACTAGAATTTAAATAAAAATTTGAAAAAAAAAAAAAAGGAAAAGAAAGGTTTTGTCTTATGGAGAGTACTATATGATTTATTTAATCATTTCTTTATTTGAGTCATTTTTATTCTATATGTTGTTGGCATGAATGTCACTGTGTGGATTAATCTTGTCTCTAGTTTTTTATTATGGTTTTAGTCTTATTTCCCAAAAGTAGAATTACTAGACCAAAAAATGTAATGAATATTGGATCAGTGAATATTCTTCATATCACCTATGTCATTCAGACTTCTTTCCTAATCCAGCAAGCCTTAAATCCAGTAGTCTCATGAGAGTGCCTGATTCTTCTTATGTATCTCTTGATCAGGTGCACACAAGTGAGTCATTTTCTAGTTTTACTTCTGATGGAAATTTCAGACTTTTGAATTAAATACGAGGTTTGTGGAATGGTTACACATTTTAGCTCCTAACACAAAACCTAGTGCAATATCAACAAACGTAAGTCAAAGTGGAATTAACTTTCAGATTCAAGAGTCTATACAATCTGCGTTTTAATTCATGGAAAGTACTATGTGCTGTGTGATATCTATGAAAGTGGTTATTCAAAATAGTAATGTAGAAATATAGAAACAGTTATTCTCAATGTGTTGTTGTTTGTTTTTTCTTCTCAGATCTTTTTGGGTTGGTGGTCTTTCTTGGTATTGAACCTTACTGTGTCAAACACTGGTGGGTTCGACTTCTCTATCGCCCTTACTGCAGGAAGAATCCTCAGCTCCTCTACAGCTTTATTGCCAAGATACTATGGAGGTCTGCAAAGAAAGATGTGATTGACCAAGTCAGTAGCATAAGTTTTTACTGATTAAGGACATTACAAGAAAAGGGAAGCGAGAGCTGGGATGGAAAGTTAAATTTTCAGGTGAAATCCTTTTTTTCTTCTCCCTACAGATCCAGATACCCCCTCAGACAGAAGAAGTCCACTGGCTTCACTTTTCTCCAGTGGAAAGACATTTCTATCACCGCCAGCATGAAGTGTGCTGCCAGGATGCAGTAGTAAAGCTCAGGAAGATTTCTGACTGGGCACTGAAGCTCAGCAGCCTGGACCGAAGGACGGTCACCTCCATTCTGTATCCACTGCTGAGGCTCAGGCAGGCCTGCTGCCACCCACAGGCCGTTCGAGGGGAGTTTTTGCCACTCCAGAAAAGGTTTTGTTTTCAATTTCCTTACACTGCAATTGACACTATATTAGTGATAGACAGTGTTTAAGCTATTAGCTTTCTAGCCCCCAGTTTCATTCAGGGTCTTATAAATGAGCTGTTGTCAGTTATTTTTAGCAGTGAGGTTTTTCTTTGGCATGAACCCCATTTATGAAAGAGAGCCACATTCTCAAAATTATTTTCATGGTTTTAAACATTTCTTTTAAAGTTAGGACTATTTGGGGGTTTTATTGTTTTATTCTGTTTTTTTGTTTTGTTTTGTGTATTTTTTGCTGCACTTCAGATATGAAAGGCTTTTGTTCTTATTCTAATTTTTTGTTCCTACATCAGGAACTTAACTGAATTAGATTACTGTATTTTCTTTGTAATTTGTGTCCACAGTATCTAGTCCACTGTTATCCCAGAAATCGTTTGTTCATCAGTCTGTGACTCAGCAACTGGCGTGTTTTGTTTTGTTCTGTTTTGTTTTGTTTTAGCACCTGGTGTTAAAAAGATAAGGTGTTATTAAAAATATATAGAAAGAGGAATTATATTTTTGTCTTTGCCTTTAAGCAGTTTATAGACAAATAAGGGAAATGACAAAGATTAGTGATTCCTATAAAATAAGGCAAACCTACTTCATAAGAGGTACTTATACATGACTGTAGACAGTTAGAATATGGAAATAATTTCTATATAAATGGTTAACGTTAGACAGCCTTTTGGCAGCAATGGCATTTGATCTGATCCTTGAAGAATCCTCATTTTTTTTACAGATAAAAAAAAATTCAGGCTTATGGAGATTCATTAAATTATAATGCTAGAGATTCAGACTTAATCTTATCTTCTAACACCCATACTGTTTCAAACATATCGTGTTAGTACTTCATATTTTGGGAAGATTTTTCTACTTCCCTTCTCCATTGACCTAACTGGGAAAAAGTAAAGGAGGATGGGATCAGGTAATAGAATGCTTGCCAGAATAGTAAGAGGCAATTGAGTTGAAAGTGACAGTGGTAAAATGGAAGTGGAAAGAAAGATCCCGAAGATATACAAAGACTCTGTAAGAGTCTGATACTCTTGATCTTATGTGATGTAATATTGGCACTTAGGATTTTCTCTTCAGGAACAATCTACCTTTTCTTTTAGCACCATGACAATGGAAGAGCTGCTAACATCTCTACAGAAGAAATGTGGAACAGAGTGTGAAGAAGCACATCGGCAACTAGTCTGTGCTCTCAATGGCTTAGCAGGGATCCACATCATTAAAGGTAGAAGGTGATTGTTTTGTTATCTCTGATTCTTCTAAATACTTAATGAGGCAGATTAGGTAGAGTAGAAATTAAAATCCCCCAAGGAAGGCATTCTTATACACTACTGATCTTAGTTTAGGTAGGCTCGACCTAATGGAGAGCACTTGTGCAGAACATTTGAAACACCGTCAAAGTTTGCATATGCTTTCACCATACATTTCCACTTGTAGAAGTTTGTTGTTGTTTGGGAAAGGATGTAAACAAAGATTTGGCAATAAATTATTCACCTTAGTCTATAGTAGTGAACAACTGAAAATGAGTAAAATACCTAGAAATAGAAGAATGGTTAAATTCTGACATTCAAGGGAATGCTAGTCATCAATTGACAAAATAAAATTATTTGTAAATTCATTCTTTCATCAAATATTAGCATGTCTGCTCTGCACCAGGTATGATCTCAGTACTAAAGATAATAGAGTAAAGCAAAGTAAGTCTTTGATCTTTTGAACCTTAAATTCTTACCAAGGAGAGATAGACAAATACACACACACAATGTATATGGATACAGTTATGGTGTTATACATTATACACAAAATTTAAGCACATTAATAGAGAATCTTTTATTTCTTTTCTTTTTTTAATTTTTTTTTTTAACGTTTATTTATTTTTTTGAGACAGAGAGAGACAGAGCATGAACGGGGGAGGGTCAGAGAGAGGGAGACACAGAATCTGAAACAGGCTCCAGGCTCTGAGCTGTCAGCACAGAGCCCGACGCGGAGCTCGAACTCACGGACCACGAGATCATGACCTGAGCCGAAGTCGGTCACTCAACCGACTGAGCCACCCGGGCGCCCCGAGAATCTTTTATTTCATGGAAAGATATTTAATTGGTATTTCCCATCTCTGAGGGATAGTTTTTTATTGCCTAACATCCGGTGTCTTATAGTCTATTATTTCATATATTTTGTACGTTTCAGAAAGGAGGGTAAATTCATTCTCTCATTTTGTAATGGCCAGAAGCAGCATATCAGTGGTTACATTAAATGCAATGGTCTAAATGCCCCAATTAGAGATTTTCAAGATAGATATTTAAAAAAAACAGTATCTAATAATACACTGTCTACATGAAACCCTCTTTTTATTTAAAGATACAAATGTAACAGGATGAAAAATGATATGCTATATTAACACTAATCAAAAAAAGCTGGAGTGATTATATTACTGCCAGGCAAAGAGTATTACCAAGGATATAGTGTTATTTTATCACTGGAAAATAAACCTAAATGTTTATGCACTTAAAAGCAAGGCTTAGGGGCTCCTGGGTAGTTGCTCAGTGTATTGAACATCTGACTTCGGCTCAGGTCATGATCTCACGGTTCATGAGTTCAAGCTCCACTTCAGGCTCTGACAGCTCAAAGCCTGGAGCCTGCTTCAGATTCTGTGTCTCCCTCTCTCTCTCTCTGCCCCTCCCCTGCTCATGCTTGCTCGCTCTCTCTCTCTCAAAAATGAATAAACTTAAAAAAAATTTTTTTAAGAAAGCAAAAAGCAAGGCTTAAAAGTAAATAAAACACAAACTGATACAACTATAATTGGAAATAGACAAATTCATTACTATAGTCCAAGATTTCAACATCCTTCTTCCAATTATTGATAGAACAAGAAGACAGAAAATAAGAGGCATGGAAAACTCAACAGTAGCAACTAATTGACATAGTCAACAGTTATAGAACACTGTACCCCACCAAAGAATACACATTCTTTTCAAGTGCACATGGTATGTTTACCGAGACAGAGCATGTTCTGGGCTATAAAACAATTCAGTCAATTTGAAAGCATTCAAGTTTTGAGGCGCCTGAGTTAAGCATCCATCTCTTGATTTTTGGCTCAGGTCATGATCTCACGGCTCATGAGTTTGAGCCCCGCATTGCATTGAGCCCTCTTGGGATTCTCTTTCTCTTTCTCTTTCTCTCTCTCTCTCACTCTCTCACTCTCACTCTCTAACTCTCTCCTCTCTTCACTCTTCTCTATCTGCCCCTCCCCTGCTCACTCTCTCTCACACTCCCTTTCAAAATAAATAAACATTAAAAAAATTAAAAGGATTCAAGTCTTAAAAAGTACATTCTCTGACCATAATGGAATTAAATTAGGTATCAAAGATAACTGGAAAGTCCCCAAATAATTTGAAACTAATTAAAATAATTCTGAGTAACCCTTGGGTTAAAGAATAAATCAAAAGGGAAACTGGCAAATATTTTCAAGTGAATTAAAATGAAAACATCAAGAGCTGTGGAATCTTGATCAGTGATTAAAGAGAAATGTATAGGACTGAACACTAACTTAGGAAAAAAGTTGTACGTCATTGACCTCAGCTGATACCTAATTAAGAAACTCAAAAAAGAAAAGCAAATGAAATACCAAGTCAGGAAAAGACAGAAAATAATATATTAATATCAATGCAGGAATCAATTAAAAAGAAAACAAAACCAGTAAAAAGAGACCATGAAATCAAAAGCTGATTATATGAGATCAGTGGGAAGTTATAATCCTCTAGTCAAACTGTTTAGGAAAAAAGAAAAGACGCAGATTACTGTTAGGAGGAATCGGGAATGAGAGAGGTAACATCACTACAGAGTCTACAGATCTTTAAAAAATTGTGAAGGAATCTTATGTACAACTTTATGCCAGAAATTTGACAACTTACATATATGAACAAGTGCTTTAGAAGACACAAATTCCCAAAACCAACTCAATAAGAAATAGATAACCTAGATAACCTGCATAGCCCTGTATCTATTCAAGAAATTAATTTTACTGTTAAAAAACTTAACCACAAAGTGAATTCTAGATGACTAGAAGCCCAGGTGACTTCCTTGGTGAATTCTACCAAACATTTAAGGAAGAAATAATATCAAATCCATATAAGCTTTTCTATAATATTAAAAAGGAAAAAATAATTTTCAACTTACTTTGAGGCACCAGTATCCTGATTACAAAACTAGAGACCAGTGTCACTCAAGAACATAGATAGAAAATTCTTTAAAAATTTTTAACAAAGTGAATCTAACAATATATTAAAAAAAAATAATACTTTATGACAAAGTAGAATTTATTCTGGGAATGCAAGACTGGTTTACTATTTAAAAATTAATTACCGTTCCCTATCAAAGTAACACCAGCATTCTTCACAGAGCTAGAACAAATAATCTTAAAATTTGTATGGAACCAGAAAAGACCCCAAATAGCCAAAGCAATCTTGAAAAAGAAAACCAAAGCAGGAGGCATCACAATCCCAGACTTCAGGCTATACTACAAAGCTATAATCATCAAGACAGTATGATACTGGCACAAGAACAGACACTCAGATCAATGGAACAGAATAGAAAACTAGAAATGGACCCACAAACGTATGGCCAACTAATCTTTGACAAAGCAGGAAAGAATATCCAGTGGAATAAAGACAGTCTCTTCAGCAAGTGATGCTGGGAAAACTGGACAGCGACATACAGAAGAATGAACGTGGACCACTTTCTTACACCAGACACACACAAAAAAAACCTCAAAATGGATGAAAGACCTCAGTGTAAGACAGAAAGCCATCAAAATCCTTGAGAAAGCAGGCAAAAACCTCTTTGATCTTGGCCACAGCAACTTCTTACTCAACAAGTCTCCGTAAGCAAGGGAAACAAAAGCAAAAATGAACTACTGGGACCTCATCAAAATAAGCTTCTGCACAGCAAAGGAAACAATTAGCAAAACTAAAAGGCAACCAACAGAATGGGAGAAGATATTTGCAAATGACATATCAGATAAAGGGTTGGTATCTAAAATCTATAAAGGGGGGCGCCTGGGTGGCGCCGTCGGTTAAGCGTCCGACTTCAGCCAGGTCACGATCTCGCGGTCCGTGAGTTCGAGCCCCGCGTCAGGCTCTGGGCTGATGGCTCGGAGCCTGGAGCCTGTTTCCGATTCTGTGTCTCCCTCTCTCTCTGCCCCTCCCCTGTTCATGCTCTGTCTCTCTCTGTCCCAAAAATAAATAAAAAACGTTGAAAAAATAAAATAAAATAAAATAAAATAAAATCTATAAAGAACTTATCAAACTCAATACCCAAAAAACAAATAATCCAGTGAACAAATGGGCAAAAGACATGAATAGACACTTCTCCAAGGAAGACATCCAGATGGCCAACTGACACATGAAAAAATGCTCAACACCACTCGTCATCAGGGAAATACAAATCAAATCCGCAATGAGATACCACCTTATACCTGTCAGAATGGCTAACATTAACAACTCAGGCAACAACAGATGTTGGCGAGGATGCGGAGAAAGAGGATCTCTTTTGCATTGTTGGTGGCAATGCAAGCTGGTGCAGCCACTCTGGAAAACAGTATGGAGGTTCCTCAAAAATCTAAAAATAGAACTACCCTACGACCCAGCAATTGCACTACTAGACATTTATCCATGGGATACAGGTGTGCTGTTTCGTAGGGACACATGCACCCCCATGTTTATTGCAGCACTATCGATAATAGCCAAAGTATGGAAGGAGCCCAAATGTCCATCCATGGATGAATGGATAAAGAAGATGTGGTATATCTATACAATGGAGTATTACTCAGCAATCAAAAGGAATGAAATCTTGCCATTTGCAACTACATGGATAGAACTGGAGGGTATTACGCTAAGTGAAATTAGAGAAAGACAAAAATCATATGACTTCACTCATATGAGGACTTTAAGAGACAAAACAGATGAACATAAGGGAAGGGAGACAAAAATAAAAACAGGGAGGGGGACAAAACAGAAGAGACTCATAAACATGGAGAACAAACTGAGGGTTACTGGAGGGATTGTGGGAGGGGGATGGGCTCAATGGGTAAGGGGCATTAAAGAATCTCCTGAAATCATTGTTTCACTATATGCTAATTAATTTGGATGTAAAATTTTAAAAATTAAAAATAAAACTTAAAAAAATTAACATGATTCACGAAATTAACGGAGAAGGAAAAACTTTGTAAGCCTCTCAATAAATGTAGGAAAAGAATTTGATAAAATGCAACATCCATTCCTGAAAAAACTTTCTGCAACCTA
The DNA here is from genome assembly GCF_028018385.1 of Neofelis nebulosa. Lineage (NCBI taxonomy): Eukaryota > Metazoa > Chordata > Mammalia > Carnivora > Felidae > Neofelis > Neofelis nebulosa. The sequence continues at coordinate 135,237,675 of NC_080787.1, read as the reverse complement.
GAAATCAAAGATAACTTTCTCACTTTGTTAAAAGGCATCTCTGAAAAAATCTATAGCTAATGTTATACTTAAAGGTTGAAAACTGAATGTTTTCTAAGATCATGAACAAGTCAAGAATGTCCCATCACCATTTCTGTTCAACACATTACCTGAATTCTCTCCAGTGCTGCAAGACAAAAGAAATAAAAGTTACCAGTTTGAATAGGAAAAGTAAATCAAACTGTCTTTATTTGCTAATATGATTATCCATGTAGGAAAATTACTAGAACTAATAAGTGAGTTCTGCAAAGTTGCATTATACAAGATTAGTATATAAAAACTGATTTTATTCCTATATGCTAGGAATGAATAATTAGAAATTACGATGATACTGTTCATAGTAGTATCAAAAAAATATGAGATACTTAAGCATCAGCTTGAAAAGAGATGTGTAAGATGTTTACAAAAGTCACGAAAACACTGAAAATTACTAACATTGCTGAGAGAAATTAAAGAACGCCTAATTATACCATGTTTGTGGATCAGAAAACTCTTTATTGTTAAGACTAATTCATCCTAAATTGATACATAGTTAATGCAATCAGAATTTTCCAGTCAAAATTTTAACAGGCTATTTTATAGCAGGTGACAGGATGATTCTGAAATTCACCTAGCCAGAACAACTTGAGAAAAGAAAAAAGTTTGAAGATTTATGCTACCTGAGTCAAGACATATTTTAAAACTACAATAATCCAGACAGTGTGACATAGGCATAAAGATAGGCAAGTAGACCAATGGACCAGAATAGAGTCCAGAAATAGTCCCACTTATTTATGTTCATTTGATTTTTCCACAAAGATGCAAAGGTATTTCAGTGGAGAAAAGTTAATATTTTCAGTAAATAGTGCTGGAACAATTAGATATCCATACTCAAAAAATAAAACTTTAACGTTGCATTGTATAAACAGTTCATAATACAGAAGATATGAAACTGAAATTAAAAATTCAAACTATGAAACTTAGAGAAAAACACAAAGGATAAAAAAATTATGACTTGGGATTAGGTAAAGATTGATAAACAGATTGGTAAACACCAAAAGTACAATCCATAAAAGAAAACATTGGTATATTTATCTTCATCAAAATTAATAAACTCAACTCCTCAAAAAGCATTTTTTTTTATAATTTTTTTTTTTTAATGTTTGTTTATTTTAGAGACAGAGAGAGCCAGAGACAGAATCTGAAGTAGGTTGCAGGCTCTGACTGTCAGCACAGAGCCTGACACGGGGCTCAAACCCATGAACCATGAGATCATGACCTTAGCCAAAGTTGGACACTTAATGGACAGAGCCACCCAGGCACCCCACAAAAGGCATTCTTAAGAAAATAAAAAGATAGGGGCTCCTGGGTAGCCCAGTTGGTTAAGCAACCGACTTTGGCTCATGTCATGATCTCATGATTCAGTTCCTGATTTAGAGCCCCACGTTGGGCTCTTTGCTGTCAGCATAGAATCTGCTTCGGATCATCTGTCCCTGTCCCTCTGTTTGCCCCTTCCCCGTGCTTGCTGTCTCTCTCTCAAAAATAAATCAAAATAAGTAAAGATTAAAAAAAAGAAAGAAAGAAAGGAAAGAAAGAGAAAGAAAAGATAAGGCATTGAATAGAGAAAATATTTGCAAATCACATATCTGAGAAAGGACTTCTATTCTGAATATGAAAAGAACTCTTAAAAACCAATAATAGAAAGCAGCCCAATGCAAATAGACAAAGTGTTTGAACAGAGACTTCAGTGAATATATAGAGATGCCAAATAAAACATAGGAAAAGGTTGATATTCATCATCATTAGTCATTAGGTACATGCACATTCAAACCACAAGAACACCCTTATATGCCTTTATTAAGATGGCTTAAATTAAACAGATCACATGTTGGCAAGGATGTAGAAACAAGTGGAATTATCATTCATACAGTGCTCTTGAGAATATAAAATTGTAAAATCAGCGTTCTATTTCAGTTACTCACTAGCCTCATTTCCATGACCTCAGCTTTTATACTAAACTTGCACTAAGCACAGTGCCTCTATCTTTGTGTTGGAAGCATTCGTTCTTTGAGAAATTTATTCTAAATTTTTATGGTAATTTTTCTGGCTATCTAAACTAAAGTGTTATTTTTTTGCACCTGTAGTGAATCACTGAATATTCTGTTCAACAGAGTCTAGTGTTATTAATCTGTTACTGTATTTGTAATATGATTGCATAGTTTTATAGCTTTTATACCATGACGTTTAAGAGCTTTCTTGTAAGTAATGAGAAAATTACTGATGTAAATGTGCCTTTTTACAAAACTACCTTTAAAACCTCTCTTATAGCTTTGGTTTAGATCATTTGATTTTATTCTCTGCAAAACTAAGTAGAATATAGTTCTTAAAATCGTACACGTATTTCATAATGGTCAGGTACAGTTTTAAGCACTTTTATAATTGAAGATATGTAAATGCTTCTTTATTTCTACCTTCCTCACAAAAGTCATGTATATAGCTCTTCACTGTTAGAACTAAAAAGGCATACTGGAATAAATTCCAATTCTTTTGACCTTCCCACAAAGATTGCTAATCAGTTAGTCTCTTTGAGTACACAGTCATGGAGAGAATTTACTATTTTTCTTGTTTACCTAATAAGACCTTAAAGAAATTAGTTGCCCAGAGAAATTTGTTTCTGTCTAATACAAGGAAATGTTCTACGCCTCTTTGAACTGAGTGGTCTGTCTTTGGTTATTAGTTTTTCAGCATAACAGAACCAGCACTAGAAAGTGTCCCTTGTCCTGAATACTTGCGTAAAGTTCAGAAGACTCACAGAGGATGAGTAGAAGTAGCTCTAGACAAGAACTGTGAAAAAGATGGGCCTTCTTACTTGCTATAGTTTTTGCACTCTGAACTTAGGTATATTGTGCAAAGTTTATGGATCTCAGTTTCCTTATCGATAAAATACAGATAGTACCACTCACTTAGCCCCCCTTGAAGTATTATTATTCTTAATGTGAAGTGTTGATGTACATTGGAAACTCGATAGAAACATAAATGAAGAGTGGTGTTAGTAACCATGGTAATATGAAGTAACCTCAGATTCTTACCGCTTCCCAACCTGTTCATATGCAGATTTTTATTATCAATAACTAATAACAGAAAAAAGACATTATTACATATTTCTTAAAAATTGTACAAATATACTACATGCAACTTTATGTACAAATCTTCTCTCAAGGACATTGCCTGAGAAATACTTAATTTAGCTAGCAGTGTTTGCAAATCTGGATTTTCTCAAATTATTAATCATCACCATTATTGTCGTTGCCCTCTCAATTACTAAGTGTGCTTGTGATTATAGTTTTCCGGAATCGATCCAAAATCTTAAAACGATCAGTCCTTTAAAATGTGTAGTGAAAGAGTATCAGGCAGCGTTTTTGTTTTATTTTGTTCTTTTTAATTGAACCATAGTTGAAGCACGATGTTACACTAGTTTCAGGTGTATAACATAGTAATAGGACGGCTCTATATGTTATGCTGTGACCATCACAAGTGTAGCTACCATCTGTCACCATACGACTTTTTAATAGAAAAAAATTTTTTTCAAAAAATTTAACTTTCCTTTATTTCAGCTTAGAAGTAATTAGGCAAAAATTGGGAAATTATGTGTCCTACCTAATAATATTCTGTCACAGTCCCAAATTATTTGAGTGGGATAATTGTGACTAAAATCTACAGAATACTTGAGTGTCACATAAATACATAGGCCTCTTCTTAGAGATATGTGAATAATCAATGTACTATTTAAAATATTTTCAAGTCTTGGGGCGCCTGGGTGGCTCAGTCGGTTGAGCGTCCGACTTCAGCTCAGGTCACGATCTCGCCGTTCGTGAGTTCGAGCCCTGCGTCAGGCTCTGGGCTGACGGCTCAGAGCCTGGAGCCTGCTTCGGATTCTGTGTCTCCCTCTCTCTCTGCCCCTCCCCCGTTCATGCTCTGTCTCTCTCTGTCCCAAAAATAAATAAACGTTAAAAAAATTTAAAAATAAATAAATAAAATAAAATATTTTCAAGTCTTTAAAATCTAGCATCATATCTGAGAAATGATCACTTTCTATAAGCATTTTGTATTATACCTAACATCTTTAAGTATATATTGTTTTATCCTCATTATTGCCCAATGATTAAAGTATTATTCCCATTTCACATAAGAAAACTGGTATTCAGAAGGCTTAGGTGGTTTCTCAAGATTATGGCTAATAAACGACAGAGAATTTGCCCTGAATCTTTTGACTAAAAATTAATTTTTTATTATACTATGTCTGCTTGTTTATCAAATGGACATTTTAAACCTCAATATTATGCTATCTACAGTAAGTTGAAGCTCTTCATCAAAGATTTCTAAAGTCACTAATATATTACTTGCAGATTATCACAATAATAGAAATAAATTTCGTTTTCCCATCTTGATTCTAAAACTGCAATCATCATTTTATTCTATTTTTTTATGACTCAAGCTCAGAGAGTGAATGGATTTCTTCCCTTGGCCTCTTTTCTAGTTTCCTTTTCAGATTTATTACCTTCTTTTCCCTGCTATGAAGTTATGTGTGGTAGAGGATTGTAAAAGGAATGATTCATCTGATTGTTTCTAAGCACTTATATGTAGCATTCTGGAAGGCTCAGTGTGCAGTGGGCTGTGAGGCAAAATACCAAGCTGAGGCCTAACGGGAGGTGTCTTACTGCTCTTTTCAAAAAGCTTCGACTGCATTCCCATTAGAGTTCTTTGTCTTTCTGTGCATGAAAACTTGGTTGATTAAGAGAAATTCCTATCAGAAAGTGCATTAATAAAGGTTATGTCCGTTCTTAATTTAATTGTAATTAGTAATTACATTTACTACTTGTAGTTTCCGTTGCTTAATAGTAGTATATTAACCATTTTTGGAGGTAACATTACATATTTGACTTAGAGATTTAATATTTTCCAATATAGAAATCAGACAGTGGAGATCTGACTTCTAAAAGAAATCTGAAATTAAGTGCAAATTTGAGGGATTTGCTTATATTATATACAAATATGTATGATATACAGTGCATATTCTAAGGCCCTCACTGATCATGCTATTAAAAACGTGTTATTCCAACTTTGTACAGTATGTTTTCTGGACATATTTTTTGGAGAAAATTAGCTTGGCAAGTATCAAATTCAGTACTATTTAGTTTACTTAGAAAAGTTAGTGCCATCAAGTGGCAAAGAATGGGTATTTCTAAATTTGGTTTAAACTTGTATAACTTCTTGAACGTGCATATTTTTGGGTCTTTCCTAGAAAGCATTTTTTTTTTAAGTTTATTTATTTTGAGACAGAGAGAGCAGGAGAGAGGCAGAGAGAGGGAGAGAGAGAATCCTAACCAGGCTCCGCACTGCCAGCACAGAGCCCATTGTGGGGCTTGAACTCATGAACCATGAGATCATGACCCGAGCTGACCAAGAGCAGACACTTAATGACTGAGCCACTCAGGCTCCCGAAAGCATATATTTTTTAAATGAACATTTTAAAAAGTATTATAGTGAATAATTAAAATTCAACTGCTTGTATTATAGGCTAGCCACCTTTAAAAAGTATAGTAATTAAGAAAGAATTAAGTGAATTATTCTTTATAAATAATAGTATAAATACTAATAGAATCTTTTGCAGTCTTTTGAAAAGCTTCACAAGAATCTTCAAAACTAAAAAGAGAGAGCTTCTTGTGTGAAGATAATTGAGTGTTACTCCTACATTATAATGTGATAGTAATTTTGCAAAAATAATATTCTCCTGTATCAAAGTCAATAGAAATTGACTGTAAAATACTGTGAAATGTATGCTTTAGAAAACTTTGTATTTGGTAGCTTGTAGAACTCAGTATAAAGCAATGGTATAAAAGCAAATGTCTTGCACAACAATGTGAATGTACCTAATGCCACTAAACTGCATACTTAAAAATGGTTGATATGGTAAGTTTTATGTTAGGAATATTTTATCATAATAAGTATATATATTTATGTATATAATCAGATTTAACAAAAAGAGAACCAACATAATTTGTATATATATATAATATAAATATAATATGAAATATAATATAAATATAGTATTTATATATAATAATTTATATATATATATAAATATCTTACTGTGGCTGTGAACAAAGTCCTAAATCCATGATATTAATAAAACTAGTTTGCAGTGAAAAGAAAAGAATGTATGTGATGATTATGAAAAAAGTTTTCTCAGCAAACAAAAGCAAATCCTCTTCTTTTTTTTTGTATCTTGTGATTTTCCTGTTAGATTTTTATTTTATTTCTCAATAATCAGTTTTGAGGTTTTCCTCAGGCAGCAAATAGGATAAGTTCTATTATTCAAGCCATTTAAAATGTTTCCTGTCTCCTTTTATTGAAGCGTCAGAAAATTTTTACTGAAAGAACCAGATAATAAATATTTTAGGCTAGGGACGCCTGGGTGGCTCAGTCAGTTGAGCGTCCAACTTCGGCTCAAGTCATGATCTCACGGTTCTTGGGTTCAAGTCCCGCATCAGGCTCTGTGCTGACAGTTTAGAGCCTGGAGCCTGCTTTGGATTCTGTGTCTCCCTCTCTCTGTGTCCCTCCCATGCTCATTCTCTGTCCCTCTCTGTCTCTGAAAAATAAATAAACATTAAAAAAAATTTAGTAAAGAAAAAATCTTTTAGGCTTTGAGCCAGAAGGTCTGTTGCAACCTCTCAGCTCTACTGTTGTAATGCAGACGCTGCTATGCTGCTACGGACTGTACATAAACAAATGAGCATGACTGAGTTCCGATACCCTACAAAAATGCAGAGGGTTAGATATGACCCATGGGCCTGTACTTTACTTGATACTTTTAAGTTACTTTATTTGAGTGAGTTACTAGTTATGAATAATAATTTAAAAAATCATTAATTTCAGACTGATTGAGATTCATGTGACCAGAAATGGAAAGAATCCCTAAGTTTTGGAAATGTGGTTTTTCATTGCAAATCATTTGGCCACCAAGAAGAACAATACCTATTAAGAAGAATATATGATTTATCTGAGAATTATGTGTAGGTTGATCATAGTGTTTTGAATATTTATAAATTTATCCTTAATTTCAAACATCAAAATGACTACTAATTGGCACCCTTTAACTTTAGTAAGAGGAAAATCATTTGTCTAAATTGAAAGTTAATTTAGTTTGTTTTTCAGTATAATTTTAAAACATAAATATTTCTGATTGGTGTTCTCTGCAATGGAGTGAACAAGAGCAGCTATCGTCAGCTTTTTTATTGGGACGTTCATATTAAGTGAAGTTTCTTTTCTTTAAAAAGTAGTGAGTTTTAATCATTGTTACATTTTTATAGTAGATCTTTTCAGATACTAGATAACCAGATCACATTGGGAGCGAAATAGATGACTTTCTTGTGCTTTAAATCACCTTAATTCATCAGGTGAGTATGCCGTGGCAGCAGAACTGTACAGAGAAGTGTTGCGTTCATCTGAGGAACACAAAGGAAAGCTCAAAACCGATTCACTCCAAGTGAGTAAAAGCTAAACAATTTCAAGTATATCATCCATTTGTTTTTTACAAAATAATTTTTCGGAATATTTAAGAAGATAAAGGGCAACAAAATGGATGGACTGAGCCATAATCTCTGAGGATGAAGTTTTGGATTCAGTGCTTTCAACAATAAGCACTCAAGGTGATTTGTAGATAGATGAAAGTTTGAAAATCACTACTATTCCGTATGTTCAGGCCATTATTGGCACAAGGCTGACTAGATAAATCTAACCAACGTTAGAAAAACAGGTTAAAGTATTTGTGCTTAAAAGAACGGGGTGAGGTTTATCACTTTTGCATATAAATGTTAACACAGTGGCATAGTTTTGACTGAAAGAAGAAAAATGCTGTAAACTAAGCAGTGGAACTTAGTAATAAAACCTTCCCACTGATCTTCTGATTTAATTTTTAGAGGTTTTTTAGGAAGAGTTGAATATTTGAATTTCAACATTTATTTAAATTTCAATCTCTTCCCTTTCTTAGTTCTGTCCAGTGGGTCATATAGACAAGGCTCTCTAGCTAAATGGTAAATAAGGACTACTTTTATTAGTCTTAGTAAGTTTAGATTTGAGTCCCTAATGGGACTTCTTTATCATTCAGAATCTAGACCTTGGGACCCACATGTTCACATGTGCCTCAGTGAGTATTAGGAAGAGTTTGGGGGGAAAGAGGAGAAAATTAAATACAAGCCTTCTGTATGGATAAGGATTATAGAATTCAGACCTTGGGTCAGAAGCAAACGTGTTTGCCTCGTGGAAGAAGGAAGAAGTACAAAGAGAACATGCTCCTGAATAAAGGAAATAAAAGTAGAAAAGTGGGCAAGAAGACAGTTAAGTCCAGTGTGCCTGATGGTTCAAGAGTGAAGAGTAATCAATCAACCTGTTTCTTCCTTTTGGTCTTAATAATCCCATCTACTGGTAAACCGTGGCCCACTGAATGTTTTGCTCTATTCAGTCAGATTAGCCACTCTTCTCCCTTGGGATAAAATGTGGAAGGGGGTGGAAAGAGGTATTCTTCCCAGTCCACTCCTCCACCTTGTTCAGGAAGCAGTAGAAGTCTTCTTCCACAGACACACAGAGAAGAGGAGCTGAGTTGCTACCACTTTGTTTCTGTAATGTTATTTACAGGTTTGTTGTTGCTACTAAATCGGATAGTGTTGCTGATTGTATTATTCATGTGGCCATGCTGAAAAGACCTAAGACATTTGAAGTGACTCTTCAGAGATGAACTCTACAAAGATCTCTACCATGGCCTGTAATCTGTAGCCAGACACAATAAACCTTTATAGTCTCGAATCACTGGCACCAAGTCAGATGTTACCAGGACTCTTTCTGATAATTCTTTAGCCCTTAGCTTTCTTCCCAAGTAAAGAGTCAAGTTAACAGATAGAAATTACTTTCACTTTATTTCTTCTCACAGCCCTTGCTTGACTCCAGGGGGAGCCTTTAACCAGCTGCAAACTCAGTATCATAGTGAGAAGCCTGGTTTATACTGAATACAGAGATAAAAGATACAGTTTTCTCCTTCTTCCAATAGTCTTTACCTCCAGCTTCTCCCCTTTCCAGCCCTTCAGTTCAACAGATCTAGGTCACAGCTGTGTTTTCCTATGTATTTCATTATGATAATATCATAATATAATTGGTAGGTTCATGCAGACTCATTTCCCAGAAGAGGAGTCAAGTCTGCGCAGTCAGCCTTTCTACTTTACTGGACTTACTTGGCATAATCATATGTAGTTCCATATGTAGACATATGCACGTATAATAGAAGACATGTACCTGTATCAGACATCCTGCTAAATGCATAGGTATATTTCATAAGACTGCATATTTTTAAATGAAGAAAATTTATGCCATTATGAACTAAGACCTTTACTATGAAACTGATTTTGGTTTTCTCTGAGGAAGTTGGTGCTCAAATTGTGTTAGAGGAATCAAGTTTTCAGTGATCTGATCTTAATGTGTTAGTAATCTATATGCTGTATTAATAGTGGATTTGCCCTTTAGAGTCCACTGCATTGGCTCTCAAAATTACTGCCTTTTGTGTGTTTGTAGAGACTTCATGCTACCCATAACTTGATGGAATTGTTGGTAGCCAAGCATCCAGGAATACCTCCTACCTTACGAGATGGCAGACTTGAAGAAGAGGTAATTAATTTTTTATTCAGTCTATAAAAGAATTTTTTTCAGACTTTATCCATCTCAACATTTATCCATCTCATGTAATGTTAATAATCCATCTCATTAACATTTCCTAGGGCATACCACATCTAAATAAAAGTAATGATATTTTTTTTCTGCTGCTTTTATGTTCCAAATTTTGCCTTGGTTGGTAGAGAATTGCATAGAGATTTTGGATGGTAGACAGTTGCAGTACTCCGTATTATGTTGTTTCTCTTGTAATCCACTTGCAGTTATATGGTAACTGCTTTTGTAGATAAGGTTGCTGGTAGCCAGCAGCACATGGAAAGCAAAAGGGAAGAAGGAGGAAAGGAAGGAAGACCTTGTTGATCTCGTGACAGATCTGCAAAAGATGTGGTTTAGTAAAAATAAAAAGCTTTGCACTTCCTCCACCTTTCTGTGTATTACCTAGGCGTAAATAAATTCAATATTTCGGTGGTGTTTCTTGTGTGCTCTCAAAGAAGTTACTTCTGTAGTGAGTCTTGCTTCATTGGAAAGAATGGTACAGATTGTTTTACTGTAAATTGTTAATGAGCCTGATATGCTAGTGGCCCCATGGATTTTTACCTTTTTAAAAGTCAGAGACAGCAAAGCTAAAATCAAAAGAGTAGTAGATACTTTTGAAATGAATTGAACCTGTAAGTGGGACCTTTTTTATTTGAATTAAAATACAAAGTGAGATTGTAGAAGTGTGTACAGGCCTTTCTTGATGTTAGATGGCAAATCTAAGTGTTGGAGATTTTGGAGTGAAATCTTCTTCCCTGTGTAGGCGTCTCACCTTACATACATCAGGAATTCTTTGCTTAAATGCCTTCAGCGACAGGAAGCTGTGGGAGGCCGTCGAGTCTGTTGGTAGATAGCTGTGATGATCAAATAATTATAGCCAAGGAATTTTAACAGAAATTAATTGGAAGGTTGTGACAGGAACAAGAAAAATGCATCATGAGAGAAGGAAGAAGAAAAGCGTATCGCACTGTATAGATATATTTCCAAGGAGACCATAGTATCAGTTTTGCCTGACTCCTATAGAATGTGAAACCACAGATCCAAGAAATTATCTACTTCAACCTCCAGCTCTTGCAAATGAAATAACAGAAGCCCAGGGAAGTGGCTAATCCAAAGACATGTATCTGTTCAGTGGAACCTCATGAAATTGCCATCTTTGTAAGTCCAAGGGTCTAGTGTTGACAACTTCACATGGCTCAACCCACTTCTAAGTGGAAACGTTTGGATTTCCTGTTCAGTAGTCTTTCTGGTTTTCCTCCCACTATCCCATATCACCTTTGATCCCCTCTCTTTTTTCATAAAGTAGTTTCAAGAACCAGTTAAATATTTCAGTTAAATGGAAGAGAGTAGAGAACTGTATAAGTTTCCTAGTGGGAATTAATAAGGGCAAAATTCTTCAGTATTTCTTTTGCTTGCAAGTAATGTGATCCTTCTTACCTGGGAAAGTTGAAAGGGGAAGAATTTTTAAATCCTTTTGTATTAGTCAGCTAGGGCTGCCTTAACAAAATACCACAGGCTAGGTGGCTTAAACAAGAAGAATTTATTTCTCACCCTTGTGGAGGCTGTGAGTCCAAGATCAAAGCGTCAGCAGCAGTGGTTTCTCCTGAGGCCCCTCTCCTCAGCTTGCAGATGGCTGCCTTCATTTGTGTCCTCACATGACATGTCCTGTGTGTGCTTGCATCCGTGATGTCTCTCCTTTTTTTTGTCTTTTTTCTTAAGGACACTAGTCATATTGGATTAGGACTCTACCTTTATGATCTCATTTAACTACATTTACTAATTTAATTACCTCCTTAAAGGGCCCTGTCTTCAATTTGGGGGTTAAGGCTTCACCGTATGGTTTTTGAGGGAACACAGTTTAGTCCACAACGCCTATGTTACTGTATATTCTCAAGTGTTATTTCTAAGCTGAAGTAATTCCAAGAAATTGAAATAAGTAAGTCAGACAAATTCTAAAATGTTGTTTTGTCTCATTTTGAACTACTACTGTTCTTCACATTCCCCCCCCCCCCCCCCCCCGCTTTTTTTTTCTGGTTAAAAACTTAGATAGAAATTTGGGAAGCAGACCTTGGGATTTCTTAAATTTTGTGACTTACAGGTAGATGTGATCTCTTTCATATATATCCTAGGAATTACTAGCATGGTTTTTATGTCCTTGACAGCATACTTGGAAGTTTTGTGCTTAAACTGTGTTAAGTAACTTTACATATATAAAATAACCACATTGTTCTTGCAGCATTATACTGAATTCTTTTCTAGGCCTGGAATGAAAGTTTATATTTGTTTCCTGATTCAACACAGGCCAAACAGCTGCGAGAGCATTACATGAGCAAGTGTAACTCGGAAGTTGCAGAAGCACAGCAAGCTGTGCAGCCGGTGCAGCAGACCGTACGGGAGCTCCAGAGAAAGGTGCGTCCCCAGAAGGACTCCCCTTACCTGTGCTTGTCTCCGGGAGCATTTCGGGTTGTGTCTTGCTTTGGAGAAGAACTTGAACTTTCTTATTCATCTTGGAATTCTTAGCACCTAGGATGATGCCTATCCCATAATAAACATATATTTGCTGTTAGCAGTGTTTGTTGATTGAGTAGATGCGTAGAGTCTACGGCCATACCACCCTGAACGCGCCCGATCTCGTCTGATCTCGGAAGCTAAGCAGGGTCGGGCCTGGTTAGTACTTGGATGGGAGCAGATGCGTAGATAAATCATCCATTTGGAAGTTGTTCTCTTTCATTTTTTTTTTTAAGCTCTGATGGGTTTTCTCTTATCTGGTGAGATAACAAGTTGTCTTTTGAAGAAAGTAAAGACTTGCCTCACCTCCTTCTGATCTTAGTGTGTATATTTACAAAATCTTTTAAGATGTCAGAACATTAGAAACATGGGTATTTTTCTTATGGAACACGTGCCACTTGTCATTTCTAAATTTTTTTGTGAAATCAGTAGCAAGCCTGAAGAGGAGTCTACACAGAACACACAGTCTTTTTTATTCTAACCAGTTACTCCACATTTTATTCTTCCTAGTGCATTAATTATTTAGTATTCAGGCATATAATTTTGCCAGTTATCAGAGTATTATGGAGTAGAATCTAGTTCAGTTGGTTGAGGATTAGCAGGATGTCTTTATTATGCTGAGAAAGAGACCTGCCACCTTTTCAAATATATACAGTGAATACTGAGTTTTCATTTTGATAATGTATTTTGTTAACACAACTTTGTTACACAAGTATATATACAGTAAATTCTCATTTATCCACAGTAGTCAGGACACAGGTGGGTATTCTCTTTATGTATGCAAAGGTAGTACACACCCATTATATATAGAGTATACAGGGGCGCCTGGGTGGCGCAGTCGGTTGGGCGTCCGACTTCAGCCAGGTCACGATCTCACGGTCCGTGAGTTCGAGCCCCGCGTCGGGCTCTGGGCTGATGGCTCAGAGCCTGGAGCCTGTTTCAGATTCTGTGTCTCCCTCTCTCTCTGTCCCTCCCCCGTTCATGCTCTGTCTCTCTCTGTCCCAAAAATAAATAAACGTTGAAAAAAAAAAATTAAAAAAATAAAAAAATAAAAAAATAAAAAATATATAGAGTATACAGTCTATATATATTTCCTTATAATTCCTTGGAAAGTAGCATGCTATTGTTTCCTTTGATTTTTTTCACAGCACCTTTCCCAGTGATAGAAACATAGTGAGTAATGGGACGCCTGGGTGGCTCAGTCGGTTAAGCATCCGACTTGGGTTCGGGTCATGATCTCACGGTTTGTGGGTGCAAGCCCCACATCAGGCTCTTTGCTAACAGCTCAGAGCCTGGAGCCTGCTTCAGATTCTGTGTCTCTCTCGCTCTCACTCTCGCTCTCTGCCCCTCCCCCACTAGTGCTCTGTCTCTGTCTTTCCAAAATAAATAAATGTTAAAAAAAATTTAAAAAAAACAAAAACATAGGGGCGCCTGGGTGGCGCAGTCGGTTAAGCGTCCGACTTCAGCCGGGTCACGATCTCGCGGTCCGTGAGTTCGAGCCCCGCGTCAGGCTCTGGGCTGATGGCTCGGAGCCTGGAGCCTGTTTCCGATTCTGTGTCTCCCTCTCTCTCTGCCCCTCCCCCGTTTATGCTCTGTCTCTCTCTGTCCAAAAATAAATTAAAAACGTTGAAAAAAAAAAAAAAAAACATAGTACTGAAAAAACATGAACCGATCAGCTGTTGTCTTTTTTACAGATTTATTCAAATTCTCCTTGGTGGCTGAATGTGATCCACAGAGCAATAGAATTCTCTATTGACGAGGAACTTGTTCAGCGAGTGCGAAATGAAATAACCAGCCACTACAAGCAACAAACTGGGAAGCTTTCTATGTCAGAGAAGTAAGGAAATAGTACAGAATAGAATAACTTTATGAGTAGTGACCCCAAATATTCAGATCATTTGATGTTAAGAGGTGCAATTAAATATCAGAACATACTGTGGTTACGAACATCTGGATTTTACATATTGTTGAGAGTAGATTTCAAACTAAACCATTAGATATAAGTCTGAAAAAGGAAACCTGTTTTCTATATATGAGTCATCTTAAAATATTCCCCTTTTAGTGCTTTTTTTTTTTTTTTTAACATACTTAAAGTATATTCTTTGTATCTTCATTTGACACACCCAAAGCCAACTCTAAGCAAAGTCTTGAAATAGACTTTGTTTTGGAGAATTGAGGTAAGGCATTCATGCTTCCACTGTGTAACTCAGCCCCACAGACTAATAACCATCATAGCACCAGAGGGGCCCAGGTTTTGTGTTCTAGAGTTTCCTGCGGTCTCCCCCATCTTTCTCTCTTCTCATCAACGCTCACCATTCTTCAGAGTCTTTGTAGGTAAGTTGGATTATTGCTCTTGATGTAGAAATGGTGAATAATTCTTTCCAAAGACCAAAGTTTTTTTTTGTTTTTTTGTTTTGTTTTTTTTTTCAAAAATAATTCAGTGGTTTAACCCAAAGGAATGTCGTTACTAATGTGAGGAATTGAGATGTTGTGGCAGGACTGTTGATTCTAGGGAGGGGAAAGAGAGAGGATCTTTTATTGCTTCTCAGATCATATCCCAGTATAAGGTCAGCCTTGGGATTAGTGTTAGTTTTCAGCATAAGAATATCTTTAAAACATTTTAAAGTGTTTTCTTTTACTCTTTTAAAAGCCCTTCCAAATGTCTACTACATTTTCCATGTGCCATTACTAATTCAGAGGTATAGTCATCCTCCTTTTCACCATACAGAACTTGAAGGCTTCGTTTCTGAGATATATGCAGGACATTATACTCTTTAGTGCACTTCGTTTTTCTCTCTTAAACCCAAGAGTCACCATTCCAGGATAAGTTGTCATTTAAGTCGTGATTCATTTTATCCAGTTTTAGAGCTGTATGCTAATGTGTTCTGCCAGCGTTGTGGAATTAGCTGATAAGAAAATATTAAAATTATTTTGAAGGTTTTTTTCTTAAATCACATAGAAACTATTTAAAAGTTGCAAATTCTTGTATATGTGAACATAGTCCTGTTAAAAGTAGGTCCCAGGGCTATAATGGGACCTATAGGTAATGTAAAACATACCATTTATTACATATTTTTCTCAGAAACATTAGATGTCAATAGAAAGTAAGAAAACACTTCCAAATGTGTAACTTATACTGTATGCTAACTATACTGGAAATAAAATTAAAAAATTTTTAAATGTATAACTTACATTACCTCTAGGTGAGTTAATATTTTCTATATTAAATATACATTCAAAGATTATTTTAGCACTGCTGCTGTGTTTTTCAGTGAGATCAGAGTCTCAGAAGCCAAATTATCCATGTTTGTTTCTTAACACTTCTTAGGAAAGGAAAATTTTAGTGATTAAGAGCACAGGTGGATTCTTGAGTCAGGGTGCCTGTGTTCATATCCCAACTCCCCCACGTACTAGCTCTGTGACCTTGGGAAAGTTATTTAAGCTCTTTGTGCCTTAGTTTCCTCATCTATAAAACCACACAGCATAATCGTGAGGATTAGTAAATTAATATCTGCAAGGTGCTTGCATACTTAAAACAGTGCATACCATTTAGTATAATGTTATTATTATGTGTTCTTTTTCACTTAAAGGATTTACGAGAGAGAATATTGCTAACACTGTGAAATGCTGATCTGTGATCATTTTTTAGTCCCTAGTCGCATAATTTGTGAATAATACTGATACCTAACCTAATTGTGTTCTTGTATCCCTGTGCAAATTATTTTAGAAATTATTGAGCACCTGTTCTGTGTCTATTACATATTTTAAAAAAATTTTTTTTTATTTTGTTTTTAACATTCATTTTTGTGAGACAGAGTGTGAGTGGGGGAGGGACAGAGAGAGAGGGAGACACAGCATCCAAAGCAGGCTCCAGGCTCTGAGCTGTCAGCACAGAGCTTGATGCCAGGCTCAAACTCACAAACTCTGATATCATGACCTGAGCTGAAGTCTGACTCTTAACCAACTGAGCCACCCAGGCGCCCCAGTATTACATATTTTTTAAAGATACAATCTAATTCTATCTTCTAAATATTATCTTAATGAGAAGACCAGCCCGTGAACAATTTGAGAAATATGAGTATGTGTAAAAACTTGAAGATGACAAAGGACTAATATGAATGATATTCTCAATAAACTTCATGGACAGAAAGAAATATTGATTAGTGTTGTAAAATACTGAGGAAGCCTTCAGAAAGGAGAGTGGACTCTTTTGAACAATTTGGAGAAAAGTGTCTATGGCATTTTAGGAAGGAGAAGGATATACTCTTAAGCCAACAAATCCCATTTGTATTTTCATTTTCTGATTTATTATTCTAGGCTTTCTTTCTTGTTTCGTAAACCCATTCATACACACCCATACATTTCTTTCCTTAGCACATTTTACTCAGTTTATTAAAAACAGTTAAGAGCATTGTGTTTGGGTTTAACTCCTAACTGCTACATGATAACTTTTAACTTTAATTAAATCATTTTGATTCATTAGGCTTCATCCATAACATGAGCACAATAGTATCTGTTGAGATTATATAGGGAAAGAGCTTGGCAAAGTGCCTGACATCATATAGTGAATGCTTAATAAAATGTATATATATGTAAATAATATAAATATATGTGATAACATACATATATACACATATCACATATATATGTGTGTACGTATTTGTAAACTCTTTGTAGCAAGGAATAGAACTCTTGGCGGTTTTTCTTCTTTTCAATTGTTCTCTTTATTTTTCATCCTATAATTCCCTCTCCATATATAAAACAAGAATTTCAGGAGGGACATTTGTAGTAAATCAGCATTAAAAAAGAAAAAAATGTGGCAATCTTGGTCTTTCAAAGACACCTGAGCCAGAGACAGATTTTGCAGACTCTGTTTTAGGTCCTGAGGACAGGGACTATCGGAATTTTGGTATCTTTTACAGTAAATAACCCAATGTTGTTACACCTTGTCTCCTAGTAGATTGAACATACTACTAAAGTAAATTCACTCAAGGTAGGCTACGTAGAATGTTGCACAATTTCTTTGACACTTTACTTGATGATCATTTTGTGAATTTGAGGAAATTGACCCATTGTTCTTTTGTTTGCCTTGTGTGGTGATGCTGGTGATGTGAATCAGGTTCCATGACTGCAGAGGTCTTCAGTTCTTACTTACAACACAAATGGAAGAGCTGAATAAATTCCAGAAGCTAGTAAGAGAGGCTGTAAAAAACCTGGAGGGACCTCCATCTCGTAATGTTATTGAATCAGCAACAATCTGCCACCTCCGACCAACCAGACTTCCTCTCAACTGGTAGGTGACAGGAGAGGTCATGCAGTGAAATGGCATCACTCCATTATGCTAGCGTTCTTCTGAGAGAAGGAACAGTGGCTCATCTAATAAAAGTTTCTTCATTTAAACTCAGACAGAAGTGGAAAGAGATGTATTATTAATGTACTTTTTTAAAAATTCTCAAGAATCACATACTGAAAACTATGTAATATTTTTTAACGTTTATTTTTGAGAGAGAGACGGGGTGGGGGGAGGGGGGCGCAGGCAGAGAGAGCGGAAGACACAGAATCTGAAGCTCGACTGCGAGATCATGACCTGAGCTAAGTCGGACTCTTAACCGACTAGGGCACCCAGGTGCTTCTGTAATTTTTTTTCTTAAATGGCCTATTTGTGTTGTAAAGAAAAAGTGAAATATAAAATACTAATAAGCCTCTTTTAGAAATTACCTTGTTGTTTGCAAGTATCTCTCTGATCATTTTTTTTCTTTTTCAGTTGTGTCTTTTGTAAGGCGGATGAATTGTTCACAGAGTATGAATCAAAGCTGTTTTCCCACACGTGAGTTCTCTGATTACCATCAGGAAAGTGAAACCATTATAAGACTTGGTGTTTCGATTTATAAGACTGTGTTTTCCTCATGGAACCTTCCTGTGTTTTTTTTTTTCTTTAATTACATCAATTCAGTGAACTTTGGCATGTGATCATTTAACATGCTCAGTTTTACTTACATAAAAGTTATTTCCAGGGGCGCCTGGGTGGCTTGGTCGGTTAAGCGTCCGACTTTGGCTCAGGTCATGATCTCACGGTCTGTGAGTTCAAGCCCCGCGTCGGGCTCTGTGCTGACAGCTCAGAGCCTGGAGCCTGTTTCAGATTCTGTGTCTCCCTCTCTCTCTGCCCCTCCCCTGTTCATGCTCTGTCTCTCTCTGTCTCAAAAATAAATAAACGTTAAAAAAAAAAAATTTTTTTTTAAAAAGTTATTTCCAAATACTCATGTCATCTAATAATGTGTAATGGAGGGACAGTTTAGAGGAGTGACAGATTCTCAAGTCCAATACATTGTAATTCAGATCCCTCCCCACTATTGTGGGCGGATTACCTCTCTAAGCCTCAGTATCCTCATTCATGAAATGATAATAAAAACAACACTTACCTCATTGAGTTGTTTATGAATATTAAATTTTAAAATGCACGTAATTGCTTAGCATAGTACATGGTAGGAGTTCTATAAAAGGTTAGTTTTCAATATACTTTCTCCAACACAAATTTGAAGTTTTCATCCTGTGTCAAGGATTAAGGTACCCAGTGAATCATAATAGCTATGGTATAGCAAAATTATTCCTATTTTACAAACAGAAATTGAGAAAAGGCTAAGTTCTGGTCACCTTAAATAAACAGATCAACAGTGCACCTTGAGATCATCTTATCATTTTGTTGTATTTGTTTTTCCATGGTTGGTGGTGGTGGTAGTTTGTGTTTTATATTATGGTAATTCTCATAGCTAGATTTTAGCCTGAACTTTATAGCCATTTTTTATGATGTCAGACTGCTGGTCAAGACACTGGACAGATTTATTATTATGCCTCCAGCGTTTTCAGAATTGCTGCAGTTTTCCAAAGACTTGAAGGCATGATCTTGTAGACATATTGAAAGTTATTGATGAAAAGTTACTGACCTTGCTACTCGATTGGCTCTGCCAGTAGGACTTTTACCATGCTTGTTACCCACTGACAGTAGTTACTGTTGTTTTGTTCTCGTTTGTTTTCAGAGTCAAAGGCCAGACTGCAATATTTGAGGAGATGATAGAAGATGAAGAAGGACTGGTGGATGATCGAATACCCACCACCAGCCGGGGTTTGTGGGCAGTAAGTGAGACAGAGCGATCTATGAAAGCATTGCTATCATTTGCAAAATCACATAGATTTGATGTTGAATTCATTGATGAAGGAAGTACTTCAATGGATCTTTTTGAAGCATGGAAAAAGGAATATAAGGTATAGTATTTTAATATCTTTTCCAATATTAAGAATTTTTCTTCTTTATATTATTACTATTTTTCTCTCTTCAGTTTTTAAAAATCTGCTTTAGAGACTTGAGGTATCATAATTTCTCTTTCCCTAAAATGTAATGGTTGTTATGAAGAATAATAAAT
The DNA here is from genome assembly GCF_028018385.1 of Neofelis nebulosa. Classification (NCBI taxonomy): domain Eukaryota; kingdom Metazoa; phylum Chordata; class Mammalia; order Carnivora; family Felidae; genus Neofelis; species Neofelis nebulosa. The sequence continues at coordinate 135,217,978 of NC_080787.1, read as the reverse complement.
ACAATAGTACTGAACAAATAAGGAACTTCTATATATTAAATTACTAAAAGAAAGTCATTATTAAAATGAAATTGAGGGGCACCTGGGTAGCTCGGTCGGTTGAGCGGCCGACTTCGGCTCAGGTCATGATCTCACGGTCCGTGAGTTCGAGCCCCGCGTCGGGCTCTGTGCTGACAGCTCAGAGCCTGGAGCCTATTTCAGATTCTGTGTCTCCCTCTCTCTCTGCCTCTCCCCTGTTCATGCTCTGTCTCTCTCTGTCTCAAAAATAAATAAACGTTAAAAAAAAAAATTTTTTTTAATGAAATTGATATGAAGCCTTTTAATTTAGCTGTGAAAGTGTTTCATTCTTCTTAGCTTGATCTTACACTGCAATTCTGTGAAAGGAGAGTTTTGTTTGTTTTTGCTGTTTTGTTTTGCTTTTGCTCTGTGAGTAATAACCAAACACCAATAATTTTGAAGATTGAAGAACACAGTAAATATTTCTCACCCTACACCACTGGAAACCATTGCAGTTGATAAAGTAGAAAGTGACCCTTTATGTTTATATTTTGATAATTTTATCATATTACAACTTTGCTTGAAATGAGATTCCAAAATTCATTGATTTTGAATTATTCTTTATATTTGGATTTGTTATCCATTATCCTGCTTTGAAGGTGAAATCTGTGAGGAAATGAAAGAACAGTTTTATTTATAATATTATAATTCCTTTTATATATTTCTTTAAAAATCTGAAGGTCTTGACTTTTAAAGCAAGATAATAATTTCTATCCAGAAAGAGAAAATATGTGGTCTGTAGTATCATTTCATATATTTGATAAATTGGGGAATAATACCTTTATAGTTGAAATCATTGATTCATAGTAAATTGTTTCTTCTCACATTACTATTCTAAATGCAAAAGCACATTAACATAGTTAATTACAGCAAGTGATTGGAAGAAGACAGTACTCTGTACAGTATCCAGTTGCCCCTGCATTTTTCCTCTGCGCTTGTTTTGATGACCTCCTGTGTCTGTTTTCTCAGATCTTTGTGAATTTTTTCTCTGTAACACTGCAGACTGAACTCTCGTACAGCAATGCAAATTAATAAGCTACTGTTATGCACGTCAGTTAGGGTCTACCTCAAAGCATAATGTTAGTGAAGAAAGCATATGAAAGATTTTACACTGATACATTTCCATAAATTTGAGAAAAATGTATAACCAAATTATTAAGAATGCGTAGATTAGTATAGCTCCAGTGAAAAGTACAGAAGAGGGAGTCCAGTTCAGAACAGTGGTTAGTCCACTGTAGGGATGAGGGAAGAATATGTGAGGGAAGAGTGATACAGTTGGGGAGGAGCACAGAGGCTCGCCAAGGCATTGGTATTGCTCTTTCTTAAATCGGATGTTGAGTACTCAGTTGTGTATTTTAGTAGTCTCATTATCTCATATATATATATACATATATGTATATATATATATATACATATATATACATATACATATATACATACACACACACACATATGTATGTATATACATATATAATATATGATTTTGAAAATGTGAAATCGTTTATAATGAAAATATTTCTTAAAAAAATAAAGATTCCACCAGGCTTACAATGACCTACGAAGATCTGTGGTGCCACCAAGGTATCTTTGGGTGTTCTGTTTCTAAGATTCTAAAGACACCATATTATTCTGTGGCCTATGGAGGTTATTCCGTCATATGTCCTCATCTTAAAAAATGGCCCCAAAATTGCTTGTGTCTTAAACACAACTTAACGAAAAAATGTGTATGTCTTAGACTTCACTGAAGACTTTTGATCATGGCACTTTTCGGTGGTTTTAACCAATCTTAATTACGTGCATTAAATACCACTGTCTTCTTGTTTTCTTTCAGTTGCTTCATGAATATTGGATGGCTCTAAGGAATCGTGTATCTGCTATTGATGAACTTGCAATGGCTACAGAACGACTGAGAGTGCGTCATCCTAGGGAGCCAAAGCCCAACCCACCTGTTCTTCATATCATTGAACCACATGAGGTAATTTGCAAGTAAATCACAGAAAAGAGCACAGCCAATAAGTGTCACAAAAATCCAAGGCCCATAGAAGAGAGAGTCAAGGCAGTGATCTCTTCTTTAAGAATCTGTTTAATCTCTGCTTTTAGTTTAAACCATATAAAAGTGATTGGTTTTGTAGGTTAAAATAGACAAGGAGAGAAATATCCTATCTAACATATGCGTAGAATTTACTATTTTGGTTTGTTTCTCTCCAGATTGCATATTTGTGGTTTTTTTTGAGCACCTTCTGTATGTCAGAATCTTAAGGTGGTCTCAGTCAGTTTTTAGACCTGTGTCCTTGCCTCAGTTTTTTCAGAAATAGAAAAAGCTTCTGTAAGAACAATCAAAAACTTTTCTTTTGCGGGGCACCTGGGTGGTTCAGTCAGTTAAACGTGCAGCTTCAGCTTAAGTCTTGATATCATGGTTCGTGAGTTCAAGCCACCATCAGACTTTCTGCTGTTAGCACAGAACCCGCTTCAGATCTTCGGTCTCCCTGTCTCTCTGCCCCTCCCCTGCTCACATGTGTGCAGGCATGCGCACATGCATATGTGCTTTCTCAAAAATAAATGAACATTTAAAAAAAACCTCTTTTTGCAATTTTCCTTTGTTAATGATGAACAGATAGTAATAACGTATCTTCTAATAAATCTCTCTTTATATCCCAGGAATAAAAAATGACTCTTCCAACCTTTTCTCTCCCATATTTAAAATATAATTTCCTTTATAATTTTATTCCTTGTATGTGTTTTATCTTTTAAATCTTTTTACTTTTCTAAAGCTTGGAGACTATACTTTAGTTAAACTTAGAAATACTCATTTTTTTCTGTGTCAGCCTTTAAACCATAAATTGTAATTTTTTCCTGTGTAACCAAATTCCTCTTATTTTTATAATCTTCTGTCTGCTATTTTCTACTGGGCAAAAGAAGGACGGGGTGGCGGTGGGGATATGAGTGTGTGTATGTGCAGGGAGAGGCTGCCTGGGTTTCATAAAATCGCTCTGACCAAAGCAGCAAATCACTTAGTTTTTCTTTATCTCATGGGTATTAGTGAAAAATGGTACATAAATAGAATTTGGGTTGATTTTTATCCAACTTCAAGTTTATGGGGAAACTTCGTATTTATTGAAGTTTGTCTTTTGTAGAGCAACATATATATAGAGAGAGATTCCCTTTTGAAATATCTAGTATCCGTTTTTGCAAATTTGAGTTTTCATATGTCAATGGATTTGCTTAAATAGGACACCCTTAAATTATTGAGGAAGAATTGTGCATGTTTAATAGAATAAAATCTTTCTAAGAGACAGTAAAGAAGTTGTTTTGTTTTGTTTTTAGGTAGAACAAAATCGTATAAAACTACTAAATGATAAAGCTGTTGCTACATCACAACTTCAGAAGAAACTTGGGCAGCTTCTTTACCTAACTAACTTGGAGAAGGTATTGTGTTTAAAAGATGCTACTTTTTCCCATGCTGTATACCTGTAAACCTTAGTGACTCTTTCCTTTTAATCTGTTAGTCCCACAATTAATGGTACAGCGTTTTGTTTTTAATCAGTCTTTTTTGTGTGTGTTAATTGTATCAGTCAGAACACAAGTTATATCTACACTAGCTACACAGATCACAACAGATGATATTGTGTTATACAGATTCTATAAAGGATGTGTACTGTAGAGTATAGAAGAATGTAAACAGATTGTAGTTCAAAACCTTGAATAGTGGAACTATTACAACATACCTCTAGGCAAAGATTACATTGTATAATCTCTCTCCCTCTCCTCTCTTTCTCTCTCTTTCTCTCTCTCTTTCTCTATATATATACCTATATATATATGTCTATATATAGACGTATATATATGTCTATATATAGATATATATACACACATGCATTCCTTAATACATAAATAGACTTTTAATTTGTTATTTGGAATTATAAAATGTTTGGAAGCCTACTAAATCAGAAAATATAACAATGAATTATTTAATGTAATTCAAAACACATTTTCTGAGTTGTGAGCAACATACTGTGTTGAACATTGATGAATGTAATTCCATTTGATTGTGAGAATAAATAGCTTTTGACAGTACCTTCCAGAAAGAGATACAGTAGATTTTTGGATAGGACAAGTGAAGGAAAGCAGTAGACTAGAGTTGGTCCTGAAAACTGATACAAAATACATTTAAGTGGGTCTGTCAATCCCAGTGGTGATAAAATGAAAAGTTGAACATTCATTATAAGTAAAACAGCACGGTGGCTAAGAAGATAGTCTTGGGATCCAGACAGTTCAGGTTTGGTTCTTGACACCACTATTTTCTACATGTAGGTCTTTATTTAAGTTATTGACCTCTCTTTGCCCCATCGTAAAATGAGAATAATAACATTATCTTGCAGGACTTTCTTGAGGACTGTGTAAATTAATATAGGAAGAGTGCTAGAGCAGTTCCTAATTTATTAAGCACTTACTAGGTCTTTGCTATTAATATTATTATATTATTACTAATATTACTATGATGACTGCTGTTATCCTGGCAGGAGAAAAATGATGGGAGAAAACTTAAAAGTCGGTCTCATGCAAAATGCTAGCACTAGAGAAATAACATTTGGAAAAAATTTCCTCTTATTCCTAAATGTGAGTTTTTTTAATGTTACATTTCTACACTTTACATGTGAAAGTCAAAACAAAGAAATAGGTAATTGTTAGTTATAGGATATAAATCAGGATATCGATTTGTTGAATGTTTTTTTTTTAATTAAAGTTCTAAGTAAGAATATATAATCTGCCTAGAAAACCCAATTCAGCTAATAATATAAGAAAAAAACATTTAATCTGTAAGTGAAGAAAAGTCAAATTAAGCTCATACCATTTCCTGCCACCAAATAGGGAAAGATTATTAAAATAACATTCCACGGGGGCACCTGAATGGCTCAGTTGGGTAAGTGTCAGCTCTCGGTTTTGGCTCAGGTCATGATCTCATGACTCATGAGTTCAAGCCCTACATCGAGCTCTGTGCTGCCAGCACACAGCCTACTTGAGATTCTCTGTCTCCCTTTCTCTCTGCCTGTCCCCCACTCATGCTCTTTCTCAGTCTCTCTCAAAAATAAATAAACCAAAAAAAAATCTTTAACACTCCACAGTGGTGAAAGGGCAGTGAATGGATATTTTGTGTATTACCAATGGGAATATAAATGTATACAGCCCTTTCCCGAAAATACTTGGACATATATGAACAATTTTAGATAATTCATATCTTTTGACTCAGTAATTCTTAGAACTTTTCCTGAAACAGAAATTTGGGGGGTAAATTAGATATGAGGATATTTATTGCAACATTACACTCACTCTCTCTCTCATAATAAGAAAGTTGAGAGAAAAAAATAACAAAATTAAACAAAAAATAAAACTATAAATGGAGTATAATCCCAATTATATGTGACTGTGTTTAGTTAAAGTAAATAAAAATAGTAAACTAAACAAATTTTTAAAATTTTCTGGCAGTCAGCAGGGACTTACTGAGCACCATTTGACGTATATGCATTATAGTAGGAGTTTGAGATAGAGTTGGTCCTTGGCCTCAAGGAACTTAATGTGATTTGATGTAATTTGATGTAGACAGATCATAAGCACTGATCAAATAGTGATTTAATAAGATGTTAGTTAGCAAGTCAACTAAACTTGGGAAATAAAATATAAATTAATCACTTAAAGCAGAGCAGTATACATTTAAGAGCTCTGAAGAAATTTAAAGATGAACGTGTTACACTGTTAATCAGCAGTTTTCAGTATCAGGTAAGAGAAAACTGGTAAATTTCCAATAAGATTTCAAAGCATAAAGAAGGTCTCCAGTACATAAATATTGAGTCACTGTGTTGTACACCTTAAATTAATATGTGTCAATTATCTCAGTTAAAAAAATAAGTTGTTCAGAAGAAATTGTCTGAATACTAAGCAACCACATGATATCTTTAGTACTCTATTTTAATTTGAGGACTGCTACTTCTATATGGGAATAGCAGTGATGTCTTGCCATTACCTTAGTAACATTTTTTTTTTTTTAATTTTTTTTTCAACGTTTTTTATTTATTTTTGGGACAGAGAGAGACATAGCATGAACGGGGAAGGGTCAGAGAGAGAGGGAGACACAGAATCGGAAACGGGCTCCAGGCTCTGGGCCATCAGCCCAGCCCAGAGCCTGACGCGGGGCTCAAACCCACGGACCGCGAGATCGTGACCTGGTTGAAGTCGGACGCTTAACCGACTGCGCCACCCAGGCGCCCCAGTAACATTTTGTTTTTAAAGACAGTAGAGACCTATAGAAGCAAAAAGGTTGAGGTGAAATGACGTTCTAGGAAAGGAAGAGCTCTTTCTAGGTTAGCTGAGATTGCTGGCCATTGTCTTGCCTGAAAACATTTGCCATACCTGGGTACAGACTGAGATTAAGGTCAGTATTGCAGAGGGACTCAAACAGGAGAAAGAGAAATCAGTAGTACTTCTGATGGCCAGGTGAGTTAGTATTATATTTTGAACCTAGAGGAGCCTCAGATGCACAACAAACTTTACTCGTTTGCTAAGTGACACTTGACAGTTAGGCCTGAAGTAGAAATACACAGTGAAATCTTAGTTTCACAGCACTCAGGAAACAGTTCGTCCCCAAGAGAGCAAGGAGCCAACAATGAACATAACAGGTCTCACCACTGAGACATTTGAAACCATAGTGGCCTGCGTTTTTAACTAAACTTAAAACAGATCCCCAAAACCAGCTCAGTTTTTTATTGGATTGATTAGCCACTCACCCCTTAACCTAACTAACTGCCTACTGGGGTAGGGGTAATCCCTGTGAAGGAAAATAACATCTAATTTTGTCAGTTTGTTGTATCTCAGTTTGTTGTATATAAACAAACTAGGAAATAAGAAATTCCAAGAAATGTGCAAGGCAGGAGAATGTGACCAGTAATTAAAAGGTAATAAGTGGACAGTCAGAGCAGATCTATAAATAATTCAGATTGTGGACATAGCAGGAAAGGACTTTAAAGTAATTATGATTAATACATTAAAGAGGAAAAGCTAGACAACATAGATAAAATGAATTGGAATATATACAGTAGAATCAAATGGACATTTTAGAATGGCAAAATCCAGTACCTGAAATTAAATACTCGTTGGATGGTGACCAGACACAAAATGACAGAAGTAGTGAAATCAAGGATTGTTCAACAAATAATACCCAGTTTGAAGAAGCATATAAATAAAAGTAAAGAGCAGCATAAAGTGAAAGATGTGGGACACCAGTCATATGATTGGCATACATGTAATTGACGCTCCAGGAGAGAAAGAGATGAAATGGTACTAGAGCAACATGAAGAAATAATGGCTAAGAATTTTCCAACACTGAAAGATAATATGATAATATCTTACAGATTCAAGAAGCTCAGAAAACCCCAAACAGAATAAATAATTTTTTAAACACCTACGAGTATCTTAATCAATCTGCTAAAAACCAAAAATAATGAAAAAAAAAAATAAGCAACTAGAACTGGGAGAAAAAAGAATAATACTTTCAAAGTAGCACCATAAAAATGGTGACTGTATACCTTCTCCTTGTTGACTACACAGGGAAACTGTTTTCTTTTAGCATTTTAAAGATGTCATTCCACTGTTACCACATTTCCATAGCTTTGCTGTGTAACCAGATAACAGTGGAAGAACATCTTTAAAATACTGTTTTAAAAAGTGAAACAGAGGGGTGCCTGGGTGGCTCATTGGGTTAAGCATCCGACTTCGGCTCAGGTCATGATCTCACGGTTTGTGAGTTTGAGCCCTGTGTCGGGCTCTGTGCTGACAGCTCGGAGCCTGGAACCTGCTTCAGATTCTGTGTCTTCGTCTTTCTCTGACCTTACCCCACTTGTGCTCTGTCTCTCTCTGTCTCTCAAAGATAAATAAATGTAAAAAAAACAAAAAAAAAATTATGTTAAGTAAACAAAAAGTCGGGGCGCCTGGGTGGCGCAGTCGGTTAAGCGTCCGACTTCAGCCAGGTCACGATCTCGCGGTCCGTGAGTTCGAGCCCCGCGTCAGGCTCTGGGCTGATGGCTCGGAGCCTGGAGCCTGTTTCCGATTCTGTGTCTCCCTCTCTCTCTGCCCCTTCCCCGTTCATGCTCTGTCTCTCTCTGTCCCAAAAATAAATAAAAAAATGAAAAAAAAAAAAAAAAAAAAAGTAAAATAAAGATGTTTCTAGATAAAGACTGAAAGAATTCCTTCCCAGTAGACTCACACCACAACCAATATTAAAGGGAGTTCTTTGGACTGAAGGGAAATTATCCCAGTTTGAAGGGAACTACAGGAAGGAACACAGGTTAAGAGAAAGCATAAATATGAATAAAATAAATAAATAAATAAATAAATAAATAAGGTAAATAAATAAGAATATTGACTCTGCAAAGCAATAGTACTGTTGTATAGGATATACATCATATACAGAACTCTGAAAGCTATAACTGTAACACAGAGGAAGAAGGTAAGCAGAGCTAAACTATTACAAGATACTTCCATATGTTAGAAAAATGGACAAAAAAGTCAGTAAGGATATCTAACATTTGAACACTGAACAACCGTGACCTAAATGACACAGACCAGTAATACCCAGCAAATACAAAATACACTTTTCTTAGGAGTACATGGAACACTCACCAGAATAGACCTTCTGCTGATTCAAAGAACAACTCTTAAGATTCTTAAAGGATTAAGATTATACAAGATTATGTTTTCTAACTAAAGAGGAATTAAACTAGAAATCAATATGGAAAGATAACCAGGTAAAGAACCAAATATTCAGAGATTAACAACACACTCCTAAATAACCCGTGAGTTAAATAAGTCACAATGGAAATTAGAAAACGTTCTGAACAAAAATAAAAAATAAAAATTATCGGGGCGCCTGGGTGGCGCAGTCGGTTAAGCGTCCGACTTCAGCCAGGTCATGATCTCGCGGTCCGTGAGTTCGAGCCCCGCGTCAGGCTCTGGGCTGATGGCTCGGAGCCTGGAGCCTGTTTCCGATTCTGTGTCTCCCTCTCTCTCTGCCCCTCCCCCGGTCATGCTCTGTCTCTCTCTGTCCCAAAAATAAATAAAAAGCGTTGGAAAAAAAAAATTTTAAAAAAAAAAAAAATTATGTGACAATGTGCAGCTAAGGTGTGCTTAGAGGAAATTTATAACTTTAAGTCAGGATCTGCAACGTACCATACGTGGGACAAATCCAGCTCACTACCTGTTTTATAAATAAAGTTTTGTTGGAACCCAGCCACACTCATTCCTTTACATATTGTTTATGGCTGCTTTCATGCTACAATAGCAGAGTTGAGTAGTTGCAGCAGAAACCACATGGCCACAAAGCCTACAGTATTTACACCCAGGCCCTTTTTCTTTTTTTAGAGGGAGAAGGATCATGCATGAGAGGGGGAGAGGGGCAGAGAGAAAGAGAGAATCTTAAGCAGGCTCCACGCTCAGTACAGAGAGTGATGCAGGGCTCAATCCCACAACCCTGGGATCATGACCTAAGCCAAAATCAAGAGTCAGACTCTCAACCAGCTGAACCAACCAGGCCCTTTATGGAAAAATAGTAATCGTACTTCAAATCTAAAGAGGAGATGTTGTAAATTATGATAAATTATTTACAGAATGCTACATAATGCCCTTTATTATATGCATGCCTGTGGATAAACTCCCGCACTGACTTTTGGCCATGTGACACAAGCATAGAGATTTGCAAAGTATGTGCACATTAGAGTTTTCCCAACCTTGTTGCTCTTTGGAACTCTGAACCTATGTGAAGTAGCACTAGTTATCTTTGTCGAGGAGCAGAAACCTCAGCTCAGCCCTCTCTCCAGACTAGCTAGTCTTCTGGCTTCTAGACATCAACATGGCGCCATAGTGCACCATCCAGTCCCAGAGCACACAGCTGACCTATGGAATCATGAGAAGTTCATGTTTGTTTTAGCCACTCAGATTTTAGGTGGTTTGTTATATGTTGTCTGAAACCAAAATCAACAAATAGAAAAAAAGAATAATTCAGCTTTTTAAAAAAATACTTATATTTTAGTTAAAGGAATCGTTTTGAACACATTCAGTTGCTGAATCTATGCACAATTTACCTTTTTTTTTTTTAACTACTTACAAAAGTCAAAGGATAATCAAAAATAATTTTTTTTAAATGTTTATTTGGTCAGTGAAACCACAGACTTAACAACTTCAGTGATCTGTGAGTCATTTACTTTCTTTTATGGTTTCCTCAGCATTAAAACCTGACAATTTGGTGACCTTTTTGAAGCTCAAAAATTTTTGAAATAGTTATAAAGAGATTTTGAAGAGAACTATTATACTTCAGTATAATTTCCAGGCGAAATAAGTCTCAAATCAAAGATATTTTGCTTTGCCCTAATGAGATTACAAAAGATACTGAAAAGAAACCTAAGGAGACCTGTAAATAAATGCTGCCTCTTCCCAAGTCTATGATCACAAACCCAGTGGATGTACAGAATAAATACTATCTTTCCAGTTTTTAAGGAGCCTTTATTTCAGACTTCCAAATTACATTTTTTAAAATAATACATATTTATTTATAACAAAATTTAGCTTGAAAATAAAATTTTGAGAATTTACCTTTTATATCACATTGTGCTTTTCATTTTGCCTGCTATAATAGTCACATATATAGTAATATGATAACTCTTAACAAACTTTAATGCAATTTATTTCCTTTTTGTTGTTGTTGTTCCTTGAATGTTATTTGTAAAACCTGGGAATATTAGTATTAATTTTTTTTTAATGTTTATTAATTTTTGAGAGAGAGAGTGTGAGCTAGGGAGGAGCAGAGAGGGAGACAGAGAGAGAGAATCTGAAGCAGTCTCCAGGCTCTAAGCTGTCAGCACAGAGCCTGACACGGGGTTTGAACTCAGGAACCCTGAGATCATGACCTGTGCTGAAGTCAGTGCTCACCCACTGCACCAGTGCACTGAGCCACCCAGGCACCTATAATAATATATTATTAAATCACCTTAATTACTAGATTGTTTAAATAGAAATTGCCAGCATCTACTTTTATAAATGAGTTATAAAATGCATATCAGGTTTTAAAATGCAGCTAACCTAGTTTTTATTTTTTTGAACAGTCTCAAGATAAAACATCAGGAGGCATTAATCCAGAACCTTGTCCAATCTGTGCTCGGCAGCTGGGAAAACAGGTGAAATAATAATAAATATCATATGCATTTATAAAACACTTTACACTTTCAAAGGCATTTACCTACAATCTCTCTTTTTTTCTCATAACAGTTTTACGTCCAAGGCAAAAGTTCCCTCCATCTTAAGATAGGGCCAAAGGTTAGGTGATATGTTTTAGTGCTACATATGCTTGAGCAGTGTTCCTCCTTAAGTGATAGGTAAAAACATGTTTCTAGAGTAACCCCATGTTTTTCGTTAAAGGTCCATAGTTTTGCTTATTGTTTCCAGTCACAAGATCAAGTCTAAGTAATTTGACTTTGTCAGTTTAACATGTTTATTTGGTAATCGTACAGAAATATAGCATATATAGATTTACGTAAGGTATTACAAGGGTATAGAAACATGGCATTTACTTGGGATTACTAATATCTAGTAATACCAGGCTTTAAAGTATAAATTATATCTCTCCTGGGGGAATTTAGATGTGATTTTTACAAGCCCATTATGTCAGTTAAGAATATTTCTTTTTGAATGTTGGTGTACAAATGTCTATAAACTTAATGGCACCGTATTAGCTTTCCTCAGATTCTTTTATCCTACCAACTGTGATTTTTGGAAGTATAAATTTCTACTTTGTATGATAAATCAATGTATACAATGTTAATTTTAATTGCTCCTCAAAATTGGAAATGAATAAAAGTATTCTTGGCTGTTTTTTCTATGAACTGAGAGTAGAAAGTTAAATATATGAGCTCCACATTCTGACCAGCAATAATCAGGCAAAAAAGTACCTTTTAGTTTACACAAGTTATGCAGAAAGTGATATTTTTTAAAGGACATTTTATTGATAATAAATCTTAAATAGATAGATGCTACTTTGGAAACTGAGACTAGAAATGTACAGACCCTGGTGATTTCTGAGAAAAGTCACTGGTGAAAATATGATAAAAGTGATAAAAATGGAAAGAATCGTGATGTAAGTAGTATCTTTTTTACTTTTAGTTTTGATGAGATTCATGCAACTGGATGAATCAGAAATTTTGTTTAATTTATGTCTTAAACATTTCCAGTTTTTAAAGTTCTTTCACATACATTATTTCATTAATTTTAGTACAGCCCATATTGTAGTATAACCTGTATTTCCTACACTTAGGAGAACATTCTGGATTATAATAAGAGTAACAAAACTTTACTTTTTTAACTCTGTTCCTAGCCACAATCTGTAGGAATTCTAGATTAGCTTCCTGGTCCTCCTGTTCCCCTCCTGATTTAGAGAATCGGTCAGAGATAACTGGCTATCCAGATAATCTTTGGTTATCCAGAGATAGTCCCTGGAGCCACTGCCAATTGTCTGGTCTTGGATTTGGGCTGGTTCAGTCTACTTCCAGTCACCCCTGAGGCCCCAGCGCCAGGTGTCTCTGGTGTCTCCTGATTTGCAGATATAGGTGAATTGATCTTGTTCAGCTGTCCATGCGAAGCTGTCATGAGCCACAAAAGCTCTCTTATTGGAGGAAGTGCGGAGGAAGTGCCCTTCACCCCCAGTGGCAGTGGAGGCACACAGGTACAGCAGAGTGCTGCTGTGTCTACAAAAATGCGCGTGAAACAGCTCTTTAATTTTACTGCAGCTTCAACTCCTGACGAATGACACCAGTCCCTGAGAGCACGTGTGCAGCTGAACAACAGCATAAACAGCATCAGCCAGTAAAGCCCCAAACAGCCCCTCCCCCTTGGCAAAAACCATTTTAAAAACAAGTTGATATGCCTCATTTTTCTCTTCCCTGACTGTGAATTCTTTCCTAAGGGGCTTCTTAGTCTGTCCTGCAAAATTCCTCAGGTGGACCCACCCATGCACCTTCTTTCCATGCACGTCCATATGTGTCCAAACCCTAGAAAAATACAGCTTAGTGCTTAGGGACCTAGTCACTCATAACACTGCTCAGTTGTTGTTGTTGTTCACCAGGGGAGAAAGTTAAATAACTTGCATAAGATGTACAGCTTTCAGAACTGACATCTCACCTAAAACCAACAGACTTCTGCATCCCTCATTGCCTAACACAGGGTGTCTCCATGGTATATTCCAAGAGTCAGAATTATTGTACTTTCCTTGAAATAGGGCAAAGGGGTATCAAAAATGTCTTTTTATTTATTTATTACGTTTTTTTAATGTATCCAGAACCACTTTTATTTTATTTTTTAAATGTTTTCTTTATTTTTGAGGAAGTGCAAGTGGGGAGGGGCAGAGAGAGAGAAAGGGACAGAGGATCTGACGTAGGCTCTGCACTGACAGCAGAGAGCCCCATGTGGGACTTGAACTCACGAGCTGCGAGGTCATGACCTGAGCCAAAGTCGGATGCTCAACCAACTGAGCCACCCAGGTGCCCCCCAGAACCACTTTTAAAATAAATGTGAGATACTAGCCCATCTCATTATCAATATAGTGATTACTGTAACATGTGAAGTTGTGAATCCATTTAATGAGTTATATAGAATATACTGATGATGATATTATCTCCAAATTAATGTTGTTCTCAGTCCTTCCATTATATCTGCTGTTACAGTGCTAAAAGAGTAATTTGCAGAGGCGCCTGGGTGGCTCAGATGGTTAAGCGTCCAACTTTGGCTCAGGTCATAATCTCACAGCTTGTGAGTTCAAGCCCCACATGGGGCTCTCTGCTAACAGCTCAGAGCCTAGAGCCTGCTTCCAGTTCTGTGTCTCCCTCTCTCTCTCTCTGCCCCTCTCCCGCACTGTTTCTCTCAAAAATAAATAAAGATTTAAAAAAAAAATTTTAAGAGTAATTTGCATTCTTCCTAAATACTGAAATGAGAACACCAACTTAGAAAATAATGGTTGGCTGGCTGTTATGCTCACAGTTAGTGTGAGTGGAACTAAAGACTATGGAAGCTTACTCTTGGACTAAAAAATAGTTAATTTTAAAGTACAACTTAGCGTTTATGACTTAAAGAATATTAATGTCATAAAACATTTAGGAAGTGAAATGACTCCCTTCTCCTTTTAATATGTTTATACGTTGGAAGGCATCTTTGATAGCATCTCACTGAGGTATGTTCCGTGTGTTTTCTTTTCCAGTGGGCAGTACTGACCTGTGGACACTGCTTCTGTAATGAATGCATCTCAATTATTATTGAACAGTACAGCGTAGGGTCTCACAGAAGCTCCATTAAGTGTGCCATCTGCCGCCAGACCACATCTCACAAAGAAATCTCGTACGTCTTCACCTCAGAGAAAGCCAGTCAGGAAGAGGACATCCCTGTGAAGGTACGGTAGGTTAAGAACGCGCAGAAGCATAGTCAGAGCAATGCAATAGGAATCCGTAACTAGCAGTGAGAGCATCAAAATCAGAACAAGGCTGGCACCGTGACCGTGTGGAAACCACTGTTCCTGTCCGTAGGAACACTGCCCAAAAGCCTCAGCTTTACCATCTTTCCTTTCTGTGTGGGAGAAACACAAGAACACTTTTTCAAACATGGCTGGCCATCATCAGGTCCACTGTGGCAAGCAAGTAACATTTTAGAATTTCAGTTCTCCATCATCTTCAATAATATTTCTGTCTACTACAAATATAGCTCTGATTAAATTAGAGATTTACTTAAAGAAAGCTTCTTCCTCATTCTTTCATTTACCCTAGATAGCAGGAAAAGGGGTGAGCCCAACCTAATTGGAAGAAAACATACAGTGGTTGCTAAAATTAAGACTGTCACAAGAAGGAGATAGTATACTTTTTTTTTTCTTTTTCATGTTTATTTACTTATTGGGGGGGCAGGGGTGGGCAGAGGGGGAGAGAATCCCAAGCAGGCTCCTTGCTCAGCGCAGAGCCCAATGCCAGGCTCGATCCCATGACCCTTGATCATGGAAGCCTCTTGGGGGCTCAGTCGTGACTTGAGCCAAAATCAGGAGTCAGATGCTTAACTGACTGAGCCACTCAGGTAACCCAAAAGGGAGATAGTATACTTTCAAATGACATGGATCGGTATTTCATGATATAGCCAAAACTTGGCTTTATTTTCCTAATTTCTCCCATGCTTCATCTAAAATTTTAAGAAAGTGACTAGAATTTGAAATCCAAATAGGATCTGTACTTGGATTTTCTGTCTAAGGGGCATCTATTTGGTAAAAAACCTTTACTAGAATTGTTTGTTCTTTGTCTTCCTTAAACATGCTTTTTTTTCCTCCCTAACCAAACCTAGACAAAGAACAAATCCATATATGATTGTAGCAGGGAATATAGGCCTGAAGGAGTAGTTGAGAGTTAAAAATCCTTATTTTTAAGGATTGTATTTTTTGAAGAAAATTAACTACAGGTTGAAACTATCAGGAATCAGGCAGGTGATAGGATTCCCCCCACGTGAAAAAAGTGTGGTTGAATTAAAGAATATGTAATTGCTGTTTATTCCTACTATTATTTGAGTAAAACCTGAAAATGTCAGTCACATTGCTCTCTAGTGTGTTGAGATAAACAGAATCCCGACGTTGAAATGAACTTCCTTTCATTCATTCATTGATTCATTCATTCATACCATCCGTGTTTATTGGATGCATTGTGCGTGCCAGGCAGTGTACTGAGCCTCACTGATACAAAGTACATTTCTGAATAAAACGGACATGAGTGCTGCCCCCGTGGATTTTACAGTTTGGCAATGTTGGGGAAGGAATTTGAGTTGGAGCAGGAAGCACAGACAGTACACAGATAATTAATATATTAGAATCATGATCAGCCCTACAAAAGAAAATCAAACCTGGCTCCTCTGAGGGAATGACAGTTAAATAGATGTCC
The DNA here is from genome assembly GCF_028018385.1 of Neofelis nebulosa. Classification (NCBI taxonomy): domain Eukaryota; kingdom Metazoa; phylum Chordata; class Mammalia; order Carnivora; family Felidae; genus Neofelis; species Neofelis nebulosa. The sequence goes on along the minus strand of NC_080787.1, from coordinate 135,201,932 downwards.
AAAGAATGAATGAATTAACCCAGCTGGGGTGAGGAGAGAAGTGAATTAGTGGGGAGGAGGCTGCAGCCAGAAAGAAACCAGCAAAAAACAATACGTAGAACGTCTATACACAGAATTCTATACATAGAATACATAGAATGTCTGAGACAAGAAAGAACTCAGTGGAACTCAGTGGCTGCAGTGTAGAAGGCACAAGGGACAATTGAATGAAATGCGTCTGGAAACCAAAAAGGGGCCAGAGGCTGAGGGGCCATCTGAAGATTTGAGAATTTTCTTTTCTTATGAACAGAAAGGCATTACATGTTATAAGCAGAGAACTATCATGATTAGATTTGAATCTTTAAAAGATCCCTTTCCTTGTAGTGTGGAAATTAGATTAGCAGGAATAGAGAAGAATGAAAAAACTTTGGAGAGACCGGTTCAGGAGGCTGCGGCAGTAGCCATGGTGGCTTTGATTAGGCTTCTGGTCGTGGAGACAGAAGGAAGCAGATCTAGTCATGAGATATTTAAAGTAAGGTGAATGGTAAGGTAGAATGCTGGAGGAGTTGATGAGGCAGACTTTGTAGGTGACCCCCTGGTTTCTGAAGTGAAAAATCAGGTGGATAATAAGTAGTACAGTTGCCAGTAGATGGTATTTGGAAGAAGGTATATTTAAACATGCTGTGTTTGGGGGCGCCTGGGTGGCGCAGTCGGTTAAGCGTCCGACTTCAGCCAGGTCACGATCTCGCGGTCTGTGAGTTCGAGCCCCGCGTCAGGCTCTGGGCTGATGGCTCGGAGCCTGGAGCCTGTTTCCAATTCTGTGTGTCTCCCTCTCTCTCTGCCCCTTCCCCGTTCATGCTCTGTCTCTCTCTGTCCCAAAAATAAATAAAAAACGTTGAAAAAAAAAAATTTAAAAAAAAAACATGCTGTGTTTGAAATGCTAAGATACTCAAGTACAGCTGTGCAGCGCAGCCACTGGCATAAGTGATGTTGGAGGCTGTGGAAGTGGATGAGATTACCCGAGAAGAGACACAGAAGTCAGCTTCAGACCAGGTCCCGTAGGACTCCAGGGCTGTTTGAAAGTTGAGTAAAAGGGGAGGAGCAGAAAAGGAGACCAGGAAGGAACAGCTGGGGCCATGGGCAACTGAGGAGCGTATGCTGTCCACAGGGGCCACAGGAGGACTGCTTCAGTGAGGAGGCAGCTATCAGCTGTATCTGTGATGTTGAAGGGGGCTCAGCCACTGGGGACCATTTTGGCTAATGAAGGTCATTGACAACCTCAGAAGGAGCTCTTTCCCTGGAAACGTAGAGGCAGAAAACAGTTTAGGAGGGAATGAGGAGTGAACAAAAAATGAGTAATAGAGAAAATGCCCAGATATTTTATAATAAATTTAGCTATGAGGTAGAAAAGAGAGAATTATAACCAGCAGGAGATACAAAGTGCAGAAAGGGGGATTGTTTTGTTTTAGGGTTTTTTGGGGTTTTTTTAAGATAGATGTTCTGCAGTATGTTTAATCTCTGGCAAAGAAGGATAGTTTGAAGATATAAGAGAGAGAAGGGATAATCTGCAGTGTAAGTTTCTTGAAAAGACAGTGTTGACATAAAGAGAAAGTGGAAATCCCACTGAAATCAAGTAACAGAGAGGTTGGGCTACTGAGCAAATAAGCTGTAAGGGCACTTGTCAGAGGATGGGATATTTTAGTCATTTCAGAAAGGACAGGTATTCAGTACTCCAGATGTGGCTGCAGAAGTAGGTGACCCAAGTGAGGTGGAGGAGAAAAGGTGCTAGAAATGAAGAGGTAACTTGAATGTTGAAGGGGTTGTCCACGTGGACAGTGTACCCTATCTAGAGCTGAGGTATAGAGTTAACGATTTTGAGATAGGCCGCCGAATCCTTTCGTGAATGAGAGATAGTGTTCAGTAAATGATGGCAGCAAAGGGTAGAATTAGGGGATAACTGGGCTTCATGAGGCCCAAAAGAATGGAAATTTTTACAAAAATGAGAGAGAATGATCTGAAACCTGCATCAGGGACCAGAGGATACCAGAGCTCGTAGTGTAAGGAATATTAGAGTGGATGTCTCCATCGAGAGGCCTGCTGAGATAATAATGGTGTGCTCCAAGGACAGCTGTGTTCTAGTTAAAGCAAGGAAGTGGAGAGCAGCATTTCTACAAAAGGTTAAAAGTGTAGAAGAGTTTGTTGGGCATAAAGCCCTCATTCCTGGGGAACCACCAGAGTTCGGGAGTAGAAAGAGAAAAGGCAGGGCGGGGAGTGGGAGGGAACTGCAGAGCAGTAGGGGAGTCACAGAATGGGGCAGACTGAGTGATGAGAGGATCATGACTTAAAGGGGTCATGTAGCCCTGATCCTTGTGAATCCCCTGGATAAATGTGTATTTTTAAGCCACATGCCAAAGGGTTACTGAGTGAAGGAAGACTAAGGTGGTCTGTGGTGCAATCTGCTGACCAGCCCTGAGGCATTTGATGGTTAGACCTGATCTTCCTTCCCACCCAAAGAAGTGCTTTCTGGGGCACCTGGGTGGCTCAGTTAAGCGTCCAACTTCAGCTCAGGTCATGATCTCGCGGTTCATGGGTTCGAGCCCCACGTCAGGCTCTGTGCCGACAGCTCGGAGCCTGGAGCCTGCCTCGAATTCTGTGTCTCCCTCTCTCTCTGTTCCTCCCCTGCTCGCTCTCTCTCTCTCTCTCTCAAAAATAAAGATTTAAAAAAAAAAATTTTTTTTTTTTTAAAGTGCTTTCTTCCCACGTTCCCTCTCTCCCTTTCTTCCCAATCCTGCAGTTTCCTTCTCCTTCCCTTAAAAAAGTCTTTCTTAGCCCTTGTTTCTCTTCTAATCCTTTCTTTGGCCTTAGACATCCCAAGGCCACAGATGGCGTTCGTGGCTAAGAAGGGCTGCTGACCCTTATTAGATAAAAGCGTTCATCACAGTATAAGGAATGAGTGTGAGAAAGAAGTGCTGTGTCAGGCTTCCTGCCGTGAAGTTTAGGAAGTGATTGCTCTAGCTACCAGTAAACAGCACGGCCTCTGTGAAACTGAGTCATTGAGCCCATCAAACCCAAACACCTGTTCGTTTTATGGCACCTTTCCTAGATACACAGGAGAGAGATCAAGGCAGTTACGTTTGCTGTCCTGTTGGGACGGGAATATCGGTGTACAAATGCTGTTTATTATGCTCTGACTTCTTCCTGTCTTACCTCGGTACTGATGAACACACGAATTAATTGGAGCATCTCATAAAAAGTTGTCAGATTACAGAATTTACTAAAGTTAACTTTTCTTTTGTCACAGATGCGTCAATACTTGTATTCCCTTTTTATTAAGCACAGTGACTGAATGAATATTGGACCTGATAGGCTTGCAGGTTTTGCTTCTTGCCACATTTACTTTTGCTTCTCACCGCCTTTTCTGTCACCATTTCTGTCTGCCACTTCTGCCTTCTGCTGCCCGCCCCCTTTTCTGACTGTTGCCACATTTCTGCCCTACTGTCTGCCACCTTCTCTTTGAAGCATCTGCCTATTGTTTTTTCAGACTCCCTGCATCTGAAACTATCCTACTGAATAGTCACATCATCAGTTGTGAAGTTGAGGGAGTATTCATATATAAAATAAAGATGACTCTATGTAAATAATTACGGCATTATTTTGAAATTTTGTTAAGTATTACATCAAACTATTGCCAAACCTAGGGATTTTTAATTTTATTGTGGATTATCAAATCTCTGGCCTTTATTACACAAGACTGAGAAGTAAATTTTTTATTTCATTGAAGTTTTTGTATTACCTGAAATGTTTACTTCACTCTTAAGTATTCATGTCAAGACTCTCAGAGCAGACAGTATATCATACATAGTGCTTAATCATGTAGCTGGTCTTAGATAAGAGATATTTGACAAACAAAAATAGTATTAAATAACATGACCTGTTTTCTACTGGTATTTCACAATATGAGGAATCCTTTTGATGGACCATAGAAACAAACTGAATCGGTGTTCCCTTTAGTGGATGCACTTAAGTTAAAGACTGTATCTACCCTAACGGCTTTGTGACAGTATTCCTAAATGACCCTTGGAACCTACTGGGCATTTCACAAAGTAAACAAAATTCCCCTTGCAAGTTCTGACAACTGCCAGGCATTTTGGATGGTGAAGTAGGCTTCCTGGCAGAACATATGCCCCACGTGGCATGTTCCCTGTGTTCTAAGTTTGGAGAGGTTTCATACAAAGCATTTTTGTCAGTGGAAACCCTGTCCCTATGATGGGCAAGGTTTTTATGTCATGCGAAGTTTCTACCCAGGAGAAAATACACTACATGGGTATTAGCCACAGCGAAACGGCAGCCTTCCCACCGTCCTGCACAGGTGCACAACCGTTTCAGCTTCTCAAACATTTGAGTGTCTAATAATTGGCCTCCTTCTTAAAAAAAAAAAAAAAAAAAAGACGTATTTATCCTGCCCCATTCCCATTTAAATTTTAACTCATTAGATCTGGAATCTGGTCCAGAAATCTGCATCCTTAACAAGTAAATTTATTGATAATAGAGATGTCTTTACACAGCCTCTTTGTAGAGAAAACAAAAATAACTATATTTCTACATTCAGACTCCCAGAGTATTTTAGCGATATCATGTGTGAAACTGTATGTGTAGAATTCTGTTGTTTGTTTTCTTCTCTCTTCTTTTCTTTTTTTCTTTTTTTCTTTTTTGAGAGGGAGAGAGAGCCTGCGTGAGCAGGGAAGGAGCAGATGGAGACAGAGAGAATCTTAAGCAGGCTCCATACCCAACACAGCCTGACACCCGACACGGGGCTTGACCCCATGACTGTAAGATCATGACCTGAGCCGAAATCAAGTATCAGACACTTAACCAGCTGACTGAGCCACGCAGGCACCCCTCTTTTCTTTTCTTTTTTTTTTTTTTTTTTTGAGTTTTTGTTCAGTTGATTCAAGGATGAGTTGTGAAGTCTGTCTTACATTTTCTTAATATAATTAAACATCTGGATGGGAAAAAACTGATTCCAGAATTCTGGCTGATCCTAAAATAATTTGGTGAATATAATCCGCAAGCAATTATATTTCAATATACTTACCTAAATACTTTTACATAAGATTCTTTTATATGAACACTAACTGATAATTTTAGAAGGCATTCATTTATTTTTGTTAGAAAATGTCATGAGTAAGTATAATTATGGTCACAAAAAGCAATTTATATTCACTGGCCAAGTTAGCATTTGTAATTCTGAACTGTTAGTGAGTCTTGTGTTAAAGTTAGCAATAGCTTACAAACATCAAGCACATAATAGAGACTTCTAAGATACAAATTAGAAATTATCTTTATGAGATTACTGTTCTGAAAAACTTAACACTTTGTGGGGTATACACTTCATTAAAATGTGGAAAGGACACTGTTCATGAGGTAAGGACACTGTTCATGAGGTAAGGACTTTTGATTTATTCACTACTGTATCCCCAGCATCTAGAACAATGCCTGGTATGTTAACAGGTACTGAGTATGTAGGTGGATAGTGGGATAGATAGACTGATGGATGGACAGACAGATGGACATAAATAGTTGAATAGTATTTACATATAATATCCCTAAAAGCCTTTGGATATAACAAAATTCGTAACTTTTTTAAAAAAATGGTTTTTTTTGAGAGAGTGAGTGAACAAGCATGAGCAGGGGAAGGGCAGAAAGAGAGGAGGACAGAGGAGGATCTGAAGCGGGCTCTGTGCTGACTACAGAGAGCCCAATGCGGGGCTCAAACTCATGTACTGTGAGACCATGACCTGAGCCAAAGTCGGATGCTTAACCGACTAAGCCACCCAGAAGCACCCAAATTTTTAACTTTTTTGCAGTTGCTAACCTATATCTTTGAAATCCTTATGCAAAGTACTTAAAGGGACAGAATGATATTTTGGTGGCCTAGTGCACTTGTAAGCTTTCCCACAGCATAGGTGGTGTTTCCATTGAACTTTATTGTAATATGTGAATGCTTGAAGAACCCAACATTTGCCCCAGACATGTGCTTGAGAAACACTCCTACTTCATGAGACCAATCAGACCAAGCTGTATAACTGCACTAAATTATATCTGCCACTACCAGCATGGGTTTTTAGCATGGTGAACAGGTGCAGACAGAAATAAAACAATGTTAACTGATCTTACTCAGCAGAAACTACTATGGACAGCACAGGTGCATTCAGAGAATTAGTTCTCTTTTAAAAAGAAACGTCCAGAATAAAAGTACTCAATGTCAGGCAATACCAAGACAGAAATGACTTTCTTTGTACGGAATATTCAGGTTATTTGCAAGTTACAAGCCCACCATGGAAACCTAAAGAAAAAAAATGTATTATTTGTCACCATAACCATGTTGTAATCCTAATTGGTCATATTACTGATTAGAGAACATAGTTCTTTTTCGTGGGTGGTGGGGGTTGGCTAAGTAGTGTAAATCTGTCTTCTTTAAAGTGGTGTTTTTCAGTCAGATGAAATCTTCAAAAAATCTCTAATCTTAAGATTGACTCTTGCATGTAGAATGTTTCAAAGATTGCAAAAATCAATCCATCTAATAACTGAGAGATGAAAATAAAATCTGTGCTCCGTTTACACGTGATTGTCTCACCTCTCCCAAAGCCGAAACCCCTCATCTGTGGCAGACAGCACGGGCTGGGCATCCGTTTGGCCCTCGGGCAGGAAGAGGCCTGCAGGTGCAGTAGCACGCCGCACTAGAGTAATCACATTCAGAGAGCCCGTTCGCTTGGATAAGCACAGTGCTGATCGTACTGTGGAGCGAACTAGTTAAAAAGGTCCCAGAATTACAGCTCTTCATCCAGCCCCCTAAATCTCTTGTCCATCTGTAAGATAAGGGTAGGAAAGAAAGAAAAATCTATTCAGAATCAAGTGGAATGGCACACGGTGAAAAGCAATGCTGTCCTCCCTTCTCCCCTCTTTGTCTTACCACAGCGATCAGTTCCTGTTGTTCGTTGTAAAGGTCACCTATATGACTTCTGGTAACACACATAGATTTTCTTACTTAGAATACTAGCCGGAGACCGTAGACAGTATATGCTCTCTCCTCACTTTACAGTATGCGGAAATTAGCGCATCTCTTCCTCTTTCAATGTTTCTTCTCTGTTCCACATCCTAATTTCTGTCACAGTATCATAAACCTTTTATTACCTAATTGTAGATATGTCTTCCATATCAAAGAAAGTCAGTAAATAGTGAACAATATTGTCACTGTGGAACCAAGTAGAGTGATTGAAGACATGTGGAAAGGAATATAATTCTAATCCTGTAGATTTAAAATTTGCTTTTCAAAGAAAAACCTTCCACGCACCCCAGTCTAATGAAACTTCGAACTTTTTTCTAGAAATCTTCCTTAATTTCTGTGTCAACTTCATCTGGCACCAATATCCATGTAATCATTGTAATATTCTTTTTTTCACTGTGCTATACTGCTTCAAGAAATTTTAGCAGGATGAGTGTGTAAATGGCAAATTTCAAAAAATGACTTCAATTTTACTTCACTATAGAGTGATAAGTGACTGACAGCACCCTTTGATGTAAGACATGATTGCAAATGTTTCACATAAACCAGTGTGTATGTATTTCACATATATGGAATACATATAATACATGTAAAATCTCTAAAGATATGCCCTGTGTGTTGACATAAAGTAGTCTCTAAACATGAATATTCTCTCTAATGTTTGATGAGAAATAAGACTGAGTGCATTCATCATCTCCACTGTTCGACTTTTTTCTGATGTTCTTCAGGACCCAGCAGCCACTTTAGCCCTTAATTCTACTAATGGAGCAAACCATGACCATGAGAATCCATAGATATTGCAGAGAAAAGTGGGAGATGAATGTGGAGAGATTACATAAATAGAATATAGAGGGGCTCAAGGGAGAAAGGCAAGACTGATGACAAAGGAATATAATACAAAGCAATAATAACTCTCCAGTCATAGAACACTAGTTTTATTTATATTAAATCAAGTGCAAGTAGCACGTTGCTGCTGTACTAGGGAGATCTCCTGTCTGTTCTCCTTCCTTTCCTGCCTTCCCTAAATAAGGATTCTCAACAACAGGAAATGGATGTGAAGGGAATAGACTAAAGCCACCCACTGCATATGTTCTACACCATACTCAAGAATTTTACCTGTTCCCACCCCTTTCCCCAGTAATAAGACTTCAGACAATGAAAAGCAGTATTTCACTCTAAGAATGACTTGGTGAGATATTTAATCACATTCTTGAGGGGAAGGGTTGATCAAAGTCTAAGTCAGATACTCCTTGGTTACTTTATTATTAGAATTTTTTCAGGGCACCTGGGTGGCTCAGTCGATTAAGTGTCCAAGTTCAGCTCAGGTCATGATCTCACAGTTCGCGAGTTCAAGCCACGCCTCAGGCTTTGCTGATACCTCGGAGCCGGATTCTGTGTCTCCCTGTCTCCCTGCCCCTCTCCTCACACTATCTCTCAAAAATCAACATCAAAAAGAAAAAAAAAAAGAATTCTTTCAATCTAGTGAATATATGATAAAGAAACAAAAGTGAGTTTTCCATCCTTTTAACACATGTAACAAATTTTAATTCAAACTTTAGGTTCTCAGAATTTTAAAACAGGAACCTAAGACTATAGGGCTTCCTTACTCCATTGAATTTTAACTCTGTGATGAAAATAAGCTAGTTGCACCTACTTAGAGTAGATAAGAGGTACATGACATTTCTGATCTTTAGTTATGCTACTAGACAACTTCTAAGCCAGACTTCATAAGAAATAGTCTTTGTTGGCCTTTGGTGCAAATGGGTATCTGCTATGTTTTCATTGCCTTGACATCCTACCCAAAGTCTAGAACTTTTAACTTTGCAGTTTATTTTCCAGAAAGTGAAAGTCCTCCTGTATATGTAGTTTAGAGACCTTATTTGATTTTGTTGATTAAATTACAAGCAAGGGAGCAAAGATTTTCTTTTTTTTTTTTTAATTTTTTTTTTTTTCTCAACGTTTTTTTTTTTTTTTAATTTATTTTTGGGACAGAGCGAGACAGAGCATGAACGGGGGAGGGGCAGAGAGAGAGGGAGACACAGAATCGGAAACAGGCTCCAGGCTCCGAGCCATCAGCCCGGAGCCTGACACGGGGCTCGAACTCACGGACCGCGAGATCGTGACCTGGCTGAAGTCGGACGCTTAACCGACTGCGCCACCCAGGCGCCCCGCAAAGATTTTCATAAAGAACATTTTGTGATTCTTTTGCTGTAAAGAAGAAAAATTCCATCCTTTTTCTTCATTAACTGTTATAATACTCTTGGCTGCTTATCTCATGAGTGGAACACCAGGAAAGGTACTGACTTGATCTGACTGGTGGTACTTTGTATGTCTCCCATCCTGGCTCTCCAGTTGATCTTAGAACTAGTGCCTTAGGGAGAGCAACCACGAAGATAAGGTCAAGGGAAGGCAGGGGACAGACGATGTATCTTTACTCCAAAGCTGGGCCTTCATCACTGATGTTTCAGAAACTTGATCAAAGCCAAGCATTGATCACAAAGTCAGGTTTGGTGGCTATGTATCTGGAAAAACCGAAGAGACTATCAAGAAAGAATGGTAATGAGAAAAGGGACAAAAATTTCAGAAGAGGACAAAGGTGCTTATAATTAAATGCAACTTGGGGCGCCTGGGTGGCGCAGTCGGTTAAGCGTCCGACTTCAGCCAGGTCACGATCTCGCGGTCCGTGAGTTCGAGCCCCGCGTCAGGCTCTGGGCTGATGGCTCGGAGCCTGGAGCCTGTTTCCGATTCTGTGTCTCCCTCTCTCTCTGCCCCTCCCCCGTTCATGCTCTGTCTCTCTCTGTCCCAAAAATAAATTAAAAAAAACATTAAAAAAAAAAAAAAAAAAAAAAGAAAGTAAATGCAGCTTTATCAACCTAATATATTAAGTGATCTAGTAGTCTTGCAGGATTTCTGTCTCCATGTACCCTCCTCAAGAATACATATTCCAACCTATCTTTGCATCTGTATATTTACTGATATAGCTAAAAAAATAAATAAATAAATAAACCAAGTTAGATTGAGGCTGCCATTTTACCTGGCTTGAGAACATTCATACTTTGTTAACAGCTTGCATAAGGATAGATTGGTGTCCACATCGCCTCATCCTTATCTCTTTTGTGCCTCTTCTGTGATCCCCTCCAGGCTTGCCTGTCATATAACCCATCCCCTTCTTTTTGTTTTTACCTTTTTTAACAGATTTATTTTCTGTAGCTGTGGCAACATTGAATAGTCTTCTCAGAAACTGACAGATTTGAGCCAAAGTTCATTTATGCATTTGAGACAGAAACATTAAAAAGAGTAGTAGAGGGTCGACTGGGTGGCTCAGTCGGGTAAGCATCCGACTTTGTCTCAGGTCATGATCCAGTCATGGGTTTGAGCTCTGCATCAGTCTCTGTGCTGATAGCTCCGAGCCTGGAGCCTGCTTCGGATTCTGTCTCCCTCTCTCTCTGCCCCTTCCCCACTCATTCTCTGTCTGTCCCTCTCTCTCAAAAATAATCATTTTAAATAAATAAACAAACAAATAAATAAGTAGTAGAATATGTGTAGTACTCATTAAGACAGTATAATAAAACATTCACTTAAATTGCACCCAAGCCAAACCAGCAGTATAAACCATCTTTTTTGTTTTCCTCTGTATTCTGTAACTTGCATTAGACTGTATATTTGGGAGAGTAACAGAGTGTATCTTTTGATCTTTGTATATCCAGTGCCTAATATAGTTCTTGGAATTTTTGTTGAATAAATAAATGAATGATTTGAATAATCAATATGAACTGACTTTAAATGTTGGAGGGACTTGAGTTACGAGGAAAATGCAGAAGAAAGTCTGCCCTGTCTCTTTGTTCACTTCCATTGACTTTGCTCTAAGAACAACCATGGTCTTTTCAGTATTATTTTGGGACTCTTGCTTTTTCATTTGGAAGTCAAAAGCACAAGCAGGAAAGAGAAGAAAAGTTCACGAATCAGGGCATAATGTAGTGGGAATCTGAGATTCTAAAGATTGAAAATAAAAGCCTACTGGGGTTGCCAACTTTATTAACCTCTCCTGTAGCTCCTGATAGTTCGGTTAAAAAAAAAAAATTTTTTTTTTAGTGTTTATCAACCTATATAATGAAATGGTACCACCCTCCAGTTGCAGGCTTCTTTTTTAAGACCAGTTCCAGTGATTTCATTACCTAGTATCTAATACAGAATCCACCTAGAGCCTGCTTTGTGCTAGATCAAATCCCCCCTGTCTTTCTTGACTGCTCTTGTCTGAGTCTCTAGCTATTATAGGTGGGAAAGCCAGAGATTAATCGCAAGATTTGATTTGCCTATTGTTGATCATTCTGAACCAATAAAAACTACATTGGGAGTTTTAAATTGTATTCTGACCCCCTTTTAATTTTATTTATTCATTTTTTTTACTCAGCATATTTGGGATTGAGAAGCCTATATGTAAATTTTTTTTTTTTTTTTTTTGCATTAAATAAGCTGACTGAGTGTATACTGTTTACAAAGGATGATGCCAGGCTCTAGGTGATATAAAAGTAAATGCCATTTGGTCCTTGCCTTCAAACAGTATATTGGCCGATACTGACAAGTGTTCTATACTCTGAGATATGATATAATATCATATGAAGTCGTATTATATAGAACCATGACAATGGCACCTGGCTGGTAAGCATGTGACTCATAATCTCAGGGTCATTAGTTCAAGCCCCACATTGTGCATGGAGCCTACTTAAAATAAAAAATAAAAAAAGAACCATGCCAGGGCAATTAATTGAGGAAAAAGCTGCTCTTCTCCAAATAAAATCTCTCATCTTTCCCTTATGAAAGACTAAGTAAATGTCAAGCATAGAAGAATCTAATAAAAGAATAAATCAAAGAACACCTCGTTTTTAAATCCAGTGGTCATTCATCAAACATTTGTGAGTTACTGTAACTAATGTGTATTAATATAGCACTTTTGTTGACATTAGTGCATTTAACACAACTGTGAACTACATACAGAGAGGTTGGAAAACATTTACAACATAAATTTAGCATGTACAATATATGAGAGGTCGTACAAATCAGTAAGAGATGAAAACTTAGTTTATTTTTAGTTGGCAAAGGATATGAGTACAGTTCACAGAAGAGGAGTTCTAAATAGCCAATTAATGATATTCAAATTCACCCTTGGGAAATGCAGACTAAATAAAAATTTGACCCCTCATCTCACCTATCAGACTGGCAAAAAATTAAATTTTAACAAGCATGCAAAGAAGGAAGTATTTTTAACTATTGGTTGTTAAAACTTCCAGCATTTTTAGAGGGCAATTTGATATACCAAAATCTACCGAAATCCAAGTATCTAATTAAAGTTCTTTGAGCCTCTGACCAACAATTAATTCTACTTTGAAATGCCTGTCCAACAAAGTACTCGCACATGTACCCAAAGCTGTAAGCACAAGGATCATTAAAGTACTGTTTATAATAGCCAGAAAGAATGCATTAAATGTGAAGCCTAATGTGTACTGAACAAGAAGCCTAAATGTATACTGATAAGCAAATGTTTAATAAATTGTGGTACCCTAAATATTGTGCAGCCATTGAGGTCAGGTAAATATAAAGGTCCTACATGAATAGATTGCTAAGATACAATGTTAAGTGAAAATGCCATTTTGTAAAACATATATACAAATATTTTGGAGTATGTATGCATTTTTATGTAGGCTTCTAAAATGCCTAAGTCTAAATTATCTAAAATGTGCCTGTGATAAATCTAGTAGGTAAGGTAGAAACCAGATCCTTATCTAACTTCTATTCAGTTTTTCTCCTACAGTTTATTGCGTTTCTCTGTTAACTTTAGCTCAGTAATCCTTCATTGTTCATAGTATTTTCTTTTCATTTAGCAACAAATTAGGAATTGTTATTGAAATAAACTCAACATATCCTCTTGTGACTTGAGGCAACATTTTCAGTGACCATTTATGATAAATGTCTTCAAGTAGTCTAAAACATGAATCTTTCATCTTGACAGAAACTACCTTAACATATTGGCCTCATGTAAGGATTTTGCATTTATTGGATTTGGGTTTTTTTCATTATGCAGGACCTGCATGCTCAAACCAAAACCTGCCAATATATGTGGGCCACCCACTTCTTCCTCTATTGTTCTCATTCTCAGTAGCCACTTTCTATCCATCTGGAAGGAAAGGGTATTAAGGTAGTCTCACTTCCCATGTAGCTTTTTGCCAAGCAGAGTTTTGGATTTCTTAGACTTCCTTATTATTCTTCTTTAATAGTGGAAGTAACTGGACTAGGACCAAATGGTTCCAAGCTGTGACATTTGCAAGGGCTCATTGAGAGCTACCACCGAACTGGCCAAACTTTGATCAAAGCGAATGTTCTGGTCTTTTCCTTCAGAGAGTTAGCACTCCGGTTTAGAATGTTGCTTATAGAAGATTATTATGTTTTCTTTTGAACTTTTCATAAAAAACAGCTTAATAGATGGAAGGTTTCATAGTTATCATGATATTTCACTTGAAAATATTTTTGAACACGAGACCTTGCAAGGATATGGATTTTTCTGTCTAAGCTCGTTAAACACTCACTTTATGCTGATTTCCTGTTTTCTCATATTTGAGATAATTTTGCTCTTGTTTAAGACAGTTTTTAGACTGAAACAGATCCCTTCTATTTTTTAACCCTTCGAGTATAATTGACAGTCTGCAAACTTTTAAGTATAATTGAAAATCTGCATATGTAGACTTGGGATTTTAATACTAGAATTTTAAAACTTCTCTAATTCTGTCTTGCTGACTTAAAAATGCTATGCCTTTCTTTCTTGATCTGTTCATATATTTTACCTTTGAGTGTCTCTGTGTAAAAGCGGTGAGTAGAGTCGGTTTACTCTTTTTGGTTAGCTCTGCGCCCTTATGGGATTATCTGTGTCATTATAGTGCTCATATGTAATGTCTTAGAAAGATAATAAGGTATTGAGTGCTCTTTGCCAGGTTTGAGTTCAATGTTATACATGTATTTTCTCATGTAACCATCACAGCAATCTTTGGAAATAGGTAAAATTATTCCGAATAGCTTGACAGATGATGAAACTATGGCTCAGAAAGGGTAGTCTGTATAACTAGCGAGATGCAGAACTGGCTGTTGAATTTAGATTTATCACGTTCAGAATCCCGTGCCCTTAATTTCTTCATGTCATGCCATCTCCCAGAGCATTCCAGGAGGAAGTTTCTCTATGAAGGCCATAAAAACACTGGCTCATTTCCTCATTTTGTTATTTCCCCATTTTTATTTTTGCATTTTTATACTTTTATGATGGAAATGGTTCCAGAAGATGCAAAAACCACTTGTTGAGTGTTTATCTAGCTTTGTGGAAATCTGCTGTCCAGGTGGCTGTCATTTGTACCTCTGTCCCTGTCCTTTGTAATTCCCTTGCAAGAAAGGATTCTTCGCAGTTTGCTTGCATTGGAATTTGATTCATTGTATTCTTAACATTTCTAATGCTGTAATATCTGTATAAATATATACATTTACATAAAGTATATATTTAAATATGTATATTTATATATATACCTTATATCCATGTAAATATAGAGTGTTTTCTATATCAATTCTGCTTATCTAAAATAACAAAATCTTGCAACTACAAAACCTAACGACTTTAACCTAAGAATCTTCTCTTTAGGATCGTATCACTTATAACTTCCTGGTGTGTTTCATATTCGAATTTTCCCTGGGTGTAAATTCTATAACTTCTACAATTTGAGGCTAAAGAAAACTTCCAGCAAATATAGAATAAAGAAGAGTGGACACATATGTACCTGATAGTTTGTTTTGATGCACCTGTAGTTTTGGTAATAAAAGTGTCTTATATTGGTTTGCCTTTCCATTATAAACTAGATTTAATTTGGCAGTGACGTGTTTTCTTCTTTGTGTTCAAAGGGCAGCCATTCTACCAAAGTGGAAGCTGTGGTCAGAACTCTGATGAGAATCCAGCTCAGAGACCCGGGCGCTAAAGCACTGGTCTTCTCAACGGTACAGTCAACCATGTTCTTCCTTGGTCTTGGCTCACACTGGCTTTCTGGCTCTAATCAGCTTATATCTGAGAGTTCATGTTTAATGTTTACCCTCATATAGTAGAGATTTAGAATTACTGTTAGAATTTTCCATGTTCATGTTTTATTTTCCCATGTCCATAGAATAGAATTATTTTTAGAGGAATTTGGTGATGCTTCACAAGGCAATTTCTACAGCTACACGTCCTGTTTGTGGCTTATGGGGATTTTCTGGTATTAATATGTTAAAAATGAGAACCGATAACCTTGAAAGTCTCATTTCACAAATGAAATTGGTTGTTTAAGAAAAAATCTGCTGAATAAAATATTGAGTAAAGGGGCGTTCACTTTTGAATGTCCCCTCTCTGTAAAAAGAGCATTCATACTATTCTTCCTTTCTGTTCTTATATTCTAATAATTAAATTTTTGCCTGCTGCTCATTAAAAAAAATATATCATGAGTAAAAATTCTAGTTTTCATTTCTAAAAGGTAAGCAACTACATCCGTTAAGCACTCCATTATTTATTTGATATTATTTCTCTTTATCTTAACTTCATTTCCCAAAGGCAGTCATGTTTTTTACCCTGTCTTTAACCAGCATTTGATCTCAAACAAACAAACAAACAACAAAAAACACTACCATTTTGAGGGGCGCCTGGGTGGCGCAGTCGGTTAAGCGTCCGACTTCGGCCGGGTCACGATCTTGCGGTCCGTGAGTTCGAGCCCCATGTCGGGCTCTGGGCTGATGGCTCGGAGCCTGGAGCCTGTTTCCGATTCTGTGTCTCCCTCTCTCTCTGCCCCTCCCCCGTTCATGCTCTGTCTCTCTCTGTCCCAAAAATAAATAAAAAACGTTGAAAAAAAAAAATTAAAAAAAAAAAAAAAAAACCCACTACCATTTTGATAGAACTAAATAATATTGATGGTACTACATTTGAAGATTTTTTTTTCTGAATTCTGAGGTACAAAAGTTATTTTCATTTAGTCCCTTTTCAACTCCTTTTTATGTGAAAGCTATGTGTAAATATTTGTTTTCTTATTGTTTTATGCGTTCTAGTGGCAAGACGTATTAGATATTATTTCAAAAGCCCTCACTGACAACAACATGGAATTTGCTCAGATCAGCCGTGTTAAGACATTTCAGGTATGTCAAGAAGATTTTACTTGCGTTTGGGGAGGTGGGGATTTAGTTGCAAATTTAAACTGCTGCGAACTAGGTTACTTCCATTTATTGTCTTCTGTAAGGGTTTGAGTTATTGATTATAAAATTAACATTCAAAAGCAAAGTGGAGAAACTAATTAATTTTCTATCTGTTCAGTTATACCTATAGCAAGATCATTTTTTTCTTTTTTAAGATCTTCTGACTTGAGGGTGTTGGCTTTAATAGAGGAGACAGCCTGTGATTCACCTTTTGAATGGACAGGGCCATCGTACCAGGATTAAGTTCTCAAGACACTGCATCAGGCAAACTATATGGCCCAGTACCTTACATGACACTCAGCATGACAGGCACACACCCTGAGAGTCAAAAAACAAAAAGACCAAGTGAAAATGTAGCAGATTTCATACCTCTGACCTCATCCTCACTCTTAACACATTCCTTCTCTCTCTCTTTCCTGGAAGCTCATGTAGTTTAATCTGTATCCATCACATACATGTATCTTTTGCCTCCACCGTATCGCAGTGAACAAGAGGGCTTATGTGATACTTTTCCTCATGAAGTCAAACAACAAGTTTACATTTTCTAAAATTAATAATTTTACATTTACTTGTCTTAATTATGACATTTCACAATGACCTGGATACCACTAGTCTTCTTTAATATGAGCTATAATATACCGCTCTTATTTTTAACTGATGCAGCTAAAATTTAAATGTACCTTTCTTTTTTTAGGAGAACCTCTCAGCATTTAAACATGATCCCCAAATCAATATTTTGCTGCTGCCCCTGCACACAGGTTCTAACGGATTAACTATCATTGAAGCAACTCATGTTCTCTTGGTGGAGCCCATTTTGAACCCTGCCCACGAGCTTCAGGCCATTGGGAGGGTACACCGAATTGGACAGACCAAGTAAGGACTAAAATTAACATCACTTACTTTTGCTTCGAGTTTTTAAGATACAAATCAGTGTTTAAGCTCTTCATTTATGTTCATTAAACCTATTCATGAATTATTTCCTTATTTTCCAAGTATTAAATTTTCCAAGTATCATTATATGACCAACAGACGTCTTGCGATTTCCAGCCCTCCCTACTCGAGCAAATCCCAAATTCTCCCAGATTTTTGTCTTCAAACTCTACCCTGATCACTTTACCAAAACAGTTTCTTAAAATATTTAAGACAGCTGCAGAGTTGAAGATATCCGTTGTGAGTTTGAGAAGAATTGATTTTTGATTGTCTAAAGTAGCCTGTATTTAAAAGAAGGCAGATCTCATTCATGACCCCTTTTTAAATTCTTCCCCTTAAGGGGGCGCCTGGGTGGCTCAGTCGGTTGGGCGTCCCACTTCGGCTTAGGTCATGATCTCGCGGTCTGTGAGTTCGAGCCCCGCGTCGGGCTCTGTGCTGACAGTTCAGATCCTGGAGCCTGTTTCAGATTCTGTGTCTCCCTCTCTCTCTGACCTTCCCCCATTCATGCTCTGTCTCTCTCTGTCTCAAAAATGAATAAATGTTAAAAACAAAAAATCTTTTTTTTTAAATTCTTCCCCTTAGGGAAAGACAGTCCCATAGGTCCACTCTGAGAAATAATTATATTTAGTTTAGACCCAAAGCAAACCTAATAGTGAATACTATGTAATATCTACTATTATTCAAATATTAGAATAGAAAACTATCCTTCATAAGACCTCTTAGATGTATTACCTCCTAGATATTAGATGCCTTGAATGTTTAGAAAAAATCCATACTGAGTACTCATTAAATAAATGTTGATTGAGCAGCAACTATATGTCATGCATTATTCTAGATACTGAAGACTCAAACTGAGTAAGACATAACCTACTCCCCCAAGGAAATCACTGTGTAGTACCAGAAACAGAAGATTCGACATACTGCAGTAGATTGTGCAAAAATACATTAGAAGTACCGTGTAACAAAAGGGGCTGATCGGTTGTGCCTAGAAAGTCACAGAAGGCTTCATTGGGTTGAGTCTTGAAGAAGTAATTATTTCAACGTTGTGCTAGAAAAGGCTGATCTCCCAACCAAAGACAGTTGCATGTGCAGGAACACAGAGCAGATAAACGCCATGATATTCCTAGGAACTGGAAGGAGTTTGGGATTGCTGGGGTATGGAGCCTGCGGAGAGGAGTGGCAGGGGATCTGATCTTATGTGCCCTACTCAAAACACTGAAGGGCCTTGTAAGCAATAGCCAAGAGAGCAAATGAGGGCTTTTAACTTTTAGCAGGCAAGAGACATGTTCATCAAATAAACCCTTAGTAAAATATGGCAAGGTAACATAACTGATAAATGCATGCTTGTTCTAAGCCCTGTTGAGTATCATTTAAAATGCAGTTATGTCTTATTATGTTGTTTTTTTGGTTTTTTCTTACACTTTTAAACATTGACTTCTCGTGTTTTCAGTGTTTTCCAAGGCATAGACTAGACGCAGCTCCTATGTAAGACCACAGTCTAAAAAGACTGTTCAACACTACTTGACTCATCTTACTATGCTTCCCTAGTAAATAGATTTTTCCACTTTCTGAAGAGATGGTCTTAAAAGTCTTCTGTATCTTCCTGCTCCCCACTGATGGCAGCCTTGCCTCACATGTGCAAAACAGATACCTCAGATTTGAAGCATCTCATCTTTCCATCACCAACCTGAGCAGTCTGCCTGCATCGGTACCCACATACCTCCTTCAGCAAATTGTCATTGAGCACCTTCTGGGTGCCAGGCACTGTTCTAAGTATTTGAGATGCCCTTGTGGAACTTAAATTCTAGTTATAAGACAGCCGGTAGAGAGATGGTAAACAATAAGCAGAAGTAAAACATCTACTAAGTTAGGAGCTGGAAAAGTAAAGCAGGGTAAGGAGGATTAAGAGGGCATTGGCTGGGCAGGATGGCATGCAATATTTGTATGGAGAAGTTAACATCTGAACAAAGAGTTGAAAGAGATGTGAAAGTCATGCAGGTGTCATGGAGAGTAATATTCACGTAGAAAGCACACTCAGTGCAAAGACCCTAAGTCAGAGGTGTGCTGGGTACATTTGAGGAATAGCGAGGAGCCAGGGTTGCTAAAAAGTAGAATAAGCAAAGAGGAGAGAAGTAGGAGATGAAGTCAGAGAGCCGGTAGGGGAGGAGATGGTCTGATTTGAGTGTAAGAGAGAATAGGGTTTTATTTATTTATGAACAAACACTTATCTAACACAGAGGGGTTAAGTCACTTGTCCAAGGTCACATACCTAGCAAAAGTGGTGGCGGGTTTCAAACAGCTGCTCTGCCTCCCCAGTCCGTGCTTGTAAGCACAGCACACAGCTGCCTCTGCATTGCTGGTAGGACTTGCAGCAACGTTTATTTATTAGAGAGACAGAGAGAGACAGAGCATGAGCATGGGAGGGACAGAGAGAGAGGGAGACACAGAATCTGAAGCAGGCTCCAGGCTCTGAGCTGTCAGCACAGAGCCTGACGCGGGCTCGAACTCACAAACCTCGAGATTATGACCTGAGCTGAAGTTGGAAGCTTAACCGACTGAGCCACCCAAGCACCCTGGTAGGACTCGTATTTTGAGCAGTTTTGCTGCAAAGAGCAGAGAAAAGGAAGAGTATGAGATCAAGAGGGGTTTTTTGTTGTTGTTATTTTTCCTTTCTTATGGGAGAAATAAAGGAATGGTTCATTAAAGACAGAAACAACTAGTAAAGCAAGAGAGGAGAGAGTGTAAAACAACGCTCAAGTGCAAGCATTGGTCGTAGGTGGGCATTGGGATGTTTCCTCAGTAGCAAAAAGCAGGAAGGCACAGTATGTTCCCTCCCTTCTGTCACAGCCAGAGGAGTATCCCTTTTCTTTCAAAAGCCAGCCTTTCCACTTGTCATGGGTGCCATCCGTTCTCCTACTCTCTCAAGGGCATTCCTCTTGTAACACATGACCACATAAGTATGTCTTAGTATCACCCATCTGTAGAAACACTCCCCTGCATTCCACCTCCATCCACTTCCTTACCCCTCCGCTCTCAGCCTTTCTGGTGGGGTTTTGGTCCTCACCGTGCCACCAAAATAAGGTTTCAAAATGCTATTAATGACCTACTTCTTGCCAGTGGTCCCTGAGGGCTCTTTTTTTCTCATTTATGCTTCCTAAATGAGTTCATCCAGTCGTAGAGCTCTAAGTAGCACTTATGTGCTGATGACTCTCAGACGCATGTCCCCGGTCCAGACATGCCCCTTCAGCTCCCGTCTCAGACCCACACACCCAGTTCTGCCACTTCACACATATCTGGACTCCACCTCCCCTTGGATACCTAGCTTATGGAAAACTCCAGTTTCCCATAGGCTGCGCTCCCACCCACCCCAAGCCCTCCCCATCTTATAGTCTGCCTCTCTCATGTGTAGTTTCTCAGACCAGAGGTCTAGGACTCTTCCAGATTTGTTTCTTTGTCCACACGTCCACACCATCACTGAAGTCTTGCCAGCTCTATCTGCCAGCTCTGTCTTGCCAGATACTCCAAATCTTCTGCTACGTACTGTTGCCACTGACCCAACCAGAGTACAGCCCACCCCTTACCTGGACTCTTACAGAACTCCTTAACTTTTGCTACCTAATAGTTCATCCCCCATGCAGGAGCCAAAGAGATGTCTAAAGTATAAGCGAGTACAAATGAAATCACGCCTAAAACCCATGGATGGCTTCCCCCCATAACCACAGTAAAAATCCAGATTCCTGCCATGTCCCTCCAGACCCTACACGATCTGGTCCCTGCCTACCTCTGCAATCTCATTTCCACTCTCTACCCCGACATTACAGTACCCTTCCGCCACGCCAGCCTTCTTTGTGCCCTTCAGACATTTTAGGCTTGTTTCAAGCGTGTTTCAAGAGCTTGCATTTACTTATTGTTTCTTCTGTTTGGATGCTCTTCCTGCTTCTCCTTTGCTGAGTGGCCTCCTTCCCATCGGTCATATTTTAATTCATATGTCTCAGCTGCCTTGTGTCATTATCTGTACCATCTGATTTATGTGTTTATTGTGTGTCTCCCCTTGTTCGAATGTCAGTTCATTAAGGCTAGTTTGTTTTATTCACCACTGACCGCCACCCCCCACCCCCCCAGCACACTGATGAGTACCTGCCAGGTGGCACTAAGTGACTGATGAATGTAGCATATAATATGTGAAATCTTGTTTATCCTAATTAGTTTTAAGATGTTTTTGAATGTATCATTGTTATGTACCTTCTAGACCTACTATTGTACACAGATTCTTAATTAAGGCAACAATAGAAGAAAGAATGCAAGCCATGCTGAAAACTGCTGAGAAGAGGTAGGTAACGCTTTATCCAAGCCCCTGGGCATTTCCTGTTTACATGATGTCCTGTGAGTGTTTCGGACTTCGTCACTTAGATGACCACCTAGTCAACCAAAAAATATTAAGTGCAAATACTTTTTAAAAGCAAGATGGGACATTTTACCCCGTGTAAAATGTCCCAGTTAATGCTCTGGCATCCTATATTTGATTTAATTTGTTAATAGGGATTGTAATGTATAAAAATATTTAAACGTCCTACTTTTCTTTGCCGTGTTGGATTACTTTTTAAGGAAATCTATCTTTATGCCCCACCTGACAGCCTTAGTCTGGTATCTGTGAAAGGAAACTTACAGTGTTTCTTTATACATCACACATCTTAGTTACATACACACAGGAAGATCTGGACTTAAAACTCAGCTGGGAATTGGGAGATTAGTTCCAAAGGCACAACGGAAGCAGAGAGACCCGAGTAGCCTTAATTTTAAAAACTTAACTTTAGAATTATAAAACTTTCTAATATTGATTCTATAATTTCCTATAAACTCATTTTGAAAATACAAACCAGTGGCTTACTACATCCTTATGAAATAGGTATGGTTGGAAGATACAAAAGAATAATTGCCCTAGAAGGGATGTCTCTACAGAGGTAGTGTGCATAGCAAAGAAACCATTTGAAACCAGAAGTTTCCTTCCATCTGTGGTTTAATGGGAAGGGAAGATTCTGCCATGAAAGCTGTTTGCATCAGACATGAAGGCTTTTTGTTCATGTTTCCATGTGGAACAGAATTCAGTGATTATAGTTAAGCCACTTAAATGACATACCAGTTAGAAGAGCTGTTGAAATTCTCTTGAAATACACTAACTTTTGATAGTAAGAAGGTAAATTGTAAGGTGAGAGCCTTTGTAGCTGTTGGCATGGGTTTTATTTCTTTGTTTTATTAATCATGGAGAAAAAAGACATTTTATAATAAAGCCTGAAAATACTGTATGGAAGTCTTCCCGAATTTTGACAAGAAGTAATAATGATCCTGTCACCAACCTTCTACTCAGAGTTTCTGGCTCACTTACAAACACTTATCAACAAATACGGTTTTACATTATAAGGATATTATATTCTTATCTCATAATGTCTTAGATTATTACAGGACTAGAGCAAAATATAAGGCAAATATAATCATTTATTCCTTGGTTTCTTTCTGACTCTACTCACTTGGAAAATCCTGCAGTCACACGAACTCATCGGTGAAGCATCCAGAGGCCTCTGTCTTAACCTTGGCTGATCTGGCAGACCTGTTTACCAAAGAAACTGAAGAACTTGAATGAAGTACACTTGATTCAATCCACAGACTTTAATGTATTTAAATTTTTTCATAGCTTATAGAGCAAAGTTATAAGTAAAAACTCCAGTAGATGTCAGTAAATACACTGTTCTTCATTGAATGAATTTCTTTCTTTTTTTTAGTTGTACAGTGTCCTAGTAGTTACTGAGTCCTTTCCAATATCTTGTTTCCAAAAGATCTATAAAGATTTTTAATTTTACACTCCTAATAAAACATTTATTTTTGCCCCAAAGAATATCTGTATCTGATAAGGCAAGGGAATTAAGAGAGGTAACGTGTACTCTTTTTTTTTTTTTTTTTTTTTTTTTTTTTTTTGATAGGATCAATCTTAAAAAGAGTTGGAGGAAGGGAAAAAAGTAAACTGATCTGGTTTTATATGACCTAGTATATCTGACCCACATAAATCTCAGTTTTGGAAGGGCCTTCGGTATCTTTAGCACATGATTCACCAATATCTTGCTAGTAGTATTTAAAGTACATGGTGAATTATATTAACTCCTAGTTATTTGAGTAGTTTTAGACTGTAACTCCATGCATAGTAACTTTACAGTAATACAACTCCTAACAATAAGTTAATATTAGGCAAGTAATTCCTTTCTCTGTGTGTTGCTACTAACAATTGAAACATTGAACACTTCTTATTTCTATGATGTGTTAGGTAGTGTCAGCGTAAGCAGTGAACTTTAGCATTTTAAGTATATTCATATTTACCATAAAATGATCTAAACTGCTTTCTCTACTTTTAATTTGTCTTATCGTTAAGTTTTTACTTGTTTTAAGATCAATGTGTCTGTAAATATTGCAAGTTTTATAATTTTAGTTCTTAATCATTATAACATGGAAATTATGGCAGGGTTTTGTGGGGGTTTTTTAGTTTTTTTTGTTTTGTTTTTTATCATTATTATACTGATGTTTTGGGTTCTTTTCCTTTCCCGTGTTCTTGGGAAACTAGACTTTTAACCACTGGTACCTAACTTTGTGATAATTTGTTATTTTATTTCACTAGGACTTCTCTCAAGGACTAGTATTTGATCTTTGGAACAAGAGAATGTCATATTTACATAAGCAAATAATTGCAACTGATAACAACTGAGTGTTTCTTCTTCTGTGAAGAATTAATGGACTTTGAAGTCACTAAAGAAGGAGTAGCTTGTTTTATCCTAGCCATTTGATGTAATACAGAGGTTCTTGTTTTGTTTTCTTTGAGCCTTCAGAGTTTTAAATGACCCTCAGGACTCATTAGCTCCTACTCAGCTGCCCAGAAAACTGTAATAGAAATATCCCTTATATCATATTTGTCCAAGAAGCTTTGGTGCTTAGTTAAGGTGCATTTTCTTATTCTAGGTTTATAGGGTGACATAATTCAACTGAAGAAAACACACACATGTTTTTGGTGCTTATTCCTCAGTTGAAGGAAGACATGCATCAATTCTTTTATATGAAATTAAACAAAACTATTATTTTTGTAGCTCTTTACATATTACAAAGAGCTTTCCTATACATTCACATTCAGCTTTAATTTGCCCAATAATCCTGTGAAGTTGATGTAACTATTATCATTCCTGTTTTGAAGTTGGAGAACCAAGGTTCAGAAATACAGAGAGCCATGCTTGTGACACGTAGCAAGGAAGCAGTGGAACCCAGGTCCCCTACTCCAAATCTCATGGTCTTTCTGTAAATCCTGTGTCATACTGAGATTCAGAAGGCCCATGGTTGTAATTTAATGATGAGCATGTTTCAGTATTTCTGTTTGTTTCCTAGTATTCCTTTTTGAGCTAAAGTTTTAGGGAAAACAATTTGATATGCTTCAATTTTGTAAAAAAAAGAAAAAAAATATATATATATAAATATACCTATCTGTATTAGAAAAAAAAAACCGTTCTTATTTATTTCTGTAAGATATCATTAATTAAATAAATATTTTAGTGGAAATTGAAACTTGGGGATTTATTAATTTCCGAGCCGCAGAACATACACTATGTTTTTTGTTTTGGTCTCTCAACAAAAGATGTCAAAATTGTTTATACTATAGAATTCCATATTTTATAGACATTTATTTCCTCAAAACAGTTGTGGAAATTCTTCCAGACAGTTGTTCAAAAGAAATACATATTTAATCCCCACGTCTTCTTGGCTGCAAGCAAAGGGCTTTTTTGCTTCCATCCTCTTTCATTTTATATTTTCTAAACTATCACTGTGCTCACAATAGTTGTTCTTTAGTGGGTGCTGTACTAATGAACCAGTGAGAAAAAATGAGATAGTACCAATCCTTAAAGAGCTTAAACATATTTGGATCTGAGGAAGCATGAATCCAAGTGAGCTTGTTAGGACTGAAAAGATAGAGTTACATACAGTGCCTAATTCCATAATCTTTTGTTCAAACCCAGATAGCTTTGCTATGTTTATTGCAGCTTCAGCTTTTCTCTTTGCACGTGATTTTAGCAGAATGATTCTTGCATTTGTTTTTTTAGGAATTCATCCTTTTCATGTCATATTAATAATAACAGACTAAAAACTATTGACATGAGAATTCAACACATAACCACAAATGCTTTACAAATAGTTATCAAACTAACACTACTCATCAAAATATTTAGGAATGGAATTTAACAATGCAAGATTAATTAGCCATCAACTTAAGCAACCCTTTCAAGTGGACAAAGGAACATAAAGTCTTTTAAATCTTCTCTCATCTATTAGATTTAGTATATTAAAGATTTAGCGTGCTTGAATTCTTAATGTTTATTAAACTACAGAATAAACTTTGTGAAATGCAAAAATCACCTATGCTGAATGACCTCAGGCTTAAATAAACTGAATAAAAAGTGTCTTTCAGGGGCATCTGGCTGGTTCAGTCAGTAGAGCATGCAACTCTTGATCTTAGGGTCTTGAGTTTGAGCCCCATATTAGGTGTGGAGCCTACTTTAAAAAAAAAAAAAGTGTCTTTCAATTTTTCTAGAATTTAAACAAAATCCCCCAGTAATATGTCAATTCATAATTTTTAACTGGCATACCAATATAAAAATGAAAAGTCATTAAAACAGTGCAGTGCAAGAAATGCATCTTGAACCTATCTATTCTGATAATCTAATCTTTCATAAAATTTCTTCAAAGTGGGATCAATTAACTATATTTTATAAAATTTATGAGAATCTCCATGTACCTCCATTACATCGTGAAGCCCACAAGAGTGCTATCACATTAAGGGTTGAATATGAACCAGTCACAAGCCTTTCGTTAAAGGAAGGCTTTGTGGATAATTGATAACCCCAGGGGAACTCTGGATCTCAGGATAGGTGTGCAGTGTTGCGTCTGAGTTAGAGAACACGCAGTATCACGTACAGAAAATACGGGAACTTAAGTCTTCCCTTCACCCAGCCTTTCAGGGACACACATATCTTGTCTTTGAAGGTCCCACACCATCCTGCGGACCCTATCCCATTATTTAGTATCAGTGACTCAAAACTGACTTCTTTAAATTGAAACTGAATCCTTTGTGCTGCCGCCTATGTATGCAGGTTCTTTTTCTGGCAAGCTGGAAATAAAATTTAGCCTCCATTATCTGTATGATGATCTTTTGTACAGGTGTCTATTGTTATTAAGTTGTTCAGTAACCTTTTCTTTCTTCCTCTCAACCCATCCCTTCAGTATTTTCTTAGTCTTTCTCCAACGCCCGTTGGCTGTTTCTCCAAAGCCCGGAAACCTGTTCTTACTTGTGCTCCACACCCCAGATAGAGCCTGGTCAAGGAACAGTTTTGTCCAAGGACCAATTTTGTACGTGTGAAGTCTTTTCAGATCTGTGATTCGTATGCCAGTACAAAACTGATCACTGACAACCCCTCCGGTGCCTTCTGGAGAAAACATTTTGCCCAAATTTCCTTAGAAATCTAGTTCCCCGTCGCTTTATTAATAATTTATTTAGAGTATGTCTACTGAGATTACCCGTGTTTACCTTCCTTCAAGACCATTTAGTTTATATTTACCACTTCCCTAATTCTGTACTCGGAACTACAAAGGCACCTTATGTCCTTCTGTTTCCCAGCTTCCTATAATCAAATGAGTGCTACAGCCAGTTATCTTTTCAGATTCTTCTTAAAAATTTCCATTGACTGGGGCACCTGGGTGGCTCAGTCGGTTAAACGTCCAACTCAATCTTGGCTCAGGATGTGGTCTCACAGTTCATGGGATCAAGCCCCATATCAGGCTCTGCACTGAGCATGGGGCCTGCTTGGGTTTCTCTCTCTCCCTCTCTCTCTACCCCTCTGCCTGCCTCTCTCTCTCTCTCTCTCTCAAAATAAATAAGCTTTAAAAAAAAATGTCCATTGATTAAGATGAGAGCATTGTTCCCTGTTGATTGCGTTGAAAAGATTTTCCTTTGTCACAAAATGATATCTTTGGTAAATGCAAACCTATGTTTAAGAAGAGAATGTACTTCAATGCCTGATCTCACTTTATTGTATCAGAAGTTTATCAGCAATTAGTATAAACTGTTAAGCATCATTGTGGAATGCCGTACTTACTTAAAACTCCTCAATGCTTCTCACTTTTTAAGTCTCTAACTGATAACAGTTTACTGCTTTTATTCTGCAGGTGACCGTTTCCACCCCGCTCCCACATGATTGCTTACCGGCGTGATAGAATACAAATAAATACATAGCACTTCTGTCTTCCTATTGCAGACATCTAATTTATGCAATAAGTTCTTTTAAAGGGATGATTCTTTTACTTACAATCTTTATGCATACAGCAAAAGATTAGCAAGTTTCCCTCTTAAATGGTTTTGGTCTTTCAAGCATTAAGATGAAGATCTTTACTAAGTAAACCACTTTTTAATTCTCTCCTTCCTTCCTTCCACGGTTCCTACCTTTTTTCCTATCTGTTCTGTTCTTATGTCTTAGTATCAGAAAAGCCGTTTATCCACTGCTACATAAAAGGGTACTGATCAGACCCCTGCCCAAACACTCCTAAGCTGGAGTCCGTGCACTTCCAGGGTGGGAGAAGCTCCTCAGATGAGCTTCCAAGGGCAAATGCCCCTCCCCGAATGGTACACAGTCTGCAGCTCCCTGGAGAGAGTTCAGTGCACCTATAGCAGCCCAAACTAACGACACAACCCATAGAAACAAAAGCCCTAACTAAGGTCCTCGGTAATTTTGATGCATATGAAGGTCCTGAGACCAAAAAGTTTGAGAACTACAGTAGCCTATTTTTAAAGTATCTTTGGGGCGCCTGGGTGGCTCAGTCGGTTAAGCATCCGACTTCGGCTCAGGTCATGATCTCACGATGAGGGGGTTCGAGCCCCACATCCGGCTCTCTCAAGTCAGCACAGAGCCTACTTCGGATCCTCTGTCTTCCTCTCTCTCTCTACCCCTCCCCCGCTTGCACGTGCTTTCTCTCTCTCTCTCTCTCTCTCTCTCTCTCTCAAAATAAATAAGCTTAAAAAAAATAAAATGTCTTCAATGTCTTGTTAAGAACAAGGCAGGGAATGGGCCAAATTTTTCTAGCCATGCTTGGAGTGAGTTTGCTCTATGTACCTTTTCATGGAGCATAGTCAAAGTGCCTGGTAGAGACCTACCCCCACAGCAGCAGCAGCAGCAGTGTTTGCAAGTTTGGTGGGCCTTGTATAACAAGGTCTTCCATTTAATTTTGCATCATGCACTGTTTAAAAAAAAAAAAAATGGTTGATTTGCATACAGCCGCTGACTTTTAAGCCAAATGCTGTCTCCATAGGAATATGAAATAAACAGTGATACTCTGTGATCACAGAGGTAATTCTCACCTGTGATGTTGAGCTTTATGAGTCACCTCTGCTAGGCCATCGTCTGTTCAATCAAATATGGATCTCTGTGTTGCTACAAAAGTATTTTGTAGATATGATTAAAGTCTATAATTCGCCAACCTAAAGGGAGATTATTCTGGATGACTTGGATGGGCTTGATTCCATCAGTAAAAGGGCCTTTAGAGGGGGTGCCTGGGTGGCTCAGTCATTTGGGTGTCCAACTTCAGCTCAGGTCATGATCTCACGGCTTGTGCCTTCGAGCCCCTCCTCTCGGGCTCTGTGCTGATGGCTCAGAGCCTGGAGCCTGCTTCGGATTCTCTTCCTCTTTCTCTCTACCCCTCCCCCGCTCATGCCCTGTCTCTCTCTTCTCAAAAATAAAAACATTTTTAAAAATTTTAACATCGGGGCGCCTGGGTGGCTCAGTCGGTTAAGCGTCCGACTTTGGCTCAGGTCACGATCTCAAGGTCCGTGAGTTGGAGCCCGCGTCGGGCTCTGGGCTGATGGCTCAGAGCCTGGAGCCTGCTTCCGATTCTGTGTCTCCGTCTCTCTCTGCCCCTGCCCCGTTCATGCTCTATCTCTCTCTGTCTCACAAATAAATAAAACGTTAAAAAAATTTTTTTTTTTTTTTAAATTTTAACAAAAAAGGAGGGAGCCTTTAGAGAAGAAGTGAAACTTCCAGGGGCACCTGAGTGGCTCAGACCATTAAGCATCCAACATCAGCTCACACGGTTTGTGGGTTCGAGCCCCGCATCGGCTCTGTGCTGATGGCTCAGAGCCTGGATCCTGCTTCCTGCTTCGAATTCTGTGTCTCCCTCTCGCTCTCTCTGCCTCTCCCCCACTCTCACTCTGTCTCTCTCAAAAATAAACAGTAAGGGGCGCCTGGGTGGCTCAGTTGGTTAAGCGGCCGACTTCAGCTTAGGTCACGATCTCGCGGTCCATGAGTTCGAGCCCCGCGTCGGGCTCTGGCCTGATGGCTCAGAGCCTGGAGCCTGCTTCGGATTCTGTGTCTCCCTCTCTCTCTGCCCCTCCCCCGTTCATGCTCTGTCTCTCTCTGTCTCAAAAATAAATAAAACGTTAAAAAAATTTTTTAAAAATTAAAATAAAAAAATAAAAAATGTATAAATAAACAGTAAAAAAATTTTTTTTAAATAAAAATAAGTGCAACTCCCCCCCACACCCCCCCCCCAAATTCCGTCTGTGGACAGCAGCTTCCATTCATGGCTGAGAGTTCCTGCCTGCACTACAGACTTTGGACTTGCCAAACCAGCCTCCGCAACCACAAGCCGATGCCCGATGCCCTGCAACAGGTCCTTTAATGTCTCTCCCACTGGTTTTGTTTTCTCTGACCGAACCTTCACACATCACCCTCGGGTGCCACTTTTAAATTTTTTTTTTCAACGTTTTTTATTTATTTTTGGGACAGAGAGAGACAGAGCATGAACGGGGGAGGGGCAGAGAGAGAGGGAGACGCAGAATCGGAAACAGGCTCCAGGCTCCGAGCCATCAGCCCAGAGCCTGACGCGGGGCTCGAACTCACGGACCGCGAGATCGTGACCTGGCTGAAGTCGGACGCTTAACCGACTGCGCCACCCAGGCGCCCCGGGTGCCACTTTTAAATAACATTGTAATATGTCTTAGAAAATATACCCAAAAATGTTTAGACATGACCTGAATGTTTATATAGATTAAAGTTTGCAGGGGGGGGGAGGCGGGAGGGAAGCTTTTAAGATGAGTATCACCGGTGTCCACGACGGCATCCAGTGGGGCAGGCACGCATTCCGGGAGCAGGCAATGCGATCCATGAAGCTGTGGAAAGAAGGTATTGGAACTTATATTGAGCGGAAGGATTATTTATAAAGGAGAAATTTGGCACTCCTGAGAGGTTCAGTCGGTTAAGCGTCCAACTCTTGATTTCGGCTTAGGGTGTGATCTCATGGGTTTGTGAGTTGGAGCCCCGCGTTGGGCTCTTCAGTGATGCACAGAACCTGCTTGGGATTCTGTCTCCCTCTCTCTGCCCCTCCCCAGCTTGCTCTCTAGGTCTCTGTCGAAGTAAATAAAAATAAACTTAAAAAAAAAAAAGAGAGAGAGAAACCCTTTTAAAAAAAATAAAATAGTTAAAAAAAATCAAGATCAGCCCTATAAATGCAAAGAACAAACTGACGGTTGCCAGAGGGGAGAGAGTATGGATATTGAGCAACATTTGGCTAAGGGATGTGAGAGATACAGGCTTCCAGTTAATGAATGAATGAGTCGTGAGAATAAAAGGTACGACATAAAGAAGACGGTGATATATTAGCGATGTAATGGGAGAGATGTTTACGCTTGTGAACATAGCATAATTTATAAACTTGACAAATCACTAAGTTGTACACGTGAAACTAATGTAACATCATGTGTCAACTATGCTCAAATAAAATAAAATCACAAAATAACCACTTAGAGTTAAGCCCATGAAAAGTTATGACCTCGGCCCCCACAACTTGAAAGGTAATAAGTGCTTCTACCCAACTCTATCTCCTGCTTATTCATCACCTGGCGCAGAGGACTGCCCTTCTCCCAGCTTATTGCACACTCACTCTCATCTCTGGGATTTGTAAGTAATAAATCTTGTGGCTTAAAAACAAAAAAAAAAGACTAATTTTAATGTAAACTATGGACTTTGGGCAATAATGTGTCTATATAGGCATATTGACTGTAACAATAGTAAAAACAATATATGTTTATCTATTGTAACAAATTTACCACTCTGGCGTAGGGTGTTGACAGCAAGGAGGTTGGGGGCAGGTAGGAGCAATATGGGAATTCTGTACTTTCTACTCAATTTTGCTGTGAATGGCTCAAAACAATAAAGTCTATTTTAAAAAACATGCACACACAGATATAGCATTTCACACTTACTAGGATGACTGTAATAAAAAAATAATGACAAATTTGGTGAGGAGGTGGAGAAAGGGGAAATCTTTTGCACCGCTGGTGGGAATGCAAACTGGTGCAGCCACTCTGGAAAACAGTATGGAGGTTCCTCAAAACATTAAAAGTAGAACTATCCTATGACCCAGCAATACCACTACTAGGAATTTATCCGAAGGATACAAAACTGCTGATTCATAGGGGCACATGCACCCCAATGTTTATAGCAGCACTATCAACAATAGCTAAATTATGGAAAGAGCCCAAATGTTCATCAACTGATGAATGGACAACAGAATACTACTCAGCAATGAAAAAGAATGAAATTTATGGGGCGCCTGGGTGGCTCAGTCGGTTAAGCTGCCGACTTCGGCTCAGGTCATGATCTCACGGTCCGTGGGTTCGAGCCCCGCGTCGGGCTCCGTGCTGACAGCTCAGAGCCTGGAGCCTGTTTCAGATTCTGTGTCTCCTTCTCTCTGTGATCCTCCCCCGTTCATGCTCTGTCTCTCTCTGTCTCAAAAAATAAATAAAAACGTTAAAAAAAAATTAAAAAAAAAAAGAAAAAGAATGAAATTTTGCCATTTGCAAGAACATGAATGGAACTGGAGGGTATTATGCTAAGTGAAATAAGTCCGAGAAAGGCATATCATATGATTTCACTCATATGTGGAATTTGAGAAACTCAACAGATGAACATAGGGGAAGGGAAGGAAAAGTAAGATAAAAACAGATAGGGAGACAAGCCATAAGAGACTCTTAAATACAGAGAACAAACAGGGTTGATGGGGGGGGGGGGAGGGCAAAGGGGAGGGAAAAATGGGTGATGGACATTGAGGAGGGCACCTGTTGGAATGAGCGCTGGGTGTTGTATGTAAGAGATGAACCACTGAGTTCTCCTAAAGCCAAGACTACACTTTATGTTAACTAACTTGAACACAAACTTAAAAAAAAAAAAAGAAAGAAAGAAAAATGATACAAACAATTCTTAGGAGAATAGCAAGTTGTCAACAGTTTTCTTTAAAAATGTATCGGGACTGGGGCGCCTGGGTGGCGCAGTCGGTTAAGCGTCCGACTTCAGCCAGGTCACGATCTCGCGCTCCGTGAATTCGAGCCCCGCGTGGGGCTCTGGGCTGATGGCTCGGAGCTTGGAGCCTGTTTCCGATTCTGTGTCTCCCTCTCTCTGCCCCTCCCCCGTTCATGCTCTGTCTGTCTCTCTCTGTCCCAAAAATAAATAAAAAACGTTGAAAAAAAATTTTTGAAAAAAAAATAAAAATGTATCGGGACTAAAGTAATTAGCAAAAGTGCAACTTGATTCAAAAACAATTGGTAAATCAAAGAAAATCTCAATAATACATCTTAGCCCTCCAGTGCTACTGCAAGACACGGAAATAAAATGTAATACACATCACATATATATACGTGTGTGTGTGTGTGTGTGTGTGTGTGTGTGTGTAACCGGAGCCTTCCTACATTGCTGGTAGGAATGAAAAATGGTAAAGCCACTTTAGAAAATTCTTTGTTTATTTAAAAGGTTAAGCATGTGGGGCACCTGGGTGTCTGAATGGGTTGAGCATCTGATTCTCAATTTTGGCTCAGGTCATGATCCCATGGTTGTGGGGCTGAGCCCGACATCGAGCTCTGTGCTGAGTATGGAGCCTACTTAGGATTCTCTCTCTCTCTCTCTGTGTCTCTCTCTCTCTGTGTCTCTCTCTCTGTCTCTCTCTCTCTCTCCCCTTCTGCCCCTCTTCCCCACCTTGCACTCTCTCTCAAAATAAATTTTTAAAAAATTAAAAAATAAAAATAAAAAGTTAAATATGCACTTACCAGCTATACCACTCTCATGTATCTACTAAAAAGAAAACATATATATATATATATATATATATATATATATATGTGTGTGTGTGTGTGTATATATATATATATATATATCCATACAAAGACTTGCATATGAACAGTCTGGCAGTTTTACAAATTGTTAAACACAGAGTTACTATATGACCCAGCAGTTCCCTCATAGGTGTTAGTTTGCTATGGCTGCCATAACAAAATACCCCAGACTGACTGGCTTACACATGAGAAATTTATTTCTCACAGTTCTACAGGCTGGAATTTGAAAGACCAAGATGTTGGTAGGTCTGGTTTCTTCTGAGGCCTCCCTTTGGCTTGTAGACAGCTGGCTTCTGTCTACACGGTTTCTCTTCTGAGTGCCTACACCCCTGATGTCTCTCTTCTAAGGACACTAGTCATTTTAGAGTATAGCTTCACCCAAAAATTTATTGTTACCAGCATTATTTACTGTAGGCAAATGTCCATCAACTGGTAAATGGACAAACAAAATGTAGTATGTACTTACAATGGAATATTATGTAGATATAAAAAGATACACACTACAAAAGGGTGAATCTTGGCAACACTATGCTAAGGGAAAGACCCAGTAATATAATAGGGTATACTTCTATTTACAGGAAATATCAAGAGTAGTCCAATCTGTGGACTCAAAGAGTGCATTTGTGCTCAACCCCAGAGGAGCTGGGGTACACAGAGTGGCTGTTAATGGGTATGAGGTTTCTTTATAGGATGATGAAAATGTTCTAAACTTAGGTCATAGTAATGGTTGCACAACTCTGTGAATATACTAAAAAACACCCAATTGTATACTTTATTTTTTCGAGTTTACTTATTTATTTATTTTGAAAGAGAAAGCACAAGCATGGAAGGGGCAGAGAGAGAGGGAGAGAAAGAGAATCCCAAGCAGGCTCCATGCTGTCAGTGCAGAGCCCAACAACCATGAGACTATGACCTGAACCGAAGTTAATAGTCAGACCCTTAACTGACTTTACCAGTCTCCCCTTTAAATTATAGCTTTTGTGGTATGTGAATTCTATCTCCATAAAAATATTTTAAAACACTTTTTAACACAGTACAAAGCATTTTTTAAGTCATGTGGGATGCAAATCTTTGGCAGAGACTATTCTAGATTAAAATGAGACAGATGGTCTTCAAATTATAAGGCACACATTCTAGAGAATATTGTGCTGTGGGCCTGTGAATCTCACTGACACCTGGAAGCCACAGTTTAAGGGGCACCTGGGTAGATCAGTCAGTTGAGCGTCCGACTTAGGCTCAGGTCATATCTTGCGGTTTGTGAGTTCAGGCCCCACATCATACTCACTGCTGTCAGACTGTCAGTGCAGAGCTCACTTTGGATCCTCTGTCCTCTTCTCTGTGCCCCTCCCCTACTTGTGCTCTTCCAAAAATAAATAAATATTTTAAATGTTGTAACACCTGGAATTACTGGCTATAGTTGCCACTCATCTGGAGAAATAGCCATGGAAATGTAATGACTAAACAACGTATTGATTAAGTTCTTAGACATGAAACAACATGACTATTACCTTTCAAAAATTTGTTAACCTTTAGGATATGCTTATGAAAAGCCTTAATCTGGAACACTTGCCAGTTTTTAATTAAAGAATCATGTGACCTTTCAACTCAAGTAATGACTATCCAATAATCAGGTAACTGGGTGCCTTACAACTGGGATTACCTGATTTTTGGTAACATTATTGGACTGTTTGTCTCTTTCCAGGAATACATCATAGCACAAATCTACCATTCACACTCCAATATTGACTTGAACAGTTAAACTATGAGGCTCTGATAAAGGAATGCGATTGTGATATGAGCTATAGAATGAACTGTGAACAATGGCATAAAATCAGGGATTTTTAACGTCAGCACTACTGACATTTGGGGCCAGATAACTCTTGTGGGGGCTGTCTTGTGCATTATAAGATCTTCAGTAGCATCCCTCACCTCTGCCCACTAGATGCCAGTAGCACATCCCACCCCGCCCCCCCCAAGGTATGACACCCCAAAATGTTTCCAGACATTAGCAAATATTTCTTAAGGGGCAAAACTGAGAACCACTGCAAGAAGTCAAGGAAGACTTAGTGAGTTTTCATGGTAATGACACAGATCATGTACCAAAAAAAAAATCATGTTTGACTTCTACTTCATTTCTATAAGCTCTGTTGATTTGAAATATCCAGAATATTGTATAAAAAGCAGTTCCGTTGATCGTACTAAATTTAGGTGACCATATTCTTTGCCAATTTTATTTGGAAGATTATCATATTTTGATCTAAAATTTGAATCCAATGCTGAAATGCCAGCTTGGAGCCACAGAAGGAACGTTTGTATTGTAGTAAAAGACTGTCCTTGGATACTTATAAATGGAAACATTAAAAAAAAAAAAAAACAGAAATGTAATTTTTTAATCAGTTTTACCACACAGTAAAAGATTTGCTATCTATTGACAGGGTTTGCAAATATACTAGAAGTCTTTATCACTAAGGACACCAACTCAGCATGGCAGAACTCACTTTCATTGTCCTTTTAGCCTATCAATTAAATCACCTAACAATGAAGAATATTGTCATTCAAGTTCTGATACATTGTTCTTCAAGGGTTTTAAAGACGAACTTACTGCATTCTGAAACTATGGTATGGATGGATATCTGCTCACACATTTTGATATGTCGTAACATTAATATAATACCCTTTTGTGACATAAATTTTCCCACTGAAAAGCCTTCACCTGCTTCAAGAGGACCATAAACAGAACTGATAGTCTTTTAGAAGATGGGGTGAAATGGTTCCTAACTTTCCCTCCTTTCCCCTTCCCTCCCTTCCTTCCTCCCTCCCCACCTCCCCCTCTCCTTCCTTCCCTCCTTCCTCCTTCAACAAATGTCACTGAGACACTAAAGCTAAGATCCTACCCACCCTTTGTAATCACACCGCAGGCAAGTATGGATGTACTAGCATCTCCTAATAGGATGGGAGGCGTTACCAAGAATGCACCCCAGAATTCACATCCATGGTGTTGGTTACAGATGCCCACTGAAGGAATGTTAACATCACAAGCAGTAAAGTCCTCTCCCAGAACTTTCAAAAAACAGAATACACTTCTTTTTTTAAAAATCTTTTAATGTTTATTTTGAGAAAGAGAGAGAGCACGCACGTGCGAGCAGGCAAGAGACAGAAAGAGAGAGAGAGGGAGACAGAGGACCCCAAGCAGGCTCCACACTGTCAGCACAGAGACCAATGTGGGACTCGAGCTCACAAACCACGAGATCATGACCTGAGCCAAAATCAAGAGTCAGATGCTAACCAACTGAGCCACCCAGATGCCCCTAAAATATACTTCTTAATTGGGAGTTTTGTTAACTAATAGTGTAGGAATAAACCTACTGGCTGTTTTCTGTATCTCAACTAATGGCACTCCATCTTTCCCTTGCTCAGGCCAAAGACCTTGCAGTCATCCTCACCCCTCACCTCTAATTCATCAGTTCACCCTCAAAATGCACCTGGACTCCAACCACTTCCATCACTTCCATTGCTACCACTTCATCCACACCATGATCATCTTGAGGGCCTCCTACAGCCTTTTCCCAACACAGCCACCAGTGCAATCTTTTTAAGACATATGGCGGATAATGTCCCAGCTCTGTTTAAAATCTTCTCATGGTTTTTCAACTCACTCAGAGAGAAACCTAAATCTTCATAAAGGCTGGAGGCCCCTGCTCATCTGAGCCTCTGTGGCCTCTGTCTTCATCCCTCACACCACCCCCCCATCCCTCCATTCCATCCTCAGGAAGCTTCTTGTATTTAGAACATGTCAAGGCTGCTCCCTCAGGACCTTTGCAATGGCTGTTCCAGCTGCCTATAAGAATCTTGCTCCAGATGTTCCTATGGCCCACTGTCTCACTTCTTTTCAGCCTCTGCTCCAGTGCCAGCTCATCAGTGAGGCCTTGAGCATTTTACACATATTTGCCCCCTTCCTGTCCACCACTGTCATTCTATCCCCTTATTTGTTTTCCCCAAGCTCTTATCACCATCTGACATATTCATTTTATATATTTCTTCTGTCTTCCTCAATAGAAAATAAACTCCCTAAGAGCTGAAATTTTATTTTGTTCATTGCTATAGCCCAGCACCTGGTAAACAGCAGGAGCTCAATAGAGACTTGTTGAAAAAATGAATGAATAAGGTCTCATCTTACCATATTATAGATGGAGTTAGTACTCTTCTAAAGGCTTCCTATAGAAATGGGTGGGTTTAAAAAAAAACTTATCCCATAAGTAGAATATGGGATACATTTTAGTATTATAGATTCTAGTTTTTTGACTAGTTCTTGCTAATCAAGGTTTTGCCTTATAATCATGGCTTCAGCTTCAGCTTCAGCCAAAACATTTATCAGTGATGCCCTAATTTTTATTTCCACTCTTTAACTCTCCTTCTAGCCCCAAACCCTTGTTTTAACTTGCCTTCGAGTATATCCAGCAGCACATCAGTTTGGAGTAAAGCTATTTGAGCTCTTGACTTGATCTGACATTATCATTAACAAGCAAGGTCTCCTTGAACAAAACAGCTTCCTCATGTGTAAAATAGAGAGGGGTTAGCTCAGCTGCTGTCAACAACATAATGAATTTCAATCACTAGAGACAATTGGGATGAGATGAGAATTATGCCTAAATGAAACCTTTATTTTCCATACTCTGATAGTCGGAAATCCCACAAGTAGTGTTGGAACAATTGAACATCCCCATGCAAAAAAAAAAAAAAAGAAAAGAAAAGAAAAAGAAAGAATCTGGTCCTAGATCTCATATACTTAAGTTGCTCAAAATGGATCAGGCATAAACGTAAAACTCAGAATTCTACAACTCCCAGAATATAACATAGGAGAAATACAGATGAACTTGGGTACACGTGTTGATGAGTTTTTTGACACACACTGAAGGCACAATCCACAAAAGCAAGAATAGATGTACTTCATTAAAATTAAAAATTTTTGCCTGGTGAAAGACATTGTCCAGAGAATGAAAAGACAAGCCACAGACCAGGTGGAAATATTTGTAAAAGAAACATCTGATATCCAAAATATGCAAAGAACTTGTAAAACTCAACAGTAACTAAACAACTGGTTAAAAAAATAGGCCAAAGACCTTAAGAGACACCTCACTGAAGATCTCCAGATGGTAAATAAGCATATGAAAAGATGCTCCACAACCTGTGTCATCAGGGAAATGCAAATGAAAAACCACAAAGAGATGCCCACTACATACCTATTAGGTATGACCATTAGAATGGCCAAAATCCAGAACACTGACATGAAATGTTGTTGAGGATGTGGAGGAAAAGGAACTCTGATTCATTGCTGGAGGGAATGCAGATTAGCACATCCACTTTGGAAGAGTTTGTCGATTTCTTACAAAACTAAACATGCTCTTATCATCTCATCTAGCGGTCATGCTCTAATGGCATTTACCTGAAGGAGTTCAAAGCTTATGTCCCCACAAAAACCCTCATATGATATTTATAGCAGCTTTATTCATAACTGGCAGAACTTGGAAGCAACCAAAGATGTTCTTCAGCATGTGAATGGGTAAATAAAACTGGGGTATATCCAGACAGGAAAATACTCTTCCAGGCTAAAACGAATGAGCTATATAGAACTTTTCAAACTTAGTAAGTGGAAGAAATGAGTCTGAAATGCTGCAGACTGTATGACTCCAATATATGGTATTTTGAAAAAGGTAAAATTATAGAGACAGCAAGAAGATCAGTGGTTACCAGGATCGGGGGGAAGAAGGGATGACTCAATGGAGCACAGGGGAATTTTATGGCAGTGAAACTATTCTGTATGATGCCACAATGGTGGATCCATATCATTACAAGTTTGTCCAAACTCATAGAATGTGTAGTACCACATAAAGGATGGACTCTGGATGACAATGATGTGTCAGTACAGGTTCATGGGTTGTAACAAGTGTATCACTCTAATGGGGGGTGTGGAAATGGGGAAGGCTATACATGTGTGGGGGCAGGGTGTATATGGGAAATCTCTGGACCTTCCACTCAATTGTGCTGTGTCCTAAATTGAACTAAAAATAAAGCATATTAGAAAATAAATAAAAATATTAAATATATGTAGAAATATAAATATAGATGGGGCACCTGGGTGGCTCAGTCAAACATCCGACTCTTGGTTTCAGCTCAGGTCATGATCTCACAGTTCATGAGATTGAGCCCGGAGTTGGGCTCTGCACTGACAGCATGGAGCCTGCATGGGATTCTTTCTACCTCTCTCTCTGCCCCTACCCGCCCCTCTCTCTCAAGATAAATAAATACACTTTTTAAATATTAAAAATAAACTAAACATATAGATAATAAATGGATGATAGATAGATAGATAGATAGATATTCCTACATATTTCAGAGCCCAGCTCAAATGCCTTCCCATTTTTTATACCCCTCCCCAAGCCACTCCTTCCCCAACCCAGGCAAAAATTATAGCTACCCTTTGTGTTTTTACATGTACTTTGGTTTTACCTTTAACATTTTATATGGTACTATATGTTAAAACTCTTTAGCTACATAGCTTCTCCCAAGAGATCATTATTTTTAATCCTCTAGGCAAAAGCACCGACTTTTTACATAGTAAAAAACTTAGCACAATTCAATAAATACTTATTATGGGCCTTACTGCAACACTTAACTATTTACTAATTTAATTCCAGGATTTTTTAATCTTCAGATGTTTGGTTATGTCCCTTAACCGACATCTGTTCTCAAAGGCAAGTGCTATGGTCTCTGTCAGTTTCTCCCAGTGGCAAAATCTGGAGACTCAGGAAGACTTTCTGTAGTACATCTTTCCCAGATCCCTGTTAAAGAAGTTCTCTAAAAATACTCCCCCTACCAGACAATCTTCTCATTTCAAGTTCTTTATTTAAATTTGTTTCAGCTATAAAGCAACTTAATTTTATCACAAACAGATTCTGACTCTAAAAGGAAATCAAGAAGGTAATCAAGAAGAGTGTGAATGTCAGGCATATCTTTTTTTTTTTTTTTTAAACCCATATTTACATCTGGCTCAGTGGAGGCTTCATATTCCGATGACTCTTATCCTTTGGACAGGAATGTACTGTGTCACTGGTTACCCAAACTACAGCAAGATAACCTGCTTCAGAATCCTTTGGAGAGCTTGTTTAAACACAGATTGCTGGGTCCTGCCCTCAGAGTTTCTCATGCAGGCGGTCTGGGTGGGGACTATTTCTAACAAGTTCCCAGATGATGCTGATCATGCTGGTCCAGAGACCACACTCTGAGAACACTAAGACACTCTCTAATGGTGTATCTCCTTTTTAACTGTGAGAAGCATTGGTTGATCAGAAATGTGAAGTGTCAATGTTCTAGTACTCCATGATGTTATATGATATTGAAATAGACAAGCTGCATTTGTCGACCACCCACTTAAAAGGATCACTGCATTGCTCTTTGATCTCCACCAAATGAAATAAGCACAACTTAATGGACCCAAGGAACCAACTTTAAACAGGGCATAAAAAGAAGAGTAAGACAACTGTCATAAACCTTCAGGGCAAATACATTTGCAATCGAAGTGAGGGTATCCCCGGAGAAACACTGAGTATGAAAGTGTGTTAGTTTCCTCATATCACAGAGCCCTCCCATAAATTCCTTCACAGCCCAGGAAAGAAATGGATGACATTGAATATCTAGACCTGGTGGAATGTTAAGAAAAAAGCTGTGCCCTAATAATTTTGTATAAACATTTCTCTAAAGGTTAGCACCTAAATAGCGCGCACTACAGCGGGTCCTGCGTCGATCTGCAACACTGAATCTTTCACAGGTATCAGTGAGATCAGCATTTGTTCCAAAGATTTGAATTATGTGGAGGGGCTCCTGGGTGGCTCAGTCGGTTAAGCGTCCGACTTCGGCTCAGGTCACGATCTCGTGGTA
This sequence comes from Neofelis nebulosa, assembly GCF_028018385.1. Lineage (NCBI taxonomy): Eukaryota > Metazoa > Chordata > Mammalia > Carnivora > Felidae > Neofelis > Neofelis nebulosa. The sequence goes on along the minus strand of NC_080787.1, from coordinate 135,160,548 downwards.
TGTGGGTTGGAGCCCTGCGACGGCCTCTGTGCTGACAGCTCAGAGCCTGGAGCCCCATTCAGATTCTGTGTCTCCCCCTCTCTGACCCTCCCCCATTCATGCTCTGTCTCTCTCTGTCTCAAAAGTAAATAATAAAACGTTAAAAAAAATTTTTTTTGAATTATGTGGAAATACCAAGAAGCTGTTGTTGTTGTTGTTGTTGTTGTTGTTGTTGTTGTTGTTTTTACAGAGAATTCTCAGCCTTACTAATGTGGGTTTAGTTCAAATACCTAAATGTGGGCGTGCCTCCTTGTATAGATATTCTGGACTGAAAGGGCACTGTGCTTCATTCTCTCCTCAGGTGGTAGAGGCTACCACTTTTTTTATTTTTATTTTTTTAATGTTTATTCATCCTTTGAGAGGGAGAGACAGAGCATGAGTGAGGGAGGGGCAGAAAGAGGGAGACACAGAATCGGAAGCAGGCTCCAGGATCTGAACTATCAGCACAGAGCCCGAGGCGGGGCTCAAACTCACAAACAGTGAGATCGTGACCTGAGCCTAAATCGGTTTGGTCACTCAACCAACCGAGCCACCCAGGCACCCTGAGGCTACTATTTTAATAGGTGGAAACAAGGCAATCTCTAGTCAAACCAATTATACACACCAGGCATCTTTTATAACTCCTTTCAAAGCAGTTAATGGCTTGGAAAGCAGATAATTTATTGTCTATATGTAAATCTATTAAAGTAATCATTAGTCTTACTGTTTGGAAGTTAGAACTAACCTATAGAAAATGAAATCGAGAGGAATAGGTTTATCTTCTTTTTGAGTATCTACTGTAACAAGCACCTTTCAGGTATTATAATTACCTATAAGCCCTCTTTTCAAATAATTAAGCAACATAGAAAATTCAGTTCTTTGGCTAGGAGTTTACATTCTGTTGAAAGAGACTGATCATATAATCACCTCTGTAGCTCTTTGGAAATATCACACTGGTCTAAGAATGACACCATATGCCAACAATTGCTTTTGAAACACTGTTGGAGGAAAAGATCCATGACATTTAACATAAAATAATCATGCGACCGGTTGAAAACACAAAGCTATTGCAATATAGGTAGTAAGAACATATTCAAGTTATAAACAACATATTGGTTATCTAGTGCTGAATAACAAATCACTTCAAGATTTAATGACTTTAAAAAACAATAATTATTTATCTCTCTCATGATTTGTGCGGATCAGGAATTTGGAAACTCCTCTCATGAGGTTGTGGTCTTCTGTTAACCGTGGGTGCAGGCACTTTAAGGCACGACTGGTATGCACTTTGGATTTAATTTTTGACGTGTAATTGTTTACCATCTGCCTTATCCCCTAAAATGTAGGCTTCATTCAGGATTTTTCGGCAGGGTTTTTGTTCTTTATTCCCAATATTTAGAATAATATCTGGCATATAGTCTTTAAAAGTCTTTAAAATATTTGTGCAATGAATTATGTTATGTTTGGAAATCTCCTCTGCCATTAAAAATCATTTTAAGAAAGGGGTGCCTGGTGGCTCAATTGGTTATGCGTCTGACTCTTGATTTCAGCTCAGGTCATGATCTCACCATTCATGTGTTTGAGCTCCGCACAGAGCTCTGTACTGAGAGTGTGGAGCCTGCTTGGGATTCTCAATATCTCTCTCTCTCCCCCTGCCCCTCTCTTTCTCTCTCTCTCTCTCCCTCAAAATAAATAAAAATAAAAATTTTAGGAGGGCTAGATGGGTGATGGGTATTAAGGAGGGCACTTATGATGAGCACTGGGTGTTGTATGTAAGTGATGAATCACTGAATTCTACTCCTGAAACCAATATTGCACTGTATGTTAGCTAACTAGAATTTAAATAAAAGTTTGAAAAATAAAAAAAAACATTTTAGAATTTGATCAAACTTTTTACTATGAAGGACTATGAAATATGTATGAGAAGCATTATATTTAAGAAGAATAAAAATAAACTCTTATGTAAGATTTCTAACTTTCTCCTAAAAATAAGTCTAATTCATCATAGAGGTTTGTCCCAAAAATGATATATCAAGAAATCAGCTAGGGGGCGCATGGGTGGCTCAGTGGGTTACGCATACAACTCTTGGTTTCAACTCCGGTCATGATCTTGCTACTTCTTGGGTTCAAGCCCTGCATTGGCCGGCACCTGGACGGAGATTCTCCCTCCCTCTCCCTCTCTGTCTGCCCCTCCCCCACTCGTGTTGTCTCTGTCTCTCTCAAAATAAGTAAATAAATTTAAAAATAAATCAGCTATAAGATTGTTTTATAGTAGATTTTTTAAATTGTTTTAAAAGTTTATTTATTTATTTTTATTTTGAGAGAGACCGAGATGATAGAAGAAGGGGAGGGCAGAGAGAGAGAGGGAGACAGAGAATCCCAAACAGGCTCCGTGCTGTCAGTGCAGAGCCCTATTCAGGGCTCAAACTCACCAAACCATGAAATCACGACCTGAGCCAAAACCAAGAATCAGGAGCTCAACCAACTGAGCCACCCAGGTGCCCCTAAACTTTTTTTTTTTTTTCTTTTTTTTTTTTTTATTGTAACGATCCCGACTGCCTAGGCTGTACTTCTCTCTTCAGTTTCAGATTGAACTTACTGAACAAGAAACCAGAGGGGCAAGGTATAAAAAACAAGACTCTTCTAAGGCAACTACATTATCTCTCTTTGATTCTTTTTTTCTTTTTTTTTTTCAACGTTTGTTTATTTTTTTATTTTTTTTATTTTTGGGACAGAGAGAGACAGAGCATGAACGGGGGAGGGGCAGAGAGAGAGGGAGACACAGAATCGGAAACAGGCTCCAGGCTCCGAGCCATCAGCCCAGAGCCTGACGCGGGGCTCGAACTCACGGACCGCGAGATCGTGACCTGGCTGAAGTCGGACGCTTAACCGACGGCGCCACCCAGGCGCCCCTCTCTTTGATTCTTAACTTCCTATTGACTCTTTATATTCTGAAAGTACAAATACTGGAAGTTCATATATGTCATTCTGCTTTAATTTCATAATGTACTCTAGGGGGTTCTCTCATTTCCACTGACTGTCCTTTTGTGTCCTGACTTAACTTTGATAACCTTATGTCAGCCTGACTGAAAACTGGTGACCTTATCAAAACTTTCTAATAAGAAATAATGTTTAACAAAAGTCAATTCTACCCTCAATAGTTTATTATTGCTCTTTTTAAAAAAAAATTTTTTTTTATTTTTTCTGAGAGAGAGAGATAGCAAGCAGGGGAGGGGGAGAGAGACAATCCCGCTGACGTCTCAATCTTGAGCTCCTAGCCTACAATACTGTGGGAAAAATAAATGTGTGTTGTTTCGGTCACCCAGTCTGTGGTATTTTGTTATGGCAGCCTGAGCAAACAGATACACTTGGCAAAGTTTTCTTGCTTTTTGTTTAGTTTAGTTTTGTTTTTTAGTTTCTACAAGACAGTGTCTGTGCAAGCACAGTTTCCTGGGACTCCTGTAACAAATTACCACAAACTCAGTGGCTTAAAACCATAGAAACTGGTTTTCTCCCAGGCTGGAGGATAGCAGTTTGAAATCAGGGGCGCCTGGGTGGCTCAGTGGGTTAAGCGTCCGACTTCAGCTCAGGTCACGATCTCACGGTCCGTGAGTTCGAGCCCCGCGTCGGGCTCTGGGCTGATGGCTCGGAGCCTGGAGCCTGCTTCTGATTCTGTGACTCCTTCTCTCTCTGCCCCTCCCCCGTTCATGCTCTGTCTCTTTCTCTGTCTCAAAAATAAATAAATGTTAAAAAAAAAAAAAGTTTGAAATCAGTTTCACTGGGGTAAAATCAAGATGTTGGCAGGGCTATCCCTCCCTCTGGAAGCTCTAGGGGAAAATCCTTTCCTGTCCCTTCCGTCTGTAGGGGCTGTAGACATTCCTTGGTTTATGGTAGCATCACTCCAATCTCTGCCTCCGTGGTCCTGACATCCTTTCCTTTCCTCCCTCTGCCTCTCTTCCATAATGATATTTGTGATTGTATCCAGGGTCCACCAGGTTAGTCCAGACAATCTCCCTTTCTCATGGTCTTTCACTCCACCACTTTTATAAAGACCTATTCCTCTATAAGGTAACAGTTACAAATCCCAGAGTTAGGACCTGCCATCTTGGGAGGCTTCCTGCAGCCTACTACTGTGTGCGAAAGAGGGAAGCCTTCAGAGTCTCTCTGGGTGAACCCAAGTTGCCTTCCTGCAATACATCGAGTTAGTATGTTTAATGAACAAGATGTTTAGTTTTTGAGATCAGGGAGAAAGAGTGGAACACTGAAGCTAAGAAGGCGGAGACTGTTGGGGCGCCTGGGTGGGGTTCAGTTGGTGAAGTACCCAACTCTTGATCTCAGCTGAGGTCGTGATCTCATGGTTTGTGGGTTCAAGGCCACGTCAGGCTCTGTGCTGACAGCACAGACTCTCTCTCCTTTTCTCTCTGCCCCTCCCCTTATAGCGTGCTCTCTCTCTCAAAAAATAAATAAGTAAACATTAAAAAAAAATGTTAATAACGAGCACAGGGTACCTCAGTCGGTCAAGCGTCCGACTTCAGCTCAGGTCATGATCGAGCCCCACGTTGGGTTCTGTACTGACAACTCAGCCTGGAGCCTGCTTCAGATTCTATGTCTCCCTCTTGCTCTGTCTCTCTCTCTCTCTTCCAAAAATAAACATTAAAGAAACAAAAAAATAAACAGCACAGAATATTTCTGTACTGACTTCCATTTTGAGTTTAGCATCCTATTCTAAAGTTTTAGATTTTGTATTTTGGAACTGAAATAAGTAATTTGAATGTAAAAAGTAGGACACACAGCTAGCCAATATGTGTTGCCAATGTTTAAGCGTTTGGACAAATCTTTACATTCACTGTGAGATTTTGTATTTGGGAAACCCTGCTCTCCATCCGCCTCCTGTCTGTCCCCCCTTCAGCCAGCTCAGGCAAAGGCCAGGAGCAGCGGCAAGTAATCGTGTTAGACCAGCTGGTGTTTCTGCGGAGAAAGCACTTCTGACCTCTGAACCCCTAGTGGCAAAAGGCCCAGAAAAGAAGAGCTGACTCTTAGAGTCGCCTTTAACACCTCTTTCCTGGAATCGGAAACCACTATGTCCCCATTTGCCCAGCACGTGAGCTCTGTACCTTTGACTCTTTGAGTGTTACCTGAGATGAACCCTCTGGCCACTTTCAAAATGAGGTCAGAGGTTGCTGGCTCCTGACTGTCAATAATGTCTGATTATTAATAGCACCAATGCCTCTGATTAGTCTAGTATTTTACAATAAAGAGCACTTTGGTACAGATTCTCTTTCCCAGATACTAGGAACACAAAAGGAGATAAGATACATGTTCAGCTCTTAGGTATCATTTCAACCCAGGTTATTATAATTCACTGAATCCCTAAAATTCAGGGAAGAAAGTGAAGGAGGTATTATTATGCTCCTTCTCCACATAAGGAGCTTGAGTGTTAGAAGGAGCTTGCGTGTTAATTTAAAAAAAAAGAAAAAAGGAAAAAAAGAAAAATCCTGACTTTAATACAGATTTTAAAAATGGACATGTATGAAAGATTTTGTTAAACTCCATCTGATGAGAAAATCAGGCATATGCTATAGCCGGTTCAAAAAAGAAGTCAAGAAGGACATATTTGTATGGAATAAGGGAAGCTTGCTTGAAGTGAACTGTGAATGGAAGCAAAACCGCTGTCCACTCCACTGGAGGCAGAGGGAGACAGAGGTCAATAAAACTCATACCAGACAGGATGGAATTTGCATGCCTGTGACTTACCATGTACAGAGTTCTAAAATAATTCCCATAGAATCAAAATCAGGTGACATGAGGAAGGAGGTATGGACAATACATAGGGTTTCCCAGTTAGGACCTGGATGTGGATCTCTAGAACCAAATGTAGAGTTTGCTCCACCCCATTGACTGGTCCCAGCTTCTGAATTGTCTCCTCCATTAGGTGAAAGAAAGATACCTCCAAAATTTGCAAATGAGAGAATCAAAGGTAAACTGGGTAAGAGCTTCCTGCTGTCCACAGTCAGCCCTGCTTTGACTCCAGACGCTCACTGAAGCAGCCAATAGACCAAGATGTAGATGAACCCAGCTCTGGGGGGACCCCCCAGATGTCTTCTCATTTTCGGGCACGACTCCTGAACCGGGGCCAACGTTGGAATGTGCTCAAGTGCGTTCTATTTCTCAGTGCAGTTGAAGTAGCAGCCTGAATTGGAATGAAAAGTTAACTGCTCGCTTCCAAATTCAGGTGGGAACGGTCTCAGAGTGGTCAAAAGTGCCAATATGTGAAGTCAAACAGAGGCTTAAGTCAGGGACCTGACTTGGTCATAACTGTAGGGAAGAAAATCTTCAGCCGAGAATAATAAAACTCTAGCAGGGTATGAAAATGTGACAGCTTATGGTTCTGAACGTTTCATACTAGAAATAAGTAGAAAAGTGCCACAGTCTCAAATTATGTGTTTGTATTTTAAATTTTATTTCAGGCTTTAGACTTACTGAGCTAAAAAAAACAAAACAAACAAACAAAAAAAACTAGTAGCATTAACAATTTTGCCTACCACCAATGACCTAAAAAATGTGGCAACTCAAAAAGAAAGAAATCATCATTTCAGTGTAGACTGACCCAGAAATCTAGGACACCACAAACCTTGTGGTCCCTTTGGGCTTTTAACTTGGGAAGAATGCTACACCTTTTTTTTTTTTTTTTCTTGCCTTTATGCTCGAAAACTTTTAAAATCTTTTTCATAAGCTAAATGACTTAGGAAAAAAACAAAAACAAAAACACACCTTAACACGAGATAGCAAAACACTGCTTCTTTACAAGAGGCATTGTCATTTGTTCTGTTTTGGTTTTACTTTTCCTGTTATTGTTGTTTTCACTTAAAATATTTTTAAATTATTTTTTTCAAGGATCTTTTTCAGCTTAAAGATGAGCAACATAGTAGGGGTTATTCAGTAATAACTTTCCTGAAGGGCATAATGTAACGACCCCCAAGTTCAAGTCCAAAGCAAGGAAAGGTGAAAAATGAAGAGAATAATGAAACAAGGAGATGAGACTATCACTGGTAGCCCCAGGGGATTTGTCTGAAGTTATAGTCACACAACGAGGAGAGAAGAGGTGATCTAATCTGTCAACACGATGAGAAAATAACCCACTTAATATGAAGAAATGCTCTGAAGGTTCATGGAATCACTGCCAGATATTCTTACAATTCAAATTACACGAGTAAAAAAGATTATCACAAAAGATATTAACACAACCTCTTTAGCAATAATTTCCCCATGATACATCATGAATAATTGTAATTCTTCCATGCCTCGTATCCTACTGAGTAAAGGTCCTTTTTCCTGACAACCACCCATTTAAGGAGTCAGGGAAGGCAGCAAGACGCAGTAATCAGAAGATACTCCCTTTCGAAAAATACTTAGATCATGTCCCTTCCCTTCTTCAAAGCTGTTACTGGCTCCTTGTTGACATTGGAAATGGCCCAAACTCTGGAACAAGACACAGTTTGTACTCTCTTAGCTGGCCCAGCTTTGCATGCCCAGCACCATCTCAGCCACTTCTATGAACTGAATTGTGTCCCCCCCAGAGTCATACATTGGGCCCTATTCCCTAGAGTAATGGTATTCGGAGACGGAGCCTTTGAGATGTAATTAGAATTACATGAGGTCATGATGTTGGGGCCCTCGTGATAGGATCAATACCCTTATAAGACAAGACACCAGAGACCTTGCTCTCCCTGCAGCCCTAAGCATGCACCTAGGAAAGGCCATGTGAGGACAATGACAAGGCTGCTGTCTGTAAGCGAGAAACAGTCTTCCACCAGAAAATGAACCAGCGGCATCTTGACCTTGGACGTCCCAGCCTCCAGAACTGTGAGAAATAAATTTCTGTTATTTAAATTATTTAAACCTCCAGTCTATGGTACTTTGTCAAGGTAGCTGAAGCAGACTAAAATAGCCACTTTTTCCAACAAACTTCTAGCCACACTAAACTCCCATCCCCTCAGCATCTGAGTGCCTTTGCATTTACCGTTTCTTTACCCACAACGCTCTCCTTCCTCTTCCTTGTGTTATTAACAACGGGGGCTGTTGCAAAACAACAGCCGGCTACTGTCCGCTTCATCCTCAAAATATTTTGTTTCTTTTCTTTTTAAATTTTTTTTTTCATTATTTATTCTTGACAGAGAGACAGGATGTGAGCAGGGGAAGAGCATAGAGAGAGGGAGACACAGAATCCAAAGCAGGCTCCAGGCCCCGAGCTGCCAGCACAGAGCCCGATGTGGGGCTCACACTCACGAACTGTGAGATCATGGACCTGAGATGAAGTCGGAAGCTCAACGGACTGAGCCACCCAGGCGCCCCAAAATACTTTGTTTCTTAAACTATTTATTTTTTATGAAAGGAGTTATATAACCTAACCTGGGGAGTTACGTTGCAATATATTTGCATTTACCTGTGCATTTCTTTGGGAGCTTGGTCTTACCTATGTCTACTTTTTATGGCTAGTCTTGGTTATGTTAAACATATTCTGAAGAATTCCTGGTTAACTTTAATCAAAACTGCCTTTTCCCCCTTATTTTCAAGTCCCAACACAAGTAGCACTTCATGTGAGAAAACCTTCCCCCCTTTCCCTGGGCTTCCATAGATCTTCTTTCACACTTTAGTTATGGTGCTTTGACTGTGTTCATACACACATCTGCCTACTTCGGGCGGGGTGTGCCTGCTGTATGCACCTCTGTATCCTTGGCACTAATACAGAGTCAGGCACATACTTGTCACTCAACAAAGGGCCAAAGGCCAGTTTAGTGAGATTTAACACGACACGGAGCTAGGGCTTATTCACTTATTCATTCATCCAACCAAAATTAACTGAACACTTACTATGTGACAGACACTGGGAATGCAGAGATTAATGAAACATGTTTTCTGCCTTGGATTATCCTCCAGAAAAAAAGAATAATCCTACACTTTGGTTGCATAAAAGAGGGGGTTTCCTAAGACATTCACAGAAATGGTTTGATGGGGAAAAAAACAGGAAACTAAAAGCAAAATGTTCTTTGCTTCTTCATTACTCTTACTCAGACATTAAAATACTGTTTCAGACAGAAATGCCATGCCTCATGCATTCCAAACAAAGAGTTTGAGCCCTGAAACACAAAAGGAATTGTTCCACGCCCTCTATGTGACTGGTAAAGTCTGTGCTATGTGCCAGGAATACAGATACCTGTCCTCAAGTGCACTTTTCATTCATCAACAACAAATACCTGTTCCAGAAATAATGTTAACAGTGCAGGGGGTTACATTAATATACAATATAAATTTCAGTTATAAAAAGTCTAAATGTTAAAGATTAACAATCGTTACACAAAAATCTACCTTCGAGACCATTAACATGACTGCAAAGTATACTTGTTTCTGCCCCTGGGAAAGAACAGAGAATTCAACTTAAGATTCAAAACCAGTTTCTCCCTCTCTGGTCATTCCAATACCTGCTGCTGTTCTCTCCCAGCATGGTATTCACAGCCAGAAAAACTGCTTGGCCATCGTCACCAAAACTTCCACGTTTTGTACTGGTTTGGAAGGAGAAGCATCGGTTGGAAGCAAATTCTGTAAATGTACATTATCATATTCTCATTTTGACTAGAATCCTGCTGCTTCCTAGTCTGTGACCTTTACCATGGTTGACCATTAGTTTCTTTGTTTCTTCTTTTGTATTGCAAATGCCTTTCATTTAGTGAAACCAGTGGCACTCCTCCAACGTTGCCTTTTGTAACAGGGATAATTTTGTTTCTCGATTGATGTTAACTATTTCCAGTCACTGATTTGACTAGATGGATCAGTTATTCTGAACATAATAATGCTATGCAGTTTAGAATATAAGTAGACCCTACACTCATAGCAAAGAATATTCCAGAAAAAAAGCATATTACTTTGAAATGTTGAAAATTTATTCTGATTTTCCCATAGACACAATTTTATCAGAGAGTCCCTAACCAAGGCCCGGGCCCCAAATCTATAAATGATACAACACACCATATTAAACAAAAAAGAGTCGTATATATATCATTTGAGCAGTGTAATACTTTCTAACTTATACATCGATCAATTAAGAAAATGCAATAACTAACCATCAAAAGAAAATCGTATTTAATATGACAGGCTAATTAGATGAGGTCAGATTGTTAGTCTTTTGCTGAACTCAAAGTTGGGATTCTTTTCTTCAAAAATGGTTGGACCTGTACTTCGGTGATGTCGGATATTCTACAAGTACATATGCACACGAAAACCACCTAAGCAAAAGTTCTGTGTTGCTTTTCATGCTTCTGAAGATGCTCACATTATATTTCTCATGCTACCAAGAACACATGGTCCATGATAATCACAAGCACCTTGGTTAGTATCGGATTTGCTTGTTGTTATGCTATGAATTGTGTAGAAATACAGGCAAATGAGGAGAGCAAAGTCAGGGCCAACACAAGTAAGTCCATTTCTGTCAGCCCCTCTCGAAGGACCAGGAGATGGAAACTGCCACAGCACCACAGGTCTCTGTGATGGTTGGAGATAGGCCAGGTCACACACTATCATCCAGCACTAGTGTTTTGAGTCTTTAGACTGTCTCTTAGAATATATGCTTTCCATTTACCCAAACAAAAATTTGGAGGAAAAAATGTATTCCGGAATTCGTCCTTTAGTGGAAGGATTTATGACCCCTAGTTTATGCTTAGACTGATCATAAGAATAATCTTAAATTCATTTGTCAATGCAGAATGCTTTTAATTCCTTACTTATTGTAGACAACTGGAACATTCCACTATTCAAAATGTGACTTTGTAGCATAACTCAACCTCAATTGAATCAGTCCATCTTGTGAAAAGTTGGATTATATTTGATGATAAACCATAATGCTTTAAACACATCATAAAACTTATAAAGCTAAATGAGATTCCCTTTACTTATTTAAAAAATCAGATATTGCTTCATTATGTAAAAAAATCAGATATTGATCTAAACTTGTTTGAACTCCTCTTTTGAAAATACCTTTAAAGGCTGTTTTTAAGCCACCACCCACACAGACTTCATTGCTTTTTAGCCATTTCTTAGCATTTTATGGCAAAAAAAAACAAAAGCAAAGTTACTCATATTGATCATATATTAACCGCAAATTACTCTGTTTATTTCTTTAAAGTAAAATCCTTTTTCAAAGAACAAATATAAATCATACTTCTTCTTTCTGCCCCTGAGAAGCTGTAAATACTGTCAGGTCACATAGTCTTGGGAACGATGAGCTAGACACAAACAGCTCAAAGACAGACCCGGATGACATAACGTCCCATGAGCTGATCAAAAGCCAAAGTAGGGGGCTAGGGAAAGGTCTCAGACCATCTTGGAGGAGGACCTTGACCTCTCTGGGCCTCAATTTCCTCACCTGTATTGTGAAAAAGCGGTCTCAAGGATGTTCAAGATCTACTCTTGTTTGTTTTGTTTTGTTTTTTAATTTTTTTTTAACGTTTATTTATTTTTGAGACAGAGCATGAACAGGGGAGGGTCAGAGAGAGGGAGACACAGAATATGAAGCAGGCTCAAGGCTCTGAGCTGTCAGCAAAGAGCCCGACGCGGGGCTCGAACTCACGGACCGCGAGATCATGACCTGAGCCGAAGTCGGCCGCCTAACCGACTGAGCCACCCAGGCTCCCGGATCTACTCTTGTTTTAACAAAGCCACTTACTTTCCTCTTCCATTGTAGAAGAAGAAATAAAAATAAATATTTCCAAGGTATAAAGTTGGAACATAAAGAAAAACCTAATCAGTTTTTTTTTTTTCCATATTCCCACAGAAGTTTGAGTTAGAGGAAATTAACAGCCAGGTGCAACCAAAAATGTGCTTAAGACGTGCAGGTATGGTTGGAGTCCCTGGAGAAAGAGGACAAACAAAAACATGGAATTCTTTGGGCCCTTTTCAATCTTAGATCTCCCCTTTATTTTTATTTTTTTTTTTTTAAATTTTTTTTTTCAACGTTTTTTATTTATTTTTGGGACAGAGAGAGACAGAGCATGAACGGGGGAGGGGCAGAGAAAGAGGGAGACACAGAATCGGAAACAGGCTCCAGGCTCCGAGCCATCAGCCCAGAGCCTGACGCGGGGCTCGAACTCACGGACCGCGAGATCGTGACCTGGCTGAAGTCGGACGCTTAACCGACTGCGCCACCCAGGCGCCCCAAATCTCCCCTTTAAACATCAAGTGCAAGGCTTTCCCCACAGAGGTCATTAAAACCTTCTGCATTACAATAGAAACCTTCTTGGTTCCCCCATCCCTCCCCAAACACACTTAAGCACATGTTGATCATATAAATTTAGCCCATTTGACTAAATATAATTACTATCTTCTGAGACATTGTTTTTAATGGATAAGATAGACATTTTCAGTTTTGCAGACCATATACAATAGTGTTCCCTTTCTAAGCTAGAAAGACATATTACTAACATAGTAGGTATGATATCTATTCAGTTACATTCCTTATTTTCAAGTTAAATTCTTCATCTGGGTTCAAATCATTACACAAGAAAGAGTTGAGGGTATGGGACACCATTTATGGAAAATTCAACATGAACCTCTTCAGGCCATATTCATTCATTTCTTTTAGTCAAATTCTAGACTTACAATTATCCAATCTGAAAATTGTTGAGGTATTCTTCACCTAATACCAGGTTTGATGTTTGCAAAACCCTGCTAGTGAAGGTGACAAATACAAACACAGACGAGTCTCCCCATGATATATGAAGCTCTGTAATAGAAAAAATCCCTAAATCCAGTTTGGGGACATTTAGAAAGTAGAGTCTGAACTGGAACCTGAAAAACGAATGAGGATTAGCCAGGTTTTGAGAGGGTTTGGGGGAAAGGGGAAAATGCTGGGATGGAAAGAATAGTATTTGCAAAGGTTGCAGAAGCAAGAGAGATCAGACAGTATTTAGGTATAAGTGTAGGGTTTAGAGGGATGAGGGCAGATAATAGCGAAAGGTAAGACTGGACAGGCAAGTAGGACCAGATCATGAAAGGACATGCTTGTTCAGCCTTAATTTCTAAACACTTCTCACATGTATATTGAATCTTCATTTATTCTCCACAACAAGCATGCTTAGAAAATGGACAGTCATTTCTGGGGTAGCTGGTTGGCTCAGTTGGTGAAGCATGCGACTTGATTTCAGGGTTGTGAGTTTGAGCTCTACAGTGGGTATGGAGATTACTTGAAAAATAAAATCTTGGGGCACCTGTGTAGTTCAGTTGGTTAAGTGCCCGACTCTTGATCTCAGCTCAGGTCACAGTTATGGTTATGGCTGGGCTCTGCACTGACAGTACGGAGCCTGCTTGGGTTCTCTCTCTCCTTTCTCTCTGCCCCTCCCCAGTTGGTGCTGTCTCTGTCTCTCTCTCCCAAAAAATAAATACACAAACTTTAAAAAAATAAAAGAATTTTTTTTTTTAAAAAAAGGAAGGTGAATTGTCATTTCTATAAGAAGTGAAGGTTCAGAGTAAAATGATTTGGTGGCATTTAATTAATAAAGTTGCTCTATATTCATTCATGAAACTGTTCCCTTGATGCTAAAAGTGGTTGGGAGAGGAATGTTAATAGCAGGTGCTCTTTTGCTTTTCATTCCTAAACCGCAGATTCCACACCCTTCTGCATAACCCATTAGGAAATCCATCCGTGACTCTTGCAGGACTTTTAAATCTTAAACTGATTCCCTAGGGGTCGTTGGCAGAAATAAAAAGTGACTCATTCGACAGAATTAGGATCCTGGGATTCTTGCATCTATTTTTAAAGGCATTAGGTCTGGAAAATTCAAGTTATAATGGCAAAACTACATGGGTAAGTTTAACTGAGAAAGAATGACAGACTTAATTTTTGGAAGGAAAAAACACTATTGGAAATAATGAATGAAAAAAATCTAGAAAATAAATCCAGATATCTAGATTCATTGAGATTTAGTTTTAATGTTTTATTTCTTTTTGAGGGAGCACAAGCTGGGGAGGGACAATGAGAGGGGGACAGAGGATCCAAAGTGGGTGGGCTCTTTGCTGATAGCAGCAAGCCGGATGTGGGGCTTGAATTCATGAACTTCAAGATAGTGACCTGAGTTCAAAGTCCTACACTCAACCGACTGAGCCACCCAGGTGCCCCTGAGATTTTTTTTTATAGTGATCTGTACTCCGTATTATAGTCCAAATGTATCACAGCTCTCCTAGTAGCTAACTGGTAAGCTTCCCATCTAGGGAAGGCTTGGAGTTGAAAATGCAAAAAGAAATAAAAATCAAGTTCTGTTTTAAAACAAATGTGAGTGTGGGATACTGCACTTCAATTAAAAAGTAATGGGTATGTTGGAACTTTCTCAAAGTTAGGCTAGAAATCAATCTTCAACCATGTTAAGTAAAAAAAAAAAAAGGGAATTGATTTATCGTATTTTTAATTTTTTTTTTAATGTTTATTTATTTTTGAGACAGAGAGAGACAGAGCATGAACGGGGGAGGGGCAGAGAGAGAGGGAGACACAGAATCGGAAGCAGGCTCCAGGCTCTGAGCCATCAGCCCAGAGCCCGACGCGGGGCTCGAACTCACGGACCGCGAGATCGTGACCTGAGCTGAAGTCGGACGCTTAACCGACTGAGCCACCTAGGCGCCCCTGATTTATCGTCTTAAATAACTGGACAGTCCACTGTGAGCAGCTACAGGAGACCACGTGTTTCCGTCTCTCAATGCTCCTTCCTCTGTTGTCCTTGTTCTTAGGCTCTTTCTAAGGGTTGGCAAAGATGGCACCTGGCCACTCAGGGCTCCATTATCCTGATGGCTTCAGATCCCAGGCAAAGGGAGCATCTCTCTGCTTGACAATTAGAATTACAATCAGTGACCCAGCCTGAAATACCTGTCATCCTGACATTTTGGGAACTGCCTAAATTAACAGGCTAGTGTCTGTTTCTGAGACTTATACATTGTGCTATACAACCAAAACCCACTAGCTTACTGCTGAAAATTCTTAGGATCATTCATAACTTTCTTTACATGAGGAACTTCCAATAGAATATTGACAAACATGTCCTGATACATAATTTAGAAGGAAAACGCCTTATTTCATAACTGTTAAATGAATGTTTACCTAATCTATTCTTTTTCTTGAAAGTTTTTAAATTTAAGTTTATTTATTTATTTTGAGAGACAGAAAGAGAGTGCATGAGCAGGAGAGGGGCAGAGAGAGAATCCCAAACGGGTTCTGAGCCATTGAACAGAGTTCAACGTGGGGCTCGAACTCACGAACCATGAGATCATGACCTGAGCTGAAATCAAAAGTCGGAGGCTTAACCCACTGAGCCACTCAGGTGCCCCCCCACGCTCTGCCCTCTTACTGTTCTTATAGATTACTTTGAGACACAGGCATGGTGGGAAGGGGGAGAAAAGGCTGCAAAGACAGAGAACAGCCTGTATTTCATGTTAGATGTGAGAAAGAGAGGAAACAAAAAAGAAACAAAGAAAGAAAAGAAAAAGAAGGGAATTGTGAAAGCTGGCACAGTATCAGACCCATAAACAAAATGCCTTCCAGAACAGATTGTATAAAAGGCATTTCACAAGTTAAACAATCCCCTAACTGTCAAGGTTGTGAAAGAGACCAGAAACCAAGAAAGGAAGCTGTCTCTCTGCAATGTTTTCAGCTCTAGAAACGGCCTTTTGTCTGGTGTTGCCTTCAGCAGTGAACACTCTGTATCAAGTTAAGGAAATATATATATATATATATATATATATATATATATATATATATATTTTTTTTTTTTTTAATGTTGGTTTAGTTTTGAGAGAGAGAGAGAGAACAGGCGTGGGGGAGGACAGAGAGAGAGGGAGACACCAAATCTGAGGCAGGATCCAGGCTCTGAGCTGTCAGCACAGAGCCTGTCGAGGAGCTCGAACTCACAAACTGCAAGATCACGACCTGAGACAAAGGCGGACTCTTAACTGACCGAGCCACCCAGGTGCCCCTCCAGTTGAGGAAGTATGGACCTCATGGTTCTTTTTTACAGATAACCGGCAATGGACTGTGCGGAATATGGGGTCTGAAAGACAGGGGTGTCTCTCACAAAACCCTACCAGAAGTGAGAGCAGAAGCCTCAGCATGGAGTTACTGCCTAAAGCCTCATCTGTAGGGAGGCTAGAGCACATCGTCCAACAAGTGTCAGACACAAGGCTACTACCCTTGTATGCCTGACCCGGCCATTCTCCATCTGAGGAACTAAGCTAGTGTGAGCCTTGTTACATTTATTGTTCATACTCTGCTGCCTACTCCGGGAAAGAAATTGAGAATGCTTATTTATATGAAAGATAACCATAAAATATGATCGCTGAAAGAATCAGTTAATAAATGTTAAGTAGTTAAGGAGATAATAAGTAGATAGTTTAACCTAGTTTTATGCAATTGAGCATTCAGTTTAGCTCTATTGTCACTAGACAAGGAGCGGGAAAGGAAAGAAAAAAAAAAAGATGGGGGAAGCTGAACAAGAAGAATCCACACAGTTTCTATCACTAGATACAAAAGAAATCAGCAATTCAGAAATGTCTTTATTGTTCCTGTAGGGCAAAATCCCAAGAGGGATATACTTTAAGGATATTTCCACAAAGGGACATAAGTAATAATTATGCAGAGGATGCAGATACATACATACAGCGTGTGTTATGAAAGCTGAAGGTAAATTGTTAAAGCTCTCAAAAGGTCCTTCTATGGGCAGGCAACAGAGTGATAATAGCTCCCACTTGTTACATGTTGACACTGCACTAGGGCCTTGCATACATTTTCTCCAACAGCATTATGGGTAGATGCTATAGATCTTCCACAAGTTGCCTAAGAGGGACTTGAGAAAGACTGGGGAACTTGGCCAAGTTGTATAGCTAAGACATGGATCCAGGTCTGCCCGATCTAAAAAGTCCATGTTCTTTCCACTGTACCCACCCCAGCATGTACAATTCTGTTGACTTGATATAGAGATAGAAGTAGAACACTCTGAAAAATGCTATTGTGTCCCTACATCTCTATTCACCACTGTCTGAGTCCAACTTTTGACACAATCAGGAGTGCAAACAATTTGAGTTTGAGTTTGCTGGAAAATACCTGTGATACCGGTATCTTGCAGAAGAAAATTCAGATGTTTTCCAAACCAGATCTATAAGAGACATAGCTGAATTTCTTCTAAATGAAAATTAGAGCCAGATATACACCTTGCAAAATGAAGAGTAAGTCACATCCTTGTGCAAAGGAAGGCTGTGGGGCTGACTAGGACTAGAACAAAAGCATTCCTTCGTAAGCAAGTTGATGCACAAGATTCCACACAACAAAGCTTGGAAGCAATACACATCAGCAAGGACTCTTGCTTGAAAGTGACAGAAACCCACTTTGAACCAACATAGAAAAAAGAAAAAGAATTAGTTATCTTACAAATGTAAAGAAGGCATGAACATCCAAACCACATGAAAAGCAAAGATTCCATTGGTTCTCAGGAAGGGATAGAACCAGGAATCAGTTGGGTCTCAGGAAAGGACAGAACCAGGAATTTCTGTTTCCAGATCTCTCCTCTGTCTTACTTATTCTCTCTGTCTTGCTTGCTATTTGCTCTGTGCCAGCTTTTTCTCACAGGAAGCCAGGCTTTCTCCGTGAGGCAGGAAATATAATCACTCGCAGTCCCCAAGTTTGACATCTCAATTCCATCATAGAATAGGACTGTCTCACCCGTACTGCACTCCTGGCCCCAAGAAACAACCCAAGAAAGGCCTGAGCTGGGCAGTTTGGTTTAGCTGCCCATCCCTGGAGCACCCAACACTTCCTCAGAGGCAGAGTTGGTTAGACAACAGTATGAATGCAGTGGAAATAAAAGCTCTTTCCAGAAGATTGAGTTGCTTTTTCCAGAAGAAGGCGGTAGGTTGTTGGTAGAACAAACAGCAAATATACTCCACAAGATTGTCTTGTCTCAGTGACTTCTAAAACCAGAGATTATGAACTGTCAAATTCTTCTATACAGTAAACTTAATCTTTAATTTAACTGATGGATTAAATATTTCATTTGCTAATAACTTATTTTATTACAAAAAAGATTTGAAATCACTTAAAGGGATATATAAAATACATAATCAACTATCAATCCAATGCTAATAAATCATAAGTTACAAATAATATGAAGGTAAGAAATGAAACACAAACATGGAGGCAAAAAATAAAAGTAGAAATGAATTAATTGAAAAATGCAATCATATTGGCATTTTGAGCTACAGATTTTTCTTTATGGCAGGGAATGGGAAAAGGGAAACTGATTGGAAACACAATTCATGATATCCATAAAATAAAAACAAATTCATTTCTCAAGATGAGCAAGACTGTTTGTTATATGAGGATGAGAAAATAAATAAATATTACTGAGGTGTTTCATGAAACAGAGAGTGTGTATTCTACACACAGGAGGGTTCCACAGGAGGGTTGAGAGAGAAATTCTCAGTACAATCCCAGGGCATCATACCAAATACAACTCAGGAACAATTTTGCAGGGGATAAAACAATATACTCTGGAAATACATCTCTAAGCTCTTTTTATTTTATTTTTTTCATCTCTTAGCTCTTAAGCGATTTAATCCAGTGATAGATCTCATGCATTCATTCGATTAACAAATATTGTGAAGTACTTACTACTTGCCTGACATAGATGTTGGGATTACAGTGAGAACAAAATATAAAGGAATGAATGAAATGTGTATCTTTGCAAAATCATCCACGGACAGACATTGTTTCTCCTAGTTGAGCTTTTAATAGACACTTGAGTAACAAAGAATTCAAGAATGTATCTCTGGCAAGTAGTTGGCAACTCTTCTATGTTGCCAATTAAGGACACATTCATATGGCTCCTGCAGGGAAGAGCTAGGGTAAGAATGGATAACTTGGTCAAAAATAAAGAACTTAAAGACATTTTCTTGAAGCCATTCCACTTCGTGTTGGAGGTGAAGAGGATATTTCCATAGGCCAAACCAAGATTATCCTTAGAAATAATAATAACAAGGAGTTCAAAAGCCCCAAATTTCTCTTCCAGGTAATTTGACAGTTACCTTAGTTGACAAAATTATAAATCAACGTACCTGAACGCCAGTCCCAACACTATAAGATTCTTAAAATACACTCAATTCTTATATTACCAAATTTTGAACTGCTCTCTGACCTAGCCTCCAAAACAGACTACTTGTCAAATGTACATTGACGTCAGTGGACAAGATGTCATGCTATATTGATTCTTAATGATAGTTTAAAGACAGAGTTATTGGCCAAAAATGACTTTGAAGTAGTTATCCTTTTGGGGGGTGGGCGGGAGGCAACAGTTAAAAAACAAATGGTCTGTTAAAGATCCTACATTACGATTGACAAAGGTGTATCATGCATATCTATCAATGTAGTTTCCAAAGATCCATACACAGGCCTGTGGAGTAGTTCTTTTTTGGACACACTATATCCCGATGGGCCTGCCTGGAACAGGCAGTCACAAAAGAAATACCCCAGAGAATTCAGTGTGTTGTTAATGTTAAATTCACTCATCAAAATGAGGTTAGATAGCATTGACTGCACACCAAAATGACAGTTTGGGTTTGGGTATCATTGAGATTGATCAGCAGATATATAATTATTATTATTATTATTTAATTATATAATTTTATCATATTATAATGATATATATTATATATTATATATAATTATATTATACATTATACAATTAAATAATAAAAATTATCACTATTAATTTTACTGTCACTAGTCAATAAGTTAAGCTGGTCTATGAAACCATTACTGTGATTTCTATAAGGATGTATTCCTTATTTGCTTTGTCAAGAGAGTATGCATCTTATTAATACACCAGTTTATTAACTGTGCCAAATTACTGATTCCATTTAGGAATGAAATTAACCAATCGGTTACTATCCGCTTTTATTTTTGCAGGTCGTTTTCTGATAAACTTTGCATCCACATTGAAAATCTGCTACTTATATTAAAATGACAAAGCCTAGCCTGTAGCTCCCTATTAAATCAAAAGATGACAATAAATCAGAAATGATGCAAAAATTCTGAACTTGTTTCTAAGCTTTATTTTTTTTGTTAGGTATATGAAAAAGAATATAGGAATGATCCAACAGAAGATAAATTTTGCCTGATGCTTGTCCTTGTAAAGGAACAGTCATAGTCTGGCATTTTTGATGCACTCATATATGAGGACTGTTAAGTGAACTCCAATGAATAGATGATTCTATAATTTAGGAAGACAGATGGGTTCCTTATTGTAAATAAGTAGACTGGTTTTTTTGTTTTTGTTTGTTTGTTTGTTTAGCTCTTTGTGCAGAAATTGAGGTGAATTAATTCAGGTGATATTCACTTAAAATTTTTTTAATGTTTATTTATTCTGAGAGAGAGAGTGTACATGGGGGAGGGGGAGAGAGAGAGGGAGACACAGAATCCGAAGCAGGTTCCAGGCTCTGAGCTGTCAGCATAGAGCCTGACGTGGGGCTCCAACTCATGGACCATGAGATTATGATCTGAGCCAAAGTCAGATACTTAACTGACTGAGCCACCCAGTGTCCCCAGGTTATTTTGACTTTAAATTGAGAGTGTCCCCAGGGATCTGTGTCAATCTAAGTTGATTAACCAAATGCTGTAAGCAGTATTATTAGTTCTGTTTAGAGAAAAGTCTATTATAAATTTCCACTAAAAACTTGACTATCCAGGAACCTCTGGGAATTAAATATTCTAAAAAGTCAAGTAATAAAAGTCACCAGCTGTTACCCTTCTCAGCTTGAAAATGATTTGGTTGTAGTTTTTGTTTTGTTTTAACCATTTAAAATCGAAATGTTGATACATACACATGCTTTTGTGTTCTTAAACAGAATCGTCTGAACATGTCCACTGTTTCTTATATGCCACAGAATGTTATTATAACTCTCAGTTGTAACATTGTCCTCAGGACGGAATGAAGTGTGTAGTTGCAAGATAGATTTTTTGTTGTTGCTGTTTTCTGTCTGAAAAGTACTATCAACTGTAGGCACCATGTTGCACAGCAGATCTTTTGAATTTATTCATCTTGTGTAACTATAAGCATATACTGGTTACATCGCAGCTCCCTCTTTCCCCCTCCCCCAGCCCCTGGCAACCACTTTTGGGTATATATCCAAAAATCGAAATCAGGATCTTAAAGAGATATCCACATTTTCATGTTCATTACAGAATTACTCATAATAATGGATGCCAATTATTCATAATAATAATGCCAAGATATGGAAACAATTCAAATTTCCAGTCATGGATAATTAATGGGCAAAGAAAATGTGGTAGATAGATACAATAGAATATCATTCAGCCTTAAAAAAGAAGGAAACCTTGCCATTTGCAATGACATGGATGAACCTGGAGGACACTGTGCTAAGTAATAAATGAGTTGTGGGTTAAATATTGCATGATTCTACTTACATGAGATATTTAACACAGTGAAACTTTTAAAAAAATGTACAGTGTTGTTTTTTTTTTAATGGAACTTGCTCATTCTATGAGAAAATGAAAAAAAAAAGGCAGAAAAATAAATCTTTGTCAGAAAACTAGGGCATATATGAAAACTCAGCATGAGCTGTTCTTCAAATCCCCAGATGGTTTTGCACACACCCGCTCACATCTTAATTGGAAATCCATCGTGTCTGGCATCAGTCGGTGCTTCCACACATTTGGTCCACCACTAAGCTAGTTCTAGCTTGATAGTAAGATAAGAAGTCCTGAGCTTCTGAGCTATTATTAACACAGAATCACCACATAGTCTTACATTAGCCTAAGAAAAATTAATGTTTGGCACAAGCTGTAGCCTTCTGTAAGTTTCTGCCATTTGTGATCTGTTACTAGAAATGTTCATTGCCTTGCGTGTTTAGATCTCTTTCTCTTCTATTTAGTGTGGCTATACCTATTGGATTTTATTTGAGGTCATCTTGCTTCAAACTCTTGAATATGCAAGTGGATTCATAAAGGAAGATAGTAGACACATATATTGGATCTTATTACAGAGTAGTTAATGATTTTATGCTACCGGGTCCTTTGTGATGGAGATATGTTTATTAATTTAAAAAAAAAAAAAAAAAAAAAACCTCCCAGGGTATATAGTCGGCAGGCTTTTAGTATGCCTCTGTTTTTCATTCCCAAGAGAGTCGGGGAGGACAAGAGGCTGAATGGGACGGCCAGGGCCACAGGCAGAGGGACACCACACTAGTGGACCAGGACCAGCCTGGCTCAAGCCAGAGTAGGAGGCCGCCGGCAACAGTCCCGCCAGAAACAGAAAGAGCTGGCAAGGGAGCTGGGGTCACGCAGCCAGAGGCCGCAGGTCAGGGGAGGTGACAGCAGAGTGTAGCCTATCAGAGTTCTCAGGACGGAAGGCTCGGCCCTGGCCCTGCCTTTCTCTGTGACCAGGCATTCTTCAAGTGCTAGTATTTCAGGTGCTGATTCCAACTGCATTGCTTTCCCTCCCCACCTCCAGGGCTTCTGAATGGCAGTGGATTCCTTGGTGTTTGCCCCTTCAGCAGCTCAATCTGAGTCTAAAGTCGATATTAATCAAATAGTTAACCGGTGTTAATGCGGGCAAATTGCAGAAACATTATCAATAAACAGTTTGGACTGACTGATTTTTATGAGGGTCATGGGATTTTTTTTTAATCAAGTGGCTTATTTCCAAACATAATCTCAAAGACTTTTTTCTTGTATTAAAAAGTAGTAATGTTTCTTTTTTTTTTTTTTTTTTTTTTTTTAGTTTACTTTATTTTGAGAGAGAGAGAGAGAGAGCAAGCGACTGAAGGACAGGCAGAGAGAGAATCCCCAGCGGGCTCCACACTGTCAGTGCAGAGCCCGATGTGGGGCTTGAACTCACTAACTGTGAGATCATAACCTGAGCTCAGATCAAGAGTCAGATGGTTAACCGACTGAGCCATCCAGGTGCCGCAGAGAGTAATGTTTCCTTCATGTGTAGTTCATGGTAGAACCCTTTTATGGCATGCTTTATTATTCAAATGGTTTGCGAATGAAATGGGACACAAAACCATGATTTTCTAAGTCTCAAATACAGCAAAATTTTAATACAATGTAGATGAGTTTTTGAAATGCCTTTCAATCTAATCTTAAAAACAAAATGATCTTTTTAATGCACCTCAATCTGAGCAGGTCTGTCCAACTGCGAACTAAGTGTTTTCTTTGTTTCCCCTCCTGGGACCTACTTATCCCCAGACGTCCCTCTCCTCTTCCACCACCACACACCCTTGTCCCTGACCCATGAATCCCCACTTCCTATAGGGTGGGTTCAGGATCTTGTTCCCGATCTTCCATCCCCCAAAGCCTCCTCGATTATCTATCCCCCTTTCCTCGTCTCTCCACAGGCACTCAAAGTTTTAAACAGTTTCCTTGCCACCCTGAGAAGTTATGATTTCACTTACAAGCGAGGAAACTTGATCCTTTATTAGCCTGTTTATGAGGTATAGCAGCTATACAGAAATAGGGCTTCCTGGGTGACCTCATTCAGAGTTGGTGGTTGTGAGCGCCACGGCTCCAGAAAGAAACCACTGGAAACACTGAGAAAAGAGGTTCTCAGTTCCCCACAGCATTGTTGCTCTTTTCAATGTAAGGTGCTGCTCAGAGTGGCCCGGGTGCCAGATGGTAGGTTTACTAAACCCCAGTTGTTCTCACTGTAATGACTAACATTGACCTTGGGCAGCAGTTAGTGTCTGCTTTTGGTGTCTTTTACAAGATGATGGGTTAATCATCTCTAAGGTCCAACTTATTTGCACATCTTGTTCCTGCAAGAGGACAAATACAGAATCAGGGGATCCCAGCTCTACCTCCAGTTCTGTGTGGCAAGACCTGGAGGTCGAGTTGCTTCAATGCTCTGTCCCTATTTCCCCAAATGCTAAGTAGGGACCCTTGAGTAAGTCACGAAAGTGACAGTGGATTTACAATAATTAGATTATAATGGTTTAAGATATTTATTTTTTTTAAGTTTGTTTATTTTTGAGAGAGACACAGAGAGAGCATAAGTGGGGGAGTAAAGGAGGGGGAGAAGAGAGACAGGGAGACAGGCTCTGTCAGCACAGAACCCACCACAGGGCTCCATCTCTTGAACTGTGAGATCATGACCTGAGCAGAAATCAAGACTCAGACGCTTAACCAACTGAGCCACCCAGGCGCCCCTAAAGTAATTTAAAATATCTTTTACAGTTGTAAGGGGCTCTTTACCTAAAATTAGCCTAGCTGAATTGTACTTATCAAGATGGATTCATCTGACTTTTGGGGCAAAGAATTTCACTTTGCTAGCGAAAGTAGGACAATAGTGTCCATGCCAGGACTTCAACAACTGAGGCAAGAGCAGGGGATCAAAGGGAAGAATAGATTTCCTGACTTGGTGTGAGGTCCAGTCTCATCCCTTCTGGCCCAGGGCACCTGCCTTTACAAAAGCAAAGTCTGGCTGAGGCCGGAAGCTGTTGTGGATATTCCTAGGTTCACATGTGCCTCGGAGGCTCTTAGGGAATAAAGAGGACTTTCTGGAGTACCTCCCCATCTCAGGGAATTATTTTACCACCTCCCCCTCATCCCTGATCCTGAGATCTATATCTTCTCAGACATCTTAGGTCAACTCAACTCAAGGATGCTTTTTGTTTGTTTGTTTTAAGGATGCTTTGAACTTGCTGTTCATGTTATGCCAAGTCAGGACCCTCTTAGCCATGAGCTTCTACAACCATTAAATCAGGTGCACTTACTTTGATGCACTTGGCATTAATGCCATCCCTGAATGGTACTATTTGCCTTCTGTCTCTTTCTGAAGCCTACTTTCTCAAATTTCACAAATGTTTATATTCTTTAATAAACATTAAAAGCTTTTAGCCAAATGTGGGAAGCAGCTGAGAGTTATTCTAGTGCTGAGGCATCAGTCAGTTCTATTTTTCCAAAGAACATTGTTACGTGATTTCACTAAGGAAAGCAAGAAATAGAAGCGTATGTTGTTTATAATGTTTCTCTGCACATGATAAGCAGAGAGATTCTGGAGGGGCAGAATCAGGGTGTGGCCAGCTTATTCAATTCTGGAATGTCTGAGGGAGACGTGGGTGCAGATTAAATACCCTAAGAAGATGATGAGGCATTTACATTGTAGTGACATAGGTTTTAATGAATGACCCACACAGGCTTGCATTCGGTCTTTCCAAATCACATTGGAAATGAAATTAAGCATCTGATAAGCGATCTGTAAGTCAGTTTAGGGTTAATTTAGTTTTTGTGTCAGTGTGTTTGTTTTCAATGTCTTCTTAATTAAATCACAGTATGTGGGAGCCAGGTCCTAGATGCAGGCCTTGGTTCAGAAATTGATTTCACTGTCCTTCCTACTTATAAAATACGGGTGATATGAACAGTCATAATGCCTTGGGGAACATATAATGCCCGTGAAGCTAGCTCCAGAAATTCTGTGAGAAGGATATCAAGGGCAGTTAACTTTCGTTCTTCCTTTGTGTCCAAGAAACTCAATAAAATGTGTGCGTGAAACAAAATTTTCCCAGGAAACTCCAAGCAAATTGGGCATGGTGATGTCAGCATTGTATGCTATGCAGTTCTGATTATGCCAGAATTAATGTGCAATCTGCATAAAACACACACACATACAGACTTAGACTTAGGGTGGTTGGGTGGAAAATTTAGCTTTTCACCCGAGGCCATAGGTGGAACAAAGAGGAGGTGAACTTTCACAGCTAAATTTGGAGACCTCTGCCACTCCATCCAGTCCTGTTCACCATCCTGAGGGTGCTGAGAATCTCCCACTCTCACACCTCCGATCTTCTATTGCTGCCAATGTCCATAATCCTTAATAAAGTACTCCGATTCCAGGGTTATCTGTCTTTTAATAGGTGATTCTAGAAGACCTCATAATCTTCAAAGGAACACATTGGTAATTTTGTGTCCTACTTGACTTTCACACAGCTACATGGACCTCAGACTTTCCACTCCTGCGGGAGAGGACAAGACACATCTCTTGCCTCAGTTTTCCTCAAGGGAGACAGTCCAGAGAGAAACCAGCAGGCCATTTGCCAGATACAAGCTTCAGCTTTGTAAACTGATAGAAATGAAGAATACTTTTACCCTTTAATCGTTTGAATACTGGAAAGATGATTAGAAAGGCCCACTCCTTTCTAGGTCTTTCTGTTCTCTCATCTATTCTCTAAAAGACATGTAATTCTTCTTCAAATGAGACACCTCCCCTAAGTTTGCATTTTTACTTTCGAGACTTATCTGATAGAGCTTTTCCTACTAAAATGACTTGACCTACCTTGAGTGATCATTAGTATCAACTCATAATTATTGATTTGCTTACACACATTTTTTCTCTTCAGCCCCATCTTCCATACTCTGAACACATCCTGAATTATTTACATAGCTAAAGAGTAATGTTGGTTAATTTACTTATGTAGGATATTTTCTGTCTTAGCAAGATAAATCAACTTAGCTTGCCATTCAGATATTTATCTTCCTGGAAGTAGAAAATCACACACCCTGAGGACCAGCTTGCCTTTGCTCCTGGAAATGTGCTATAGTAGCTGTGGGCAGGGAAGGTTCTGGCCCAATATTATTATGCATCCTTTTTCCATCACTGTCAAGTATAAGGTCAGGCAAGAGAAAGGTCTGTGAAAACTGTACTGTCATCTCCAAGTAGGAAGAAATACGAATTTATATGTATTGGGGTAACACAAATGTCATTTAACAAACGCTAATTTAACATCAACTATATCATCCTTCCCTGGGTTCTGGGGATAGAAGAATACACAAGATAGACAACAGATCCCTCTCCTAGGCCATTGGGGGTTGCCTGATTGACACTAAAAGGCTTAAAGGAAGGAGGTACAATTCTTTTTTTTTTTTTTTTTAATTTTTATTTTTTTTTTTAAGTTTATTTATTTTTGAGACAGAGACAGAGCATGAACGGGGGAGGGTCAGAGAGAGAGGGAGACACAGAAGTGGAAGCAGGCTCCAGGCTCCGAGCCATCAGCCCAGAGCCTGACGCGGGGCTCGAACCCACAGACCGCGAGATCGTGACCTGAGCCGAAGTCAGATGCTTAACTGACTGAGCCACCCAGGTGCCCCGGAGGTACAATTCTTAATGGTAGGACTTACTGCCCCTTCAGAGGCTCATCTCACAGGCTGGCTTAGCTGTTTCTGGTTTTCCCAGGAGTTCATCACATATGCTCAAAAATAAATACACTGATGTGGGGCATCTGGGTAGCTCAGTCGTTAAGCGTCTGACTTCTGCTCAGGTCATAATCTCGCAGTTCATGGGTTTGAGCCCCCTGTCGGACTCTGTGCTAGCAGGTCAGAGCCTGGAGCCTGCTTCAGATTCTGTGTCTCCCTCTGTCTCTGCCTCTCCTCTGCTCATACTCTGTCTCTCTGTCTCTGTCTCTCTCTCTCTCAAAAATAAACATTAAAAAATTTTTAAAAATAGAAATAAAAAATAAACCCACTGACAAGCCTCTGCCTGGGTGCCTCTTCATTGCCCATTGGCTTACGGGAGAGGCTGAGTGTCTGCTTTCTGTGTGGGCATGGCCCCCCTGGCTTCCACAGGCTCCCCTGCAGCTCCTCCCAGTTCTGTAGCAAAGTTGCCCTGGTGGTAGTACACAGATGGGAACAAACTTCCTTCTGTCCTGCACAATGTTATAATTTGTCACTTGGGTTTGAAGCAGCACCAAAACAGCTCTCTCAGTTTCTGCCTCCTATCCCTTCTTTGCTAAGATGCCTGACTGGACTTCTAGAATCTGCCTGAGGAAAAGACACCCAGCACTACTGAGTGCCCATATGTACTGGGCACTGTCCTAAGCACTTAGAATAGATGAAGCTCATTGAAGTTTCTCAATAGCCTATGTTGAGCGTGGGCAGGGAGTGCTATTATGTTTCCCGTTTTAGAGATGAGAAAAGTAAGGTGGACTCTATTGGTTGTCTATTGCTACACAACAAACAACCACAACGTTAGTGGCTTAAAACAACAAACGCTTACTATATCACATTTTCTATGTGTCCGGGCATGGCTTAATGGTGCCTCTGTTCAAGGTCTCTCACAAGACTGCAGTCAAGGTGTTGGCTAGGGCTCAGGTCTCAACTGAAGGGCTGGCTGGGAAAGATCTGTTTCCAATCTCATGTACACGGTTGTTGGCAAGATTCAGTTCCTTTGGTATGTTGAATCGAGGGCCTTGATTCCTAGCCGGCTGTTGTCCAGTGGACACCCTCAGTTCCATGTCACATGGGCCTCCCCAGCATGATGACTAGTTTCATCAAAGCTCGCAAGGGGAGAGTCTTCCAGTGAGGCAAACGTCACAATCTTTTGTAACCTAATTATGGAAGTGATAGCCCAATGCCTTTGACATAGTCTACTGCTTAGAAGCAAGTCACATCTCCTGCCCCCACTCAAGGTGGAGATTATACAGATGTATACGTACTAGGAGACATGGGTCATTTGGGGCCATCTCAGAGTCTGTGCAGCAGTAAGGAGAGGGTAAGTAACCTACTTAGTCTTAACCC
Source organism: Neofelis nebulosa (assembly GCF_028018385.1). Lineage (NCBI taxonomy): Eukaryota > Metazoa > Chordata > Mammalia > Carnivora > Felidae > Neofelis > Neofelis nebulosa. Next base: position 135,131,927 of record NC_080787.1, on the reverse strand, counting down.
TTTCGGGCTAATGTTAACAAAGCCCCACTGACCGAGTGGCTTATAAACCACAGACATTTCTTCCCCCCCTCACAATTCTAGAGGCTGGGAAGTGGAAGATCATGACACTGGCAGATTTAGCGTCTGGTAAGAACCCACTTCGCTATAATCTCACGTGGCAGAAGGGGCCAAGGAGCTCTGTGGGGTCTCTTTACAAAAACACTCATCCCATTCACGGGGGCTCTGCCCTCACTACCTAGTCACCTCCCAAAGGCCCTGCCTCCTAATACTATAACCTTGGAGATTAGGTTGCAACATATGACTTTTAGGGGGAACACAAACATCAGTCCATAGCACTTGACCACATTCGCTACTAATAGACAAGCCAGCATCTGAGCACAGGAAGTGCAGTTCCAGAGGAAAGTGAGACTCAAGTGGTTTGGGAATTGGCTACCCGTAGAAATAAGTTTGTACTTCTAGTTTGTCATCTTTGGGATGAGTCACTAAAACAGGGGTTGCTGAAGATGTAGGCTTTTTTGTAGTTGATATTTGACCCCACACAGGTTTTCCAAAAAATGTGAAAAAAACATTAGGTGGCTTTGACACAACTATCTAAATTTCCAGGAGCTTTTACAAAAATAATCAGAAGATACGGTACCACGACTTCCTCCATTTTCAGGCAGCAACAACGACGGGCTAGAACTAAGTAAAAACTTAGTAACGCTGTTCTTCTCTGATTCCAACAACTCCCTTTGAGCCCAATTGTTGTTACTAGCATGCCATTTAGCTGTAGGCATTCAACTTTGCTACTAGTGCAATTGAACAGAGAATGCTGTATGAGCACTGGATCGTGAACTCATTTGTGGGCAAATTTAAAGTGGTTTCTCCCAGATATCTAACACATCTGAAATTGCTTTGAATAATGTGAAATTTATACATAGACATTAAAGATCACCTCCAAAATGCGAGGTTAGCTTCCCAAAATTACATTTATATTTGTAGACAATTGATTAAGATTACTTCTTCGCTACCCCCACTTGAGAGAAGGCTACCTGCTTATCTGCTCGTGTACCATCTAGTTCCATCTAGTGGTAGCTGCCTGAAATATAAATGGAACACCTTGGAGGCACTCAACAGCCTTCCTGGAAATAGAATTATTTATGTGTTCCTTTATTTGGACAATGGGCATATATTCTGTATGCTAGGAATTATATTAATAAACCTAATTATAATAACTGAAATTATGAACCATTGAAATGCACATGATAAATAATTTCAATAACGTCCTAGAGTGAGTCCTGTGGCATACAGGAACACTACTTGGGTCTTCTACATTTTCCAACATTCCATGCTTCCTTGGTTCAAATTCCCTTGATTATTTACATAAAACTGCAAGGTTGATTTGGGGTTATGAATACTATCCTTGGCAGGCTCTTTCTAAATTACCATATAATTGCATGTTAATTGTCATATTCTTTATCCTTGAAAGAAACTTATATAGAAATTATAATTACAGCTATTAGATTCTAAACTCTGGCAATTATGTGATTCAAACTGGCTCTTTCCCTCTTACAATTCCTTAGGAGCATATCACAAAAGAGGAATGGTATTTCCCACCGCAGTCCCAGCTGGGAATTCTGATTGTCCCATGATTTCACAGCTGCAAATCAGTCCCCACCCTCTTACACTTGTCTCTGGCCAATGATGCTTTCTTTAATTAGTACATGACTTAACTCCAGTCCTGACTTATCTGTTGCCTTGGTCCCTGGGCTACCTGAGTGTGGGCTGGTCTAACTGGGAAATAATACCTTCTTGTACATTGATGTTATTTGCCCGACATTGAACAAAGGGAAGAACGATTCGTCTGGCTGTTGAATTTGCTTTATCAACTGAATTTGCATCCTCTGGCAACTTCTCTCTCTTATAATCTAGTCTGGTGTCTAGGCTTTGTACTTCTATTTGTGGTTTTATTATATTCTTATCGTTCTTTTATCTCCCCCATCCTGAGAACGGCCTCTAGAAAAAATCACGAGGCTGCACCAGTTTGCATTCCCACCAACAGTGCAAGAGGGTTCCCGTTTCTCCACATCCTCTCCAGCATCTATAGTCTCATCTATAGTCTCTTCGTTCATTTTAGCCACTCCGACTGGCGTGAGGTGATCATTGGGTGTTGTATGGAAACCAATTTGACATTAAATTTCATATGTAAAAAAAAAAAAGAAAAGAAAAAACCACCAGGCGCTGTGCTTCATCTAAGCCAGTGTGAAACAGCCTGCAGAGTGTGGTTTAAGGAGCTGTAGGGCCCTCCTTTTTTTGAGGCAGTATGTAGGGCAAGCCTACTCAATTGTAAAACATTAAAATGCACGTGATAGGGGGTGGGTGGCTCAGTTGGTTGAGTGTTCAACTTTGGCTCAGGTCATGATCTCACGGTTTGCGGGTGCGAGCTCCGCATCGGGGTCACGGCTGTCAGCCTAAAGCCCACTTCAGACCCTCTATCCCTCTCTCTCTGTCTCTCTCCTGCTCTCTCTCTCCTTCTCTCTCTCTCTCTCTCAAAAATAAATAAACATTTTAAATAGATAAATAAACATTAAAATACATGTGATAGATAATTTCAACAATGTCCTATAGCAAGACCTCTTTTTTTACTTTAAATTTCCAGGGTCCCTTTCACTCCCCTGGGTGATTAAGCCACATAGATAATAGCTTTGCTGTAGAAGTCTATGTCAACTACATGTATACTAGAGAGGAGAGCATAGTTGAGGAAACCTGTGATTCCTGGCATTTCTCTCTGCTGGCCACTGAAGTTTTAGATAAATTTCCTTGAAAGAAAACTTAGAGAAAGCTATCTGAGGGGTTAGAACATAGGGCAGAAAATGAAAGTGGGGATAGGATGAAATGACAGAAGTACATATTTGGTTTTTGAAGTAGCAAATATTCATTAAGTGTCTACAATATGCACGGTAGGATATTGGACACTGAGGGGAGATATAAAAACAATGCAAAACATGTTTCCAGGGGCTCGAGATGATCTGCAAGCTGACATTTATTTGTGAAACAGTTAACAACGGCATGAGGCACAAGTCAAAGTGCTCAAAATGAATGGTATGTGCTATAGAAGTCTCTCATAGAGGACATGGGGTGAGAGCCTAAGAGCAAAGAAGTTCAGGCACTATCCTTACATGGGCACAGGTGACTTAGAATTGGGCTATGTATGGTATTTGGTGGAGAAAAGAAGAAACTAATCAGGCTAGAATGATTTTCTCTGAGCAACTGAAGGCAGGAGTTGAGACTTTAGCCATGGACACTAGTCTTTATAGATATCTGAATAGAGACATAACATAGAAACACTGGAGGAGGAAAGACGAGTTAGGGAACAGCAGAAAGCCAAATCTGCCTAGGATGATAACTAGGAATGAATGGGAAAGACAGGAAGAAAGGATTTTTCTTTTCTTTTTCTTTTTTTTGGTTGCCTGGACATGGAAAATTACTGAGATGGAAGGGGCAAAGAAGACTGAAGTTTACAGCCTGAATGACTCAGCTTGTGGGGGTGACCCAGTCAGTATCACTTAGATGATTTAGTAAAGGGGAAAGCCCCAGATTTTAACAAGTACAATCATGGAGTCATGAGGTGGTTTTGTTTTGTTTTTTTTTTCAAAGATTTTTTTATTTTTAGAGAGAGAGAATGTGAGCTGGGGAGGGGCAAAGGGAGACAGAGAGAGAAAGAGAGAGAATCTTAAGCAGGTTCCACACTCAACACAGTCCAACACGGGGCTTGATTCCACAACCCTAGGGTCATGAGTTGGGCTGAAATCAAGAGTCAGACACTCAACTGACTGGGCTACCTACGTGCCACAGAATCATGAGGCTTTAAAGCTAGAAAGGGCATCTATTCTAGCCCCTTCATTTTGCAAGAAAGCAACTGAGGCAAAGGGCATTGACTTGACTCAATCCAGGATAGCAAACAGGGCAGCGTAAGAATGTAGCCACATCTGTATCTTCTCTTACCAGGTCATCCTGTCTGTTCCACTATCCTTTCTGCCCAGTTCTCTGTCTCTTAAACTCTGGACTGAGGACCAGAGTCCATCTGCAGCCAAATATGACCAAATAAGAAAAAAACAGACTGAATTTTTCAAAACGCTAAATTTATTCATTTAAAGAACTGACCTTTACTCCGACTTTGTCCGGGCTAAGGGTCATTTATGAAATGAGGAATTGATACAAGCGGTGCAATTTTTACTGTCTTAGCATAGTAAAAAGCTACTAATCAGGGTGCCCGGGTGGCCCAGTGTGTTAAGGGTCTGACTCTTGCTTTTGCTCAGGTCATAATCTCACAGTTCTGGGTGCAGCCTCACTTTGGACTCTGTGCTGACAGCACAGAGCTTGCTTGGGATTCTCTGCCTCTGCTCTCTCTCTCAAGAACAAATAAATATTTTTTAAAAAGCTAGTAATCTAGGGGCGCCTGGGTGGCTCAGTCGGTTAAGCATCTGACTTCAGCTCAGGTCACGATCTCACGGTCCGCGAGTTCGAGGTCCGCGAGTTCGAGCCCCGCATCGGGCTCTGGGCTGATGGCTCAGAGCCTGGAGCCTGCTTCCGATTCTGTGTCTCCCTCTCTCTCTGCCCCTCCCCCGTTCATGCTCTGTCTTTCTCTGTCTCAAAAATAAAAAATAAAAAAAAAAGCTAGCAATCTAAGTTCTTTCTTCATTTTTTTTTTTATAGTGCCCTTTAAAATCTAAGTCTGAGAGTCACTTCTCCGCAGGAGGGCAAATTGGGAGTGATCTATATTTTCCAAGACATACCCAGTTGGGGGTAAAAATGTAGCCACAAAAAGCATTACAAAACAGTGTTTTCAGGTCCCTGCCCCCACCCAGGAGGCCAGGATTAGAGCCATTTTCTCTTTATCACAGATCTCTTGCGCTGGGAGTGGGCAGGGGCCCACGGAATGGACACAGGTGTAAGGGTGAGGGAATGAGAAGTACCCCCACCCCCAACCCAGGATTCTGAATCCGTTTCCTGGCCTAGACCAAGGCTTAGTGGTAGTACCGGGATAATGAACCCCATTTCTTTGATATGGCCATCTGATATTTCTTTAATCCTCAATCATTTGTAAAGTCTCCAGCAGAAGTGGCTTCAAGGCATCCTTCCAGCTAGATTGTCACTTTTCCATGCAGACAACCTTGCTGCTGTGGTCTGTGTGTGTAGAATGCCTCTGTCCCTTACAGAAATAGACCTGCCTGGGCTCCAGTGAAGCTTCGCAACGCCTGAATCCTGGGCTGAGCTCAGTCCCGGGGTAGGTGGAACACTACAAGGGTCACTAAGCTACAGGACTCAGGTGCACTGAGTTAGCAGGCACAAAGGTTTGCGGCAGCATCTTCAAAGATGCAGCGAGAGCGGCTCGCTTCTTCCTGAATATGACGTAAAGGGGAAGAGCACCGCACCGAAATTAAGGGATCTGGCAGCTTATCCTACAATTTAGGGAGGGAAACAAGACACTGTACTTGGGCCTGCTTCCTCAATTCCAACAGTACAAGTCTAGGATTCCCTGCAGGAATACAAGATTCCAAAGTCCAACAGGATTTGAACTAGCACCGTCACGGCGGAGCCACGTGGGGCCCAGTGGGAATCCCCTGGCTGGGCGCTCGGAGCCCAGGACTGCAGACTCTACTCCCCTGCTACGCTCGGAGCATCAGTGGGCGGTGTGCGCGTCCCCGTCGGACTCAGCGTGCGCGTCCCCGCCGGGCTCAGCGTGCGCGTCTCCGTCGGGACTGCAGCCGCCGCCGAGGCCGGGCCCGGTCGGGTGGGCGGGGCCGAGCGGAGCGGGGCGGGGCGCGCGAGGAGGGCTGCCGCCAGGGGAGGAGGCGGAGGAGCTGGAGGAGAGGAGAAAAGGCGGCGGCCCGGCGGGGCTGAGAGGCCCGGAGAAGGAGGACTGCACGGGGGGTGTGGGGCGCCGAGCGGCCGGGACCGCGCGGAGCAGCCGGGCACGGCGGCCTCGGCAGCCAGGGCCTGGGCCGCGGTTCGGCCGCGCGGGGCGGTGAGTGTCGGGAGGCCGGCGGGGGAGGCCGGCGCGGCGCGGGCTGCGCCGAGGACGGAGGCGGCGGCCGGGCAGTGCGAGGCCCGCGGCCGGGGCGGCGGCGGCCTCGGGGGGCGGCGGGCCGGGCCTGGGCGGAGTAAACACGGCCCGCGCCGGCCCCGCGGGTCCCCGGCCGGCCTGGCCTGGCGCGCCCACAGGGCGTCCGCGGCGTGGGCGTCCGCGCAGGTCGTCTTGCCCGGCCCGCGGGGGAGGCAGGCGGTCAGCAATGGCGACCCACGCGCGAGCCGCGACCCCCGTGTCACCTGGCTGGCGTGTCCGTCCCTGTGCCGGGGAGGGAGGGGTGAAGCGGGGGGTGAACTTGGGAAGCCCTCCGAACCTTGAAAACCCGGCTTCTCTTTCCTTTTGCCGTTGGGAAACTTGGGTTGTTTGGGGACAGACGGGTTAAAGGAAGATTGGGAGGCATTATTTACTGTCTTCACGGGATGAGTGAAGTTGGTAACTTTTCCATTCATGGTAGTGAGCGGATCTTAGCCTTAGCCTCTGAGAGCCCTTATTAAAGAGAAACTTCCTGATTTTCTGGATCTGGGGGGCATGACCGTTTCCAAGTTATTTGTGTCCTGTCCGTGGAACAGTGCTTGGAAGGAGGCCACGGAGTGCACGTTGAATTCAAAGTAACCTCCTTTGAGTATGTTTTTAACGTGTGTATTTGGGAAGATAGAGACAGACGGGCAGAACAGTATGTTGTTTACCATGGTTCTTGCACTCCGTTCCCCTCTCTTGTTTTTCTTTCTGAGCTCTGTCGTAAGTCCCAGATAAAAGATGGTTGGGAAGGAATTGACCTTTTATTCCGTAATTACTTTGTTGACTCTGATCCAAGAGGAAGCTATTTATGGGCATTCTGATATCCGTGTAGATTAACTTAAAACTTTTTAAATACAAACCTCCCAAACTTTTTAAACTTAATTTTATTTTGTTTTTCTGCATTTCAATACTGTGTTGTATCCTTTAGAGACCTAGTTAAGTTACATGAGCAGATTTTTGCCTTTGCTCATATTTGCTAAGGTTTTACAAAGTAGCACTCCAGTTTTCGACGCAGCAAAGGGAAAAGAATAGCTTAAAATGTATGTTTAGGATTTTTCTAAGGGTTTAATTTTTCAGTATGCAGTTTTCGCTGAATCACTGTTCTTTATGCTTAGTCACTGTTTCTTACTCCAGAAGCCTAATTGAGGATAACATGGTGTTTTGGCAACTTTTACATTGCCAACTTGTTTTCACCTAGTACTTTAATGCAGTGACATAAGCTTTTTTTGTGGCTCTGGACTTGTTAGCGGGTGGAGTTCTGTGAGTGTTACCAGAGAACTGAAGTTTCTGGTATAGGCAAACTTTTATGCATTCCAAGTGTGCTAGGTGTTTAATTTCAACCCAGTATTTCTCCCTATCTACCATTGGAGACTTTTAAAAAATACAAAGTATCCTAATACAATACCTATGAAAGAGTGGTAATACTTTGAGATAATGTATATAGTTAGAGGGGTACTTTAAGGTCACCACATATTCGTGTTTACTCTTTGATCGAGTATATTACAGAAATGTGACTTTCAGTGGGGTAAGCCCTGTGCTATTTTGTATGATTTTGGATACATCTTTTAACCGAGTTCCTATGCCTGTTTCATTTAAAGGACATTGTATTTGTAGAATTCTTTGACAAAGTCTTCAATGAAAAAGCTATATAAAATATTTAATTTCAATTTCAGTTTGATGAACTATGCGAGATGAACTATGAACTATGTTCAGTTTGATTGAACTTTGTGAGAACTATGTGAACCATTAGACTAATGGTTTTTATGCTGTAGGCAGTTAGATAATTACAGACATACCCCAATTAAAACCCAGTCCAGAAATCTTTTATAAAAAGGATAGGTCTTGTGTGTGTGTGGATAATGTTAATATAGGTTGTTTCCTCATACGGTTGCTTTTGGTAAGCTTTATAATTATAAATGACTTGATATAAAACATTATTTTACATTAAGCTTTGTGTATGTAAATGTGGCTGTTGTGTAAAGTGAAGTACATCTTTTTCTGAGGAATACATTGTATCCTGTTGGGCGCATATAATTATAACTAACCTTTATAGAGTTCCAGGTTGTTTTAACAATAGAGTAATAGCCTCAAGGTCACAAAGCTGAGATTCCTTGGAAGCCCATTCCCCTCTGCCATGATGCTCATTTCAGTAAGCTGAGTACCACCATTTGGGTGGATTATTTTTATCTGAATATCTGCTCAAATAGGTCTGGTCTGAGTATTAAGTATTTGTTACTATTATTTTAATTTAAGTCTGTAATAGTTTCATTTGCTTATTTAGTGGAGAACATTGCAAGCAGTTAGAACTTCACTTTGGAATAAACTACTCATGACCATATTTAGACTAGAAGATATATGTTTTGATTATATCAAAAGGGAAATAGTTAAAAATTTGAAAAGAAATTCCGTATAATTAGGTCATGATTCTATAAATAAAAAGGCAGAACCAAAATCGAATACAAAGAATGTATACAGTGTAACCCATTTAGCCATTTTGGACTCATCAGGAGGGCATGTGCTTTGAGTTGGAAGTTTAATGATAGTGGATTTTCAATCTTGCCTAGTCACTGCCACTCCCCCCTCCCGCTCCTTTTTAAACCAGTGAAATAAGATGTCCAACTGAGGTTATAGATTTATTATGGTCTTTAATACTGATTGCTCTTGATCTGCAAATCACCCAGCAGGTGTTTCTATTTAATATTGTACAGTTAATTGTATTACTATGACCAGTGCCTCCAACTGTAGCATGAGACTTGCTTGGAGCCGCTAATAACTGATTGCTAAATGTCAGATTTCAGTTGTAGACTTGCTTGTGTTAACTAATTGAACGTGTCTGTCTATTGTTCCTTTTCAGCCTTACATTGAAACAACATTTTATTAAGTGGAATTCTGTTTCATCTAGTACCGTAGTAGCTGTAACATTAAGCAGTAGGCTGATGCCACTTCCTTTTTGGAGCTTCTTAACCATATACCTACTCAGGCACGTGCACGTGTGCACACACCTCCACCTCTCTCTGCTTTTCTTTTTGAAACGGCACAGAGTCGATTAGGGAGTTAAAATAGTGGGACAATATACAGGCAAACATTTACGCCTGTACCTTTTATGACTATTATTTTTTAAGATTTTAAAATAATGAGAGGTTGAAATCAACTTTCTTTGACTTCCTTTTCCCTTTGACTTTTCCCTTTGATTTGCTTTTTTCGTAGTCAGTTTACTCTGTATATAATGCTTGGAACATATAACTTAGGTCCTCAGTAAATGTTTGAGCATTACTGACTTTTTATAGCTGGCACAGTGAGGTAATTTTGGCTCAGTCTGATTGTCTAATACTAGGTCTGTAAGGTTGTATTTTTTTGTGAAGTATGTAGACTCCCATGACATCAGGAATCTCATTTTGTTTTGGAATCCATTTGGCTCTTTCTTGTAGTATAATTCTTTCATTTATTCATGTTTCTAAAATAAGTGAAGCTCCAATTAGGCAGTCTGGAATAAGGGAACACAAGAATGGATGAGACAGAGATGGTTCTGTCTCCTTCATGAAGCTTGAAGTTTTCCTGTGTAGGTAGTTATTAAAGGATAACGATTTACTTAAAGAATTGCGACTGGTATTACCAAGGAAGAATGCAGAGTGTACTGAGCCCACAGCATAATGTGAGATCCATACCTTGTCTTTGGTGTGTGGAAAGTAACATTTAAGCTGCGACTTAAGATTCGAGGCAGGAGTTGGAGGGGAGGTGTGCGTGTGTGCATGGGTCTTGCCCCCAGAGACATAGGTAGCAACAAGCTGCGTTGAGTGCTTTGGGCGACTTGACTTAGTGTTGTAACGTCATGCCAACTTGCAATGTTGTATTTATTTATCTCCTTGCTTACTTTGATGAATTTGGAAAAATAAAGAAATGGGTTTTTGAGGGCAGTTATTTTTATGTCTGGAAATAGCCTTAAATGACAAGGCCTCATTTCACTGTACGAGAAAATGGCATGTCTTAAAAACTATTTTTATGGATTGCTTGTCAGTCAGAGAGTATGAGTTGGCCAAGAATTTCTGTTGGAGAAAATTGACACTATTGTAAAGCATTTAATCATTTACAAATATTTTGTAGTCTAATGAGACTTTTCCCAGTCATTCAATTTTAAGTGTAAATTAAAAGAGATGTTTTATGGAATGTTAAGATTCTTTTTAAAGAGAGTTTAAGAAAACTTAATACTGAGTTTTCAATTAAGCTTATCTTTAATTTGAAGGCTCAGTTTTAGCAACTTGTTTTCTACTGAGTCTGCTGTGTCACTGTTCAACTGATAAGTCAGGGACGGATGCTTTAAACCCATTTCACAGGATTTATGACCAATTATAAAATACTTTATGGAGGTATATTTAATTTGGTGATGATCTTGATTAGAAAAGGAATGGATCTGGAAGTTTAAAATTTTTAAGCTGAGGATTCTATCCCCAGAATACACTTTGGGTATTATCTAGTGCATTTTCTTAACTTATTTTTGAATATATTCACTTGTAAAATGGAATTAAACTTGATTCCTACTTTATATGGCTGTTTTGAGAATTGTTAAATTTGTATTCTTGTTCCATAAGTTTATACTGAGTATTACAAATGTAGGTTATTTTAAAAGTAGTTTTAAACACTTTCAAAGTGAAGTTATGTGCTATTGTAATTACAAAGGACCAAAAAGACTTTCTTGACCACAGGGGTGACTAAGTGTTGGAATAAACTACAAGCAAAGTTGTGTAATCTCCATTCCTCAAATAACATCTTAAAATTGGATCACCAGTTACTGAAGTGTACTGCCTATTTTCTTAAGCTTTTATGAGTAAACATATCTGTTGTTGTCCGTGTGCATTGATCAGATACAGACGTAAATCCTAGCTCTGCCACTTACTAGGTGGATGACCTTGGGCAAGTCACTTAAACCTTTTTGAGCCTCAGTTTCCTCTGGGTTGTTGTGAGTATTAAGGGACATTACATGAAATGATATACATCAGGGATGAAATTGGTACATAATTAGTATTTTTTTTTCCTTCGAAGTCTACTTCAGTAAATAAATATTGTAGACTCATTGCTGTGGATGCTTTTATTTCTTTTTATTTTTTTTAAAAACATTTTTCTTATTCCGAGGGGAGTAGTGTGGAACAAACTCTTGTGAAGCTTGAGAGCCCTTCTACATCTTCCTTTCAAAGTTGTCGCTATTTTGCATTTAACTTAGTTGTTTGTAGCAGTTGCTATTTTAGAATTAAGTGATGTTTTTGAGATGTGTTCTGCCTGTGTGGTCATGTGATGTGCACATAACATAAAGTGTTTCTACAAGTTGTGAGACCAGTGGTCATTTCTTCAGAACTGCGTGTATTTTTAGGTTCTCTCTTAGTAACAGTCAAGCTTATAACCCCTCAGCACGTGAGAAGAACTCAGTCTTATTGCAAAATAAGAAAGCTACAGCTGTTTTCACAGTCTAATCACTCAGTAAAATTTGTCTTAATTCTTACTAACATTTCTCTTTGAACCTCTGCTCAATTTACAAACGTTTGTCATCATTAGTCTTGTCATTTCTTCTATTATGACTCTGTGAGCATGTGTGTGTTTAACATACAGGTTCTGTCTTGACCTGTAAAATTTATGGGGATAAACATTCAGAAGTATTTAACTCATAATTTGTAATTTTTAAACACAATTTAAAGATACGGTTTTCTTGTTAAATGTGTGCTTTGGTTTTTACCCTCCAGGCATCAATCAGTAAGTGCCACAATACCAACTCAGAAATTTTTCCACTTAATCAAGAGCTCTGTCAGTATTAGGTAGACTTTTGTTATTGTTTGGCAAAAATCAACCCTGGACTGGAGAAAAATAAAAAGCAAATTTGGGAGTAGTTAGTTTACATTAGCTACCTGGAACCCAGGTAGAATTTATGGAAAAACATGTCAGAGAGCTAGTAATCTTTTATGCCCTGAAGTGAAGAAAATAGGCTAAGAATCGACTTCTTACCCAGAAAATTATTATCTATTACAATGTAATTTAATTTGGGAAACGTTGAGATGAGTTGCTTGTGCATGTAGATGTAGAGATGTATAATAAGAAATCGGCTGTACAGATCTAAAGTTTGGAAGAGGGGTCCGGGCAAGTGGTATAGATCAGTTTTCAGCATATGGGTGGTAATCGAAGCTTTTGAGAAGTTGAGAGCACCCGAGGGGAATGTATAGAATGAGCAAGAAATGACATGCTCCCTGAAGAAGAGAAATATTGTAGAAGAAAAGATTAAAGAATAATCAAAGAGATGGGGGCGGGGGGGGGGGGCGTGCGAAATCAGGGAAATGTGACATCTTGAAAACTAAAGGAAAGATAAATATGTCAAAAGGGAGGGAATAGTCAGCATAATAAAGGAAATGGCCAAGGAAGGTGAGGTCTGGAAAAAATGCCCTTTGGATTTAGCATTGAGGATCTCAGAGCCATTTTAATGACTGGTGGTAAAAATAAAGACTGATTAGAGGGCAGAAGAGTACATGGGAGAGTTGAAGGTTTGTTTTTGTTTTCTTCCCTTCTGAAAGCTTGACTAGGAAAAAAGAATAGTAGTAGAAGGAGGATATTGTTTTATTATTTAGGTTTTTAAAGATGAAATAGTTTTTTAGGTTTTTACTGCTCATAGGAACAAGTCAGTAAAGATGTTGAAGATAAGAGAAAAAAAATACAGTGCATAGTGTCAGTAATTACATCAGTATATTTTGCTGATGTTTTCTCTTATTTTTGTATAAAATTTTTCATGATAAAGGCAGGAAAGACCATTAGGTATCTGTAAACCCTTCCTAATATTTTATAGATACTATTTCTTTGCTCAAATCCTCAGTGACTTCCTATTACTTAAAGTCTGACCTCCTGAGAGTAGCATATAGCGCAGTCTTAATGATTTGCTTTATTTCTAGTATCCTGCCTCATCTCCCACAGCTATGTAGTGTTTCACCTTATGATCCAGCAACACTAGGAAACTTGAAGTTCCCTGAATATGTTTTGCCAATTCTTACTTTTCTGTATTTACATATGTCATTACTTCAACATTGAATACTTCCCTACCTTTCCAAGTCTCCCCTCCTATGCTTAAGATTTCCCGTCTTTCAAGACTACTGTGAATTCTCTAGCCCCTGATTACCATGCTGATAATTACGTTCTCCGTGTTACCATTCTACTTCTGTCAAATTGATCACATAATATGTGACATGATTTTTACTGTTGTGTCTCTGACCTGCTGTAGTTCATTGAGAGGAGGCACCATGTCTTACTAATAATCTTTATATTGCCACACCAAACACAGTGCCTGGTGCATACTAGTTAAACAATAAATAGATGTTTGATGAATGAATGGAAACTGTGACCCTCAGAAGTAAGTGATTTGCCCATAACCACCAACTGAACTGGAACTTAGGTTTTGTGGGTAAATTCCCTCTGTGTTCTAATTAAGGCTCACTATGATGATCACTGTGTAGAAGGAGTGATCAATAGACGAAATCCTAATGAATTCATGTATTTAGAGGGAATCAAACAAAAGCTTCTAATACTTTTAGTTAAGTATATTCATGAAATTTAGATCATTCCCTTTTAAGAAATGATGAGATTTCTGCAGTCTGGGTGCTTCAGAATCAGTCTTAAAAAAATAAAAGCTAAAACATTCTTGGAATTTATAAGTTAGATATGCATTAATTTGTTTTTGGCATCAATTTATATACTACACAGTATATTAGAATTCAAGTATTATATTTTGAACCACTTGACCTCTTTAGGTATATTGTTACATGATATATGAAAATGAACTGCGGTTCTTTGAAGTGCTTAAGTTGTTTCAAGACGGACTGATTGTATGTAAAGTAAACTTGTTAAATATGTTTATTTTATGTATTTCATCCTGCAGTAAGTCCGTACACCTTTATGACTTGATTTATATTATTCAACAGTTTTTAAAAATCGACCACTTTTTGCCTAACTAATTATCTTTTTTCCATCTCAACAAGTAGAGCTGGACTGGCCATTATGGAGGAGGAGCTGCAGCATTCACACTGTGTGACTTGTGTCAGTAGACGGTGTATGATCAGACTGGAGCCTGGGATCTCCTGTGACTTGATTGGTTGTCCACTGGTTTGTGGAGCAGTTTTCCATTCTTGTAAAGCTGATGAGCATCGACTTTTATGTCCATTTGAACGAGTGCCTTGCTTAAATAGTGATTTCGGATGTCCGTTTACAATGGCTCGAAATAAAGTTGCTGAACATCTGGAAATGTGTCCTGCAAGTGTGGTGTGCTGTACTATGGAGTGGAACCGATGGCCAGTTAGTTACGCAGATCGGAAATCGTATGAAAATCTAAGCAGAGATGTCGATGAAGTGGCACAATTAGATATGGCCTTGGCCCTTCAAGACCAAAGGATGCTCTTAGAGTCTCTCAAAGTAGCCACCATGATGTCAAAAGCAACTGATAAAGTGGCAGAACCTAGAGAACAAATCTCAGTTAAATCAAGTGTCCCGGAAATACCACATACTAATGGTTTGGTATCTGTTGATGAAGAATCTTATGGTGCCCTTTATCAAGCTACTGTAGAAACAACCAGAAGTTTGGCTGCTGCCTTAGATATCCTGAATACCGCCACAAGAGACATTGGCATGTTAAGTACAAGTCTTTGTGCTTCCGCAAATGAAGTGAATGAAGAGCAAAATGCCAGAGAAAGCTTGCAGAATAGACACTTGAAAGACCAGGACCATCTTTATGAGGAGGAGATAGGAGCAGTAGGTGGAATTGATCATAATGACACAAGTCTGAATTTCCAGCCTGAACAAAATGGCTCAAGTGATTTATTGTATGACTCGAACACCAGTTCTTATGGCACTTCTGCTCTTTGTAATGGCTTTTCTTTGGAAAATATATGTACACAGGCCATAGACCAAAGTCAGAAATTACATGGTGATTCAAAACAAAGTAACTTAACAAATGGAGAATGTATAGCATCAGATGGCACTTCAGATCCTTCCAGTTCACTTTCAGTAGCAGCACAACTTAATGCTTTGCCTAATGGCACAGTTCAGCACATCCTCATGCCAGATGGTGAGGATGAAGGAGAATTGTGTTGGAGAAAAGTAGACTTAGGGGACTTGAGGAATGTGGATGTCTTATCTTTCAGTCATCCTCCTTCATTCAAATTTCTTTCTAATTCATGTTGGTCCAAACCAAAAGAAGATAAAGCAGTAGATACATCAGATTTGGAAGTTGCAGAAGATCCAATGGGCCTCCAAGGAATAGATCTAATCACAGCAGCATTACTGTTTTGTCTAGGAGATTCTCCAGGTGGGAGGGGTATATCTGATAGTCGCATGGTTGATGTATATCACATTGATTTTGGGACTCAGACTTTTTCACTTCCATCTGCAATATTAGCTACAAATACAATGGTTGGGGAGATAGCTTCAGCTTCTGCTTGTGATCATGCCAATCCACAGCTTTCAAATCCAAGTCCTTTTCAGACACTTGGGCTGGATTTAGTATTGGAATGTGTTGCTAGGTATCAACCCAAGCAGCGTTCAATGTTTACATTTGTTTGTGGACAGTTATTTAGAAGAAAAGAATTTTCTTCCCATTTTAAGAATGTGCATGGTGACATTCATGCTGGACTCAATGGCTGGATGGAACAGAGGTGTCCTTTAGCATATTATGGTTGTACCTACTCTCAGCGTAGATTTTGTCCATCAACCCAAGGAGCAAAGATTATACATGACCGCCATTTGAGGTCATTTGGAGTTCAGCCTTGTGTATCTACCGTATTAGTGGAACCTGCTAGAAACTGTGTGTTGGGATTACATAGTGACCATCTAAGTAGTCTTCCTTTTGAGGTCCTACAACATATTGCAGGCTTTCTTGATGGCTTCAGTTTATGCCAGCTGTCATGTGTATCCAAGTTAATGAGGGATGTATGTGGCAGCCTGCTTCAGTCGCGTGGAATGGTCATACTGCAGTGGGGGAAAAAGAAGTATCCAGAAGGAAATTCATCATGGCAAATAAAAGAAAAGGTTAGTTTGATCTCAACTGTATCATCTCCTTAATTGACATATGGTAGACACTTAATGTTGCAGAATTAATAAAATTAAGATCTTGTTGAAAAATTGACCATTCTTCAATCTGACAGACTTTTTAAACATAATGATAGTTAATAGAAAACTAGGCTAGAATTGTTTGTCATAATCACATATTTACTGCAGACATCCTAGTATTGGGTTCTAATTTGGCATTCTGATGTGTAAGAGGCCACTTGTGGTTTTTTAGTTGAGCAGTTCTGTCCTTATTCAATTCTTCTGTAACAACTCCTTTTGAATCCATGTTAACCACCTTCTATTTTGAGTTCCGTCTGAAACATTTTCACTATAGGACGATGAAGGAAGCGAGGACAAGGTTTTTCACTGCTTACAATTGGCAGTTTCTCTCCATTCGTAGCAATTTCTTTCTTAGAATTTGGTTATTTCAGGTAGAACTTAAATAGGGAGAGATGAAAAAAGTTACAAGTGCTTCTATTAGTAAGTGATCAGTGGAGTATTTGGGGGGATAGAGAGCATAAATGGATAGATGTGGAAATGTGTTAGGTTGAAGTTGGACTTGATGCTAGGGGTGGGGGCTCTGGATGTAGGACTGTACAAGAGAGTGTTGCATATTGGAGACTTGTGCTGGGGATTGAGGCCGACCTGGGAACGAATCCTGGCTCCACCATTTTCTCTTGTGAAAAGGCTACTTTCGTCCACCTTCTTTTTATCTTTATAATTTTTTAATTATTTTTTTAAAGTAATTTTTATGCCCATCATGGGGCTCAAACTCACAATGTTGAGATCAAGAGTCGCATGCTGTACCGACTGAGCCACCCTGGGGCCCCTACTTTTGCCCACTTTCTGAGGTACCATCTAAGAGAAACTAGAAGGCATTACAAGTATCTTTTATTGCAGATTTTCATTTTAGAACATTTATAATGTGACATTTTGCATTTTATAAAGTGGAAGAATCTTCACCTTGGTTGCACAGGTTTCAAATCTCTAGCTACTTTGTTCTTACCACCCTTAGGTTTTCTCTGACTTTTATTCATTTGCTCCAGTTTTTCAGAATAGAATTCTACATCTTTTGTGCTCTCGTGAAGCTTTGACCAACAAATGAATACACTATTTTATTATTTCTTTCCCAAATGGGAATTCTAGTGGCAGAAGGTTTCATTCTTGCTGTGTACCTGCATACACATACAGGTGACGTGGTGTCTTTCTCCCATTCGGGATGGGATACTCTGAGTGTGGTTTCTTTTTGTCCTTGCTCATTAGTATTGACCTATGAGGTAACATACTTTCTGGGAATTCTGTTCCTGCAGAAAATCTCATCTACTCTTGGAGTTTAAATTGCCATCATTTACGCAGAGTACTCACACATCTGTATCCTGGCTGCTTTCTCCTGAACTCTAGACTGTACAAGCATCTCCTGGACATTTCCACTTGACTGTCTCACAGGGCCATCAAACTCAGCATGTCCAACCTACTCTACATCTACATCTCTATCCCCCCTAATCTCAGCAGGTGGCCTTATCATCTATCAGATTGCCTAAACTAGGAGTTTGGGAGGTAGGGTTGACTTCTTTTCCCCCCCTTTATTTCCATGTGTACGTAATCACAAAGTCTTCCTGAGTCTCCCTTCTTCATACCACTCCGGTTTGTTTTATTGTTTCCACTGCCATTTCCTTAGCTCTGTCCCCTTCGGCTCTCTCTTGCTTACCGCAGTAGCCTAACTGGGTTTCTGTTCCTAATTGGGTCCTTCTCCAGCATATTCTCTCCATAAGGACTAGAGTGAGAAATATTTTCTTGTTTTAAGTATATTTTTTAATGTTTCATTGTTTGAGAGAGAGAGAGAGAGAGAGGTGGGGGGGAAGGGCAGAGGGGGGTGGAAAGAAGATCCAAATTGGGCTCTGAGCTGACAGGTTGACAGGAGCAAGTCCAGCGTGGGGATCAAACTCACAAATGGCGAGATCATGACCTGAGCTGAAGTCAGACGCTCAATCGGCTGAGCCACCCAGGCACCTTAGAAATATATATATTTTTTCAAATGTTTATTAATTTTTGAGAGAGAAAGAGAGACAGCATGAGCAGGGCGGGAGGGCAGGTTGAGAGGGAGACACAGGACCCGAAGCAGGCTCCAGGCTCTGAGCTGTCAGCACAGAGCCCGACGTGGGGCTCAAACTCACAGTGAGATCATGACTTGATCTGTCTCTCTGCCCCTCCCCCGCTCACAGTCTGTCTCTCAAAAATGAATAAACATTTAAAAAATTTTTTCTTCAAAAAACAAGATATTTGGGGCACCTGGGTGGCTCAGTCAGTTGAGTGTCTGACTTTGGCTCAGGTCATGAACTCACCATTCGTGAGTCAAGCCCTGCGTCAGGCTCTGTGCTGAATGTCCAGAGCCTGGAGCCTGCTTCGGATTCTGTGTCCCCCTCTCTCTCTGCCCCTCCCCTGCTCATGTTCTGTCTTTCTGTGTCTCTCAAAAATAAATCAACATTGAGAAAAAACTTAAAAAACAAAAAACTTCCATGTTTGTTTATTCCAGGATAGAGAAAGATTCTTTAATGAAACATTTAAGACTTTTTTATAATCTCAAATTGTAAGATTCATATCATAAATCTTACATCTTCAGTTTCCTCTTGTTCTTATATTCCACCTATGTTGATTTACTTAACAGTTTCCTGATGTTTTCTTTCTTGCCTTGACTTACAGCCTTCGAGTATGTTGTCCCTAACACAATACCTACATTTGAACATTTGCAATATGCCTGACAGTATGCTAATAAGCATTTTACTTCTGTTAATTTATTTAATCCACTGTCCCTATTTTATGGATGAAGAAACTGAAGTTTAGAGAAGTTAAGTAACTTGTCCAACGAATTGATGGATTCAGACCTAGGGAACCTGTCTCTGGAGCTTGCGTTCTTCATCTTCTCACTATATTTCCTGCTTACTCTACAGATCTTACTTCCTCAGGAAAGCCTTCTGGAATCCCCACCCCACACTGAAGCCTTCAGGGAGGTGCGCTGCTCTGTGTTCGCGTGGCGCCTGGTTATGTTCCCCTACTACAGCACTCTGCTTTTTTGTAATTCACTGATGAATTGTCAGGTTTTTTTCATTAGACTGTAAGTTCCTTGAGAAGTGAGACTCTGGGAACTAAAATATCTACTGCCTAGCACAGCACCGCCATATAGCAGGCACTAATGTACTTGAGGAATACTTTGAAAGAACAATTGGCCCATGACTAAGAAACCTTGTCACCAGGAGGTGGGAATCATCCAGTTTTTCCTGAGTTTGTTTCACCAGACTCTTAATTAATTGTGTGGACGTAGGGAGGCTGTGTGCCACCATTGAATCTTAAACGAATTTGTTCTGCTGAAGTTTAACAAAACTCCTAATTCTTCCTCTAGTTTCATAGCTATAGGGGATTGTAAGGGATGCTGATGACATTTGTAATGTCTGTTGGTAGCTGCTCTCTCAGACTCGTAGGAAATAACTCCATGCAGGAGGAATGGTTGGTATAACCCCAAGGGATACAGGGAGTAAGTACCCTCTGTGCTGAACAGCGGTGACCTCTATTGCCAGCTGACAACTAAGTGTTCCCACAGAATTTGAAGGCATCTGGCCACCCTGGAAGACATTGCCCTCCTTACCTGAGAAGCTCTAATGAGTGAGTGCTGAGGTCTTTTCTGAAATCTGCTACTTTCTAGAGTTATCTGCTGTTTATATTGTATTCAGTGTTCTTTCACATGTGCCTGTTGATGAGCTTAGCTAGAATGCCTAGGCCTGATCTGTCCCATTCATGCTTGTTACCTGAGTCTGTCCTCCATTCTTGCTTGTCACCTATGTTCAGGTAGCTTTATATTTAGAACCGTAAAGATGAGAAGGGGTTACAACTGTCATTGCTGGACCAATAAGGTAACATTGTTCAGGGCTTGGAGCTGTTGAGTGAGCAAAAGGGGAAGTAGCCCATATTTTTGCCAATCGACACATGAATAGGGATAGCAAGTGGATATTTTGCCTAGAAATGCATTTTACAATGATCTGGAATAAAACTTGACTCATTTTACAAAAGCTTTTTTATATAAATTTTTTAGAAACATTTTGAATAAATTGAAGTACCTGTATTCATGAATATTACGAAGTACCTTGGGTACTTCTAAATAGTGTATTTTTTGGCATACTTCATATAGTGTAATAAGAATGGGAGAAAAACTTGGGGAAAAAAATAATAATGTGTGTTGTCAGCATCTCCAGACTCTGAATAGTTCTCTGTGGCCAATTGGATAGGATGAAAGAATGTACAATATATTATTTTAGGAAGTAGCTCTGAATTAACAAGGTTATGA
Source organism: Neofelis nebulosa (assembly GCF_028018385.1). Classification (NCBI taxonomy): domain Eukaryota; kingdom Metazoa; phylum Chordata; class Mammalia; order Carnivora; family Felidae; genus Neofelis; species Neofelis nebulosa. The sequence goes on along the minus strand of NC_080787.1, from coordinate 135,111,441 downwards.
TTTTTTAAAAATTGCTTAATAAATCTAGTTGGATGTAGTTTTTAATGTTGAGTTTTTTATTATTTTTGGTTACTGCATTTATTGAGATCATGATGTCATAGAAGTGATTTACAGGTATTTGATAAACAGATTTGCCTCCAAATGGATTTACTCATTTACAGTTTTGTAGCTAACTGCTTGAAACATTATATTGGCTATTTCTCTAACAGTACAAATGTCTGCAGTTGGACCAAGAAGTGTATTTTGATTCTTGTAAATTGACTTGTTTAAATCTGAAGTAGAATTTTCTTTTAGGTATGGCGATTCAGTACTGCATTTTGTTCTGTAAATGAATGGAAATTTGCTGACATCCTAAGCATGGCTGACCACTTGAAGAAATGCAGTTACAATGTTGTAGAGAAACGGGAGGAAGCAATCCCACTGCCGTGTATGTGTGTGACACGAGAACTCACTAAAGAAGGACGTTCACTTCGCTCAGTTTTGAAACCTGTACTTTAGAGACTGTAACTCCACTTGCACATACATGCAAGCACCTAGTATAATTTGTTTGTCATATGTGACACTTTATTGTATTAAAGATTACAACTAGCTAAATTTATTGCCACTATGTATATAATGTTTTGAAGTGACATATATTTTTATAAAGTCCTGTTTAGTTGGAAAAAAGTTGCCTTAATGTTTGAAATGTGTGAAATTTTTGGAACTTGCTGGACAGGGTGATTTAATTTTTAGCTACATAATTTTCAGAACTAGTATTTTTAATGGTGTGCATATTTTGGTTTTTAAATTTTTTGCTTCTTAAACTAACAAGATCCTGACCAAACAATTTATTCCTCATGTTTTCTGTGGGTTATAACCCATGCATTCGAAAAGCAAAACTTTGAATCAAATTTTTTCAGCATTTGTTTTTCAGATAAAAACATTCAATTGCGTAAGGACTGCCATAAGATCATTATAAGATTTTTATTTTCTAGTGCTCCCCTTATACAATTGTTGATACACAGATGATCTTTAATATATATTTAGGTAATATTTAAAATCATGACAGATGTTTGGTAATGCATTTATCATGTTTTAAAAAGACTCACAAAAATATTTTCACCTTATATATTTGCAGCTCTCATACAGAGAATGACCATATGCAACTTTTCGTTTTTGTTAGACACCGCATCCGAAGACTCATGGCAGTGTGTTTTATCACAGGTTAAAGTGAAAACAAAAAGCCTGTGAATTTATTTTAATTTGAAACTGTTCATCATATTCTGCATTTGCTAGGTTTCTGATATTTGGAGAGAAGAAAATATACCTCATTTAAAGTTTGGGTTGGGCACATTGTGTGAATAAATTTCAAATCTTCAGAATGCAAAGGGCTTAACTTTCTTTCCTAAGCATTTAAAATTTTGCCTTTTTATAAATCACAACTATATTGTTTTAAGACGTTTAACAATGTGAAATTTGGTGTCTTTGTAAGATGACAATCATGAAATGGAGAAACCTGTCTTGGTTGACAATCTCTTTAAAACATTTCCAAGTTTATTTCCCATAGACTTCTCTACCAAAATAGTAAGAATTGCATCTTTGTGTAAAGATCAAGGTATAACAGAAAAATACTCAAAGTCTTATTGTTGAGGTACTTTATTATAGTTTTCAAATTGACATACACCATAATTAACCTGATGTTAATTAATCAGTTTAAAAAAATGAATATACGGTGTCAGTATTTAGAAATAAATTGCAAAGATGGGGACATATACTTAAATAATTTGTTTTAAGTAACTCCTGGCATTTAGTAGTCTGAAATGGTGACAAGTTACTTTGCTATAAAACATCAAACTTCTCTTATGTTTTCTTACATTTGTCCCTGAGAATGCTCTATTGTTATTAGGGTCTTGATTACCATATATGGCAATCAGACTGGGCAGAGGTGTTCCTTGGGCAGTAGCAAAAAAACTCTCAACTACTTAAGACTTCTTTTGGTTGGATCACATCCTTATTACAGTTGGAAATATAGCATTGAAGGCTAATCAGTTGTTTTGCCTCACCTGTCATTTTAATTAATAGAATAATTATTTCTCCATGTTGAAACTTCAACTGTGAGATTGAATTCTATACTATTTCTGTGAAAAAGTCACAAATAAGATACCAAATACTGTCAAATATAACTCTGCCTTTTAAAGTTTTGCTGAAGAATGTGTCTGGTTAGGATAGCACAAACATTAACTTTTTGTTTTATGGTTGTGCTTGTTTGGTTTTTAAGTTTAGACTTTTTGTTTCCACACTGGATCATGAGATATTTAACAGTTTTCCACCTTATATTTCTTTTACACATCTTTGGCTGTTTTCTTTTTTGTTTGTTATGCCACCATATGATTTTGTTAAAATGTTTTCTTTGTGCAGCATTTGTTCAAATTCTAATAAAATTAATATTTTCCCTTTATGTGGCTCAGTAACTTAAAAAGAAAAACTTTATTTGAAATAAACTTTTAATACTTGTTTGAGAAATTCCAAACACAGTGTTTCTAATAAGTGTACATTTTCTGCATGTTGTAAAAGTTTGTTGATTATCATTGCTCACCCTTGTTGTACTGGTGGGCATTTTTTTTTTTTTTTTTTTTTTTTTTTTTGATATGGAAAACTCATTGACTTTCTGTGCCTTTTCAGTGTCTTCTTGAAATTAGTCTCATCTAGGCGTATTGAAAGGCTGAAGAGTTTCTGGCTATATTGTTTTTCTAAAACTTGTAATGGGAACAATCTATCTGGGTGTTTAAGCGTGAAAAGGTTTGTGTGTCAGTTGTCATTTGAGAGTCTTTGTTGATTTCTTAGTTTTTTCTGACCAAGATAAAGGGCAGGTGTCAGGATGGAAGGAAATACCTGTATTAAATTTTATCTGCTGCCTCCTTCCCTAGAACTGCATGTCTCTGTTTTTCTCATTCTCTTTCTGTCTCTGTAATTGCCTTTTGAGACTCACAGATCACTTAACAGTAGGGGTTCCTAGGATCATCTGGGAATTTGTTAGAAATGCAGATTCTTGGGTCTCTCTGTAGACTTAATCAGAAACTCTATGAAGGAAACAGCAGTCTGCTTTAACAGAAGCCTTCAGGTGATTCTGATGCACTGTAAGTCTGAGAACTTAGAGAAGAGCCTGGGACGTGCCAGCTATTCTCCTGAATGATGTACTATTGGAGTCGGTATGTTTGAGTATATACACACGTGTAATCCAAAATTAAGAGTAATGGTAATTTGTTATTAATGGTTAAATTAAGTGATGTATGTTGTGTCAATCATATAGCTATATGACAAAATACATTGGGTGCCATGGTTGTTGGACATTTTTTTAAAAAAAAACTAGGACTTACTAGTGTTTAAGTTTTACTAGTGTTATTACTAGTATTTCACTTGTGTTTCTTCTGTTCAAAGTAAATTGCAGTGCAACTTACAGTTCATTAACATTAACCTTTAGCCTTGTCATCATCCATTCTTGTTTAGTGGTTGCAGAGTCATGTGAACATATTCGATTTCTAGGATAAACAAAAAGAGTAGACGTAGACATACTGGATTAAATCCTACAAAAATATTTGTAGGAATCCTTTCAACTCTGTAATTTAGAGATATTAAATGTTGATAGTCTGGTAATCTTTTTTTAGTCTTTGAGCCTGTGCTACATATCCCATCAGTGTAGTTGCTGTTATTGACAGTGGATATTAGGATCTTAGTAACTTCACAGATAATGAGGTTTTCAACAAAACTTCCATATCCCTTGACGATATGGTAGTTTCCATTACTATATTGATAGCATATTGTTAACCTCTAGCAATTTGCAGTTTTTGGCATTTAGAAGCAAAATAGATTTCTTCATATTTTGCATCCCAACCTAAAAAGATCTAGGACTTATTAATTGTAAAAATTTTCTAAGGACTAGTTATGCAAACATTTAAAAATTGTTTCATGCATGACACACCATGTTAGAAGGTGACAGGATTGGGTCCCCTGCAGGTGGAGGTTTAGGATTGCAGTAGAAGAAAGCAGCTAGCCCTCAGTCTCTTAGTAGACTGGCCAAAGGACAAAGTCTCCCATGGGAAGGATTTCTCTCATATGTGTTTGATTACCTAAATACTCCTCTAAGTAGTCTTACCTAACAGGTTCATGAGGCCTAGAAAGTAAGGGAATGTTAGTTATCCCTTTAAAGAAAATCAACTCATGAGTGACTCATCCATTGTATTTAATTTAATTCAGTGATGGGTTTTGTTAGGATTTGACCTAAATCTGATTTCCAAACAAGTTTTGAGCTGTGTAAGTAAAGACCAATTCTTGTAAACTTCTTTCTAAATAAACCAAAGGAGAGGAAGGATGGTTTTGTTTTAATGTCACTTTTTATGTAATTATTTTCTTTGATTTAAAAGGTCAAAGTAAGTTCAAAAGATAAGTCCTTTCAAGTTTCTGTTCTAATGATGACAAAATTGAGGTACTCAAAGTTCAGGTACTGATGATTGTATGGGGATATGATTGTATGGGGATATTTCAGAGAAATGTGTCCTCACCACCGGGTTTACTTTTCTACTTTACTAACTCAGAAAGAAGGGACATTTAGATATAAGGAAATTACTTTGGAAAATGTTGTTGCCTGGCATATTTGATTCCTAATAAGTGTTTTAGAAAGAAATATTGGGCAATACCAAGAGGAAAAAAACTAGAAAGAAACTAAGTATGTGTGTTGTTCGGAAAGTCCTTTGCAAAAACTTGGTTTTTTTGCTGAGTTTTTGCCAAGTATTTTTTTGCATCTGTGATTGGTAAAATTCTATATAGGCTTATTGTTTATATATATATATGTATATTTATTTGCATGTGTAATCTTCACGAATTGGCCAAGTAGATTTTAATACATCTTGACGTATATTAATGGAGATACACCTTGAGGTCCTTTTTTTTACCTTAGAACATTTCAAAACTGACATTTTGTATTCAGATTGTTTGACATTCAAATATGTTATTTGGGGAGTGACTTTTCATTAATAACTGCAAAGAAATGGGCTACCAGGATGCCTCATGAATGTACTCTATGGAAATAGAGTAAAAAGTCATTGATATGAATCTCCTATAATTTTTTCTCTTTTTGACATTTTCTGGTCTGAGTATTGTTTACTGTGAAGAAAAGTATTTTTGAAGCAAACCGACAACATAAGCGTTTCTTTTCACCGATAAAATTTTGGGCATCCTCCAAATCACTTTATGAATCTATTTGCATGCAAGTATTGTGATAGGAGGTGGTTCTTCAGTACGTAGCTAGTTCTAGTGCTGCTAATAGTGCATGTGTTTGAAAGCCCTAAAACTGCATTTCCGTTGAACTCTTAAGACCGACCAACTCATCGAATTATCTTTTCCCAGTAAAAGCAAATTCATTACTTTTTACCATTTTCTATTATAAATTGCCGGAAGTATTTTTTTCTCAGACAAGATCCTTAAAGAGGCACATAGGTTGGTGTCCATGTTGGTTCATTCTTTGGCAAAGGTTAGAGGTAGCTTTCCATACCCCTTTCAGTCAAAGAGTAAAATTAATTGTTGCATTAATATTCAGTGATGTAATGATATAAAAACAGTAGCAATAATGTGTTATTGCTCAAAAGATTGAAGTTGAAGATCAGAGATACTGCCCTTTGCTGTCCTGCAATTTTTTTTTTTTTTTCATTGAAATCCCCTTTTCCATGTTAATTGTCATTAATGCTTCAATTTTCTGACCAGGAGATCAAAATAACCTAGATTAAGTATACAGAGTTTTTAAAAACTTCTTCTAATCAGCGCATGTTTAGTAGTTTGGGCCAGTAAGTTTAGATTTGATTAAGTAACATATTTAGCTTCTTTTGAAGTCTCAGTTGACAAGTTTGTAGTATCGAAAAACTGAAGTATCAGCATTCAGTTTTAACTACATTATTTGATTAAAAGAAATCAAACCATAGAAATAGAAGTGATCACAAGTATAACATCTATTCAAGAATAGAATTACCCAGTGAATATTTAATGTCAAGTGGGTGTCTTTTATATCAATTGATAACTTTAAAAAACTAGGACTTATATTAGAAAGGGATTTGAAATAGAGAATGGTATTAATTCCCTACAACATTCCAATAGCCTTGTGAGAAAAACTGACAAGAAATAAATTGCTTTCAATGGTTAATAATTCAGTGGAAATGAATTCTTAAGATTTTAATGCATATAAAATGTTAAAATTGTATTGTTCATTTGATCAGTGTTCAAACACCAGTCAGTCCTGGAAACTTGAATGCATTCTGAAAGATAATTGCACTGACTCATTCACTTACCTCAGGTGTCATTTAGTTTTCCAGTATATCTTTTTCCCCCATGGTTTACATGAATAGTTTCTCCTTAAGTGCTAAAGGATATGGTATTTCTTGAAAAATATGCTAAATGAAAGAAGCTAGATACAAAAGGCCACAAATTATGTGATTCCATTTACATGAAATATCCAGAATAGGTAAATCCATTGAGACAGGAATCAGTTTGTGAGGGGCGGGCAGGGAGGGGTGGGAGTAGTGGGAAGTGACTACTTAATGGGTACTGGTTTTGTTTTAGTGATGAAAATATTCTAGAAGATAGTGTTGATTGTACAACATTGTGAATGTACTAAATGACACTGAAATGTACACTTTAAAATGGTAAATTTTATATGTATTTAACCACAATTATGAAGGGTAGGAGTAATTTTTACCAAAGCCAAAAAAGTACCTTGTTCTCAAGGTTTATAAAATGCTCAAGTTATGGTTTAGAATTAATTTACAGCATTAGTAATCTGACAGATTTATTCAGCTTAAAGTTCTAATGAAATTCATGAATCCCATCACAGAAGTCCTGGTAACAGCACCAGAAGTGAAGTTGTAATTCACCACGATTTCGTTATTTGCATACAATTTGGACAGTGAAAAATTGGCTTCCATGTCAATGTTCATCTTTCATCTTTTACCTTTTCTTATGATTCCTTGGGGAACATCTCAATCACATTTTTTAAAGGTCTGTTTTTAAAATCATGCTTTGAAAACAATTTGTATAATTTTCAGGATCATTTTTTTTATAGTTTTATACTTTGTGTTCCTTTTAAAGAGCAAATACATTGATGTATTACATAAGACTAAATTAATAAATTGAACCCTTGTATATATTTTGTATTCTTTCGTATTATCTCATGGGGAAAACATTTGAGTCTTGGGATTGGTAGGTACTTGAATGATCAGGTAGTGTCTCCTTTTCTATTCGGAGAAATCAAAGCTGAGATTGTCAACGTATTTGTTCATTCAACACACATTTATCGAACACTCATGCCATGCACAGTGGAGGCTAGATTTGGGAAGGTTGTGATGCGCTTAAGGTTACACAGGGAATTGCTACTTCCTCCCCTTCATCTCCTCTTTCTCCTCCTCCCCTTCCTTCTCCTCCTAATACCTAGTAATTATGCCAGACACATGGACGCATGGACAAGTTCCAAAGAAGGAAAGGGTTTAGGCAGAGATTCACTTTAGATGGTTCTTTACATAAATCTTCCCCAAATAATTTAAAGAGATATTCTTTAGTGCAGTAAAATACATATAATCACAATACATTTATTTATGTATTTAGGAACACCCTTATTAACAAATTTACTTTCACGACTTTGGGAAGAAGTTATTTTCATATTCCTTTAAATTATTACAATTATTGGGGCGCCTGGGTGGCGCAGTCGGTTAAGCGTCCGACTTCAGCCAGGTCACGATCTCGCGGCCCGTGAGTTCGAGCCCCGCGTCAGGCTCTGGGCCGATGGCTCGGAGCCTGGAGCCTGTTTCCGATTCTGTGTCTCCCTCTCTCTCTGCCCCTCCCCCGTTCATGCTCTGTCTCTCTCTGTCCCAAAAATAAATAAAAAACGTTGAAAAAAAAAAAATTTAAAAAATAAATTATTACAATTATTTTCCACTGTTTTCTAAGGAGCTGACTTTAGAAAATAACTGATTATATTCTATGTTAAAAAAAATTAAATTGTGGTGTGCCCGGGTGGTCCAGTCGGTTGAGCATCTGACTTCAGCTCAGGTCGTGATCTCGCTGTTGGTGGGTTTAAGCCCCATGTCGGGCTCTGTTCTGACCACTCAAGCCTGCTGGAGCCTGCTTCCGATTCTGTGTCTCCCTCTTTCTTTGCCCCTTCCCCACTCGCACTCTGTCTCTCTCTCTCTCTCTCTCTCAAAAATAAACATAAAAGAAATAAAAAAAAATTAAATTGCTTTGCAGATAACTGTGCCTCTGACATAATTGGGGATACATATGCCTTAAAGTGTGTATATGCTCCAAGCTGAACAAGTATAATTGAATTAACCGAATGACGCAGGGAGACTTGCGCTGTAATAGCTTTTCTCACTGCAACAGTCTGAAGTCGAAGAGAATGGGAGGAAGGAAAATAATTGTGATAATTCATACTCTTTGTTGTACGTTCATAACTTTGTTGTGATTTTTCACTTAATGATTTCTTGTTTACTTAATTTGATATTTCTATAATAGTTGGGGGCTTATTACCAAATACATTATTTGACCTGTATTTCCTTAATCCTCACTTCTTATTCCATCTCCTTGCAGGTTACATTTCTGTATTTCCCAAACACCTTATATACTTTCATGTCTCTCAGCCTTATGCTGCTTTTTTGTCTAGAATGCCCTCTCCCCAACTTCTTTGTCTGGTAAAACTTTGGTTCATTGGTGAGGATCCAATTCTGATGTCACCCGTTAATTCCTGAACTATCCCAAGCCACTGAGTCACTCTCTCTATGACCCCCCACCCCACTTTTTTGTTGTTGTTGTTCATACCTCTTTTCAGTATTTATCACACCGCACTGCCATTATCTATTTGTTGGTATCTGTACACTTACAGCTTGAGGATCCCTCTGGCTAGAAACCACGTCTTACTTGGCTTTGGATCCCTGTGCTTAGCAGAGGGGCTTACACACCTAGATGCCTGTTGAACTAATCATGAAAAATGATTGAATACTTTTTAATGCTGTTTCAGTTAGCTTTTGCTGCATAACATGCCACCCCAAAACTTCATGACTTGAAACATGTTTAATTAGCTCATGATTACTTGGCTGGGCTATTCTAGACTGGCTTCACTTGGCTGATCTCTGTCGGGTTGGCTCACACATCCATGGTCAGCTGATGGGTCAGCTGGAGGTTAGATGATCTAAGACAGCCTTACTGACATGTCTGGCAGTTGGCAGGCTGTTGGCTGGGGTCATGGGGATGATGAGGCCGTATGTCTCTCATCATACATCAGGCTAGCCCAGGCTTATTTCCATGACAGTGGCAAGAACAGCAAGAGAGTACGTCCCATTGTGCAAACCCTCTCCAAGTCACTGCTTGCCATATTTGTTAAAGTCCCATTTTCCAAAGCAATTACACGTCCAAGCCCACATTCAAGGGATGAAGGAATAGACTCTACCTCAATGGGAAGAGCAGCAAAGTCATGTTGCAAATGAGCATGTATGTGGGAATGGGGAGAATCGTGTCCACTGAAGCCTACCACAAATGCAAATTTCCCAATTTGGTAGTCCCTCCTTCCCGCATTAGATTTTTCTTATAAAAAAAAACCCTGAATATTTAAAACCAGAGACAATTAAAAACCAGAATTATCTTCTGCTTTTTTCTTTCTTGAAAACTGGAAAGAGTAAGAAAGTATTGAATTCTGTTCTTAAAAAAAATTTCAGAAGACTTTCTTGAGAGAGAGTCAGAATAGAAGAATCACATTTTGAAAGGCCTCTATGTTTCACTCCTCTGGGCTCAAGGGAGGACCGGGAAGTTATCACATCCTGTATTTTCCCCATACTGGTCCAGTGTGATGCAGAAACAGTGGGGAGATTTTCTATCAGGAAGGCTGGAGTAGTATGGGGTAAACATGCAAGGCATGGAGAAAAGAGTTAGAGTGGAGAAAAGTTTGGGAAAGTTTAGGGTCCAGGGTATCGGAATGGCAGGAGAGCCCCAGGTTGTTTTGAGAAATATTAATGTAGCTTATGTTGTGGCATGTTTTTATGTTCTTTGGCAGAGACAAAAACCGCTTGGAATTCTTACTCTAAAACCACTTTGACTTATGAATCATGCTTCCTTGAATGTAACTCAGTGTAATGACCGAGCCACATAGAACACCAATTACTTTCGGTTTACAAAATTAGAATAATAGTCCTGAGGATATAACGTTGATAGATTAGTAGGCTTCAGAGGGATGTTATGGGTTGGAGAAATTTATGACCAAAATTCATGTGTGGGGCTAATTCTGAATAGCAATGTAGTGTGGGGCTCAAGGGGACTTCATTCTCGACGGCAGCTGCCCGGACCGAGGGGCAGAGGCGGGGGCGGTTGGGGGGGGTGTGGAGCACCGAGCCGGAAGGGGACTCCTTATGTTTGGGTTTCCAGGATCTGCAGTCATGGCCCATCTTTCATGGCTGATATTAGTAATTTGTGTATCCTTTTCTCGTTTTACTTTACCGCTTTTGATAGGAGATTAAGAATTTATTAATTTTTTCAAAGAACCAATTTTGCCTTTTAAATTTTTCTCCCTTGTCTGTTGCATGCCACTGACTTTTGCTTCTTCTCTTTGTTATTTCCTTTATTTTTACCTGTGTTTAATTTGCTCTCTACCAGCTTCTCATCGTGGAAACTTAGATCATTGATGTAAGCCTTTTTCTTTTTTTAATTCAGGCACTGAAAGACGTCAGATTCCCTCTAATCACTGCTCCTGTTGCATCCCATACATTTTGGTCATTCCATGATCACTTAGTTCAAAACACTTTCTGGTTTCTCCTATGATTCCTTATTTTATTTATTTAGAACTATGCTATATTACATTTCCAAATGGGGGAATTTTATGGATATTGTTGGTACTGATTTCTAATTCCACGGTGTTCAGACTTCAAACTTTTGAAATTTTTCATGACTTTGATTTGATGGCCTGGCATGTGGCCAATGTTGATGAAAATCCATGTGTACTTGGGCAGAATGTGTATTCTACAGTTTGGACTATAGCATTTGTAAATACCATGCAGATGTTATATTTTCTTAACTGATTCTTTTGCATTGCTCTAACAATGATTGGGAGAAGGATGTTTAAATTTCCAACTGTGAGGGTGGATTTACTTGTTTTCGGTTCTGTCTTTGTTTCAGGTATTTTGAAGCTTGTAAAAGGTGTATACTTTTTATTATTAGGTCTTCCTGATGAATTGACCCTTTTGTCTTTATGAGATATTATGCTTGATCTCTGATAAAAGATAGGCTATAGAAAGGAAACACTGTGAAAAATAAATAAAAATAGGAGAAAGAGAAATCAGGAAGGAGGGGATGAGAGGCAGCCTGCAGTTAAAAAAAAAAATCAGAGTAAGCTTCCTTAAGAAGACAATATTTAAGCAAAGACTTGAATAAGTTAGCAGAGAGGTTATCCAGGGGAAGAGTGTTCCAGCCAGGCGGTCGTGGCAAGTACAAAGGACCTGAGACCAATGTGCTGAGTATTTTCAAGAGACAGCAGAAAGCCAGTGTGACTTGGGAGGAATGAGTAGTGGGGAGTGGTGGGGGGTGGGGGAGGATAGCAGGACAGACAATGAGAGAGGTAATGGGAGACCAGATCAAGAACCTTGAAGGTTTTTGTGAGACTTTGGCTTTTTGTGAAATGGAAAGTCATTACATGGCTTTGAGTCTGACTTACTCCATGCTCCGATGTACTCTTACTGGTGTGCAGATGTACAGATCATTCTGGCTACTGTGCTGAGTCTAGGTTGTAGTGGAGCAAAGAAGAGAAGCAAGGCAACCTGTTTGCAGCATATTGTAATGCAGGCAAAGGAAGGAGATGATGTGGGCCAGGCTGTCAGCAGTGGGGACGATGAAGTGTAAGAGAAAAGGAGGGATCAAGGTTAAGTTCAAGTCTTGGGACTGAATAAATAAAACTATCATCCCCATTGTCCAAGTTGGAAACTAAGCTCTACCTCGATTCATTAGTAACTCTCCAGAAAATGGGTAATGGGGCAGTTAACATTTAGTGAGGCTTCTGTTAGAATAGCTGTTGTATGGATGGGGCTAGAGAGAATACTGCTAAGCAAAGTAAGTCAGTCAGAGAAAGACAAATACCATATGATCTCACTCATCTGCGGAATTTAAGAAATAAAACAGATGAACATGGGGGAGGGGAAAGAGAGAGAGGCAAACCAGAAAACAGACTATTAACTGTAGAGAACAAACTCAGAGTTCCTGGAGGGGAAGCGGGGGGTGGGGGGAGGCTAGATGGGTGAGGGCACTTGTTAGAATGAGCACTGGGTGTTCTATGTAAGTGATGAATTGTTAGATTTTACTCCTGAAATTCATGTTGCACTGTTGCTTAACTGGAATTTCTTTCTTTCTTTCTTTCTTTCTTTCTTTCTTTCTTTCTTTCTTTCTTCTTTCTTTCTTTCTTTCTTTCTTTCTTTCTTTCTTTCTTTCTTTCTTTCTTTCTTCTTTCTTTATTTCTATTATGAAATTTATTGTCAAATTGGTTTGCATACAACACCCAGTGCTCATCCCAACAGGTGCCCTCCTCAATGCCCATCACTCACCCACCCCTCCCTCCCACCCCCCATAAACTCTCAGTTTGTTCTCAGTTTTTAGGAGTCTCTTATATTTTGGCTCCCTCCCTCCCTAACCATTTTTTTTCCTTCCCCTCCCCCGTGGTCTTCTGTTAAGTTTCTCAAGATCCACATAAGAGTGAAAACATATCGTATCTGTCTTTCTGTGTATGACTTATTTCACTTGGCATAACACTCTCCAGTTCCATCCACGTTGCTACAAAGGGCCGTATTTCATTCTTTCTCATTGCCAAGTAGTATTCCATTGTGTATATAAACCACAATTTCTTTATCCATTCGTTGTTGCCTAACTGGAATTTAAATAAAAACTTGAATAGCTGTTGTGGTGGCTGTGTCTGGGGCTCTCAGCCAGGAAAGGGCACTGGGTGTCTTTGGTCAAATGTGATAGAAGCACTGAGAGGCATGCTTAAAAGGAAACATTTCATAATGTGAACAAAATTGCTTACAAATTAAGTGAGTTCTTTCATCAGTAACAAAGATGCATGCTATTATTTGTAATATTGCCTTAAAATCCATACAGATTATACTACCCAAAGGATAATGGACTATAATAGTACATGTGAAATATAGGAAAATATATAATACAGATAAACATGAGAAATATTACCATCAAATTTCTATCACTCAACAATGACCGCACTTAACATTTTAGTTTTTATATTTCTAGATTTTTCCTACATGTATTTTTTTTACCCAAATGATACTATACTATAAATATTATTTTGTGATTTACTTTTTCCAATTAAAGATTTCTATTTTCTAGTTCAGTAAATTTTTGTTCTGCCTACCACCCAAGCCATATTCAATTTTATCCAATTCTGCAAAGTGTTCTTTATATAGTTGGTTTGTCCAGTGCAGTATCTTATCTAAGCCTGCATATTACATTTGGCTGTTATATATTATGAGTGTCTTTTTAAACTAATAATCCTTTTTTGTGAAACTGACTTATTGAAAAATCCAGACCAGATTTCTGTGAGAGTCATCTCCTGCCTCTGACTGCTTCCTCATTTTGCCTTTTCCTGTATCCCTTGTTTTACCTGGAAACCAAAAGTTAAATTGAATTAACCATTTTTTACTAGACTCTATCATAGTAGATATTGTACTTATGATACCTCTGATCCTTTTTAAAAAACATATGATGACAGAGGATACCATTAACATAAAAAAATATACATCAAGAAAATTCAACTCTTTCATTTAGTCATCAGACTCAATTCCATCATTATGAAATTCTTTACCACAGCCAGCCAGGAAAAGTCAAAGGTCAAGTTAAGTTTTATATCCTTTGCTTTTATTTTCTCTGTTTCTAGTGGAGGTGCACATGAGCAATGAAATGGTAAAATTGAAGAGCATTAGGAAAGAGAGAGGAAAAGTAAGAGGTCTTGTCATTTACAAATTGGGTAATAGGTACCATTACAGTAAGCACACGTGAATTTATTTCATTATTTAAAATTTCAAAATATGAGAGTGACATTATTGAGAATGACAGAATAAGGACCTCAAATATCCTCTTTTCCATAATAATAATGAAAATACTGGCAAATATTGTCAAAATAAACTTTTTTCAGAACTCAGGAGATTAACCAAAGAGTTGCAACAATCCAGGGAATATTTATTCAAGAAGAATGGCTGAATCTCACTAAGAACAACGAGCTTTGTAGCATTTTGGCCTACCCCAATCCCATCTTCCTCTCCTAAGCGCCATGGAAATCTTGGAAACCAACAGCTTTTAATCCTGGTGAAAAACTGACAGCCTAGCAGCACCGGGAGGGGTCAGAATCGGTTTGGAGGTACTTCAAAGTCCCATTTGCAGAGAAATGTAATTATTTAACCTATCTGGCTGTTCCCTGGCAACCTCCACTAGCAATGCATATATTTATTTGATCTGATTGAGAGATCAACCAGGTGAACAAACTTCATCCAGGGGCATTTATTGGAAATAACCAGTGGTAGCTTAACTTTGTAGCTATGTGAGGCAGTGATAATAGCTGGTGCAAACTGTAGTCTAATGAAAAAATTTAAAAGGAAAGGCTGAGAAATGCTATGTTCATAGAGGGTGTTGCAGAGCTCTGATATATTGTTGGGAATTTGTAAGTCTATGTGCACATGTAGGGCTGTGTGCATGCTCCATAAAGACCCAAGAAAGCCATAAACCCTTACCTTTGCCTTTGAGGCTTTACACGGAAGGCTGAATATTGAACTCATGTCCCAACACCCATATGGGGACCTTTGAGAAAGAGTGGACTTCTGAGGAAGAACCTAGATAGTAAATCAAATTCACATGAGGAAATAAAAAGCACTAGTAAAAGTAACTATCTAGGTAAATACAAAAAAAAAAACAACAGTATAAATGCAGTTCTTGCTTGTAACTTTTTTTATCCTAAAAGATAACCATATGAATTAATAATTAGAAATCTGTGTTTATGGGCATACAATGTATAAAAATGTGATTTATATAAAATAACAGCACAACGGAAGGGGAAAGAAAGGAGATATATGGGAACACAGTTTTTAATACTCTTGACATTATATTGGTATTAATCTGAACTAGACTATTATAAGTTATGACATTGTATTAGTTTCCTAGGGCTTTCTTATCAAATCACCACAAACTGAGTGGCTTAAGACAGTAGAAATTTATTCTCTCATAGTTCTGTAGTCTAGAAGGTGTCAGGAGGGCCATGCTCCCTTGAAGGCTATAGAGAACAACGCTTCCTTGCATCATCATAGCTTCTAGTGATTTTTGAGAGTCCTTGGAATTCCTTGCCTTATGGCTGCATCACTTCAAGACCTGCCTCTGCCATCACATGATCTTCTTCGCTGTCTCTATCTCTTGGGTCTTCTCTTCCTACAAAGGCATCATTCAATTTAGGGCCCATCCCATCCTAGTCTGACATCATCTTAACTAAACTAATTGCATTGCAAAGACGCTATTTTCTGAGATTCTGGGTAGACATGAATGTCGGGATAGACATTCAACCTAATGCTAATTGTAATCTGCAAGGTAACCTTTTAGTTGGAAAAAAAATGATAAAAGAGATCAAAATGGAATAGAAATGGTACACTCAAAATATTCACTATAAACAAAGGCAATAATGGAGGAATAGAGAAACATAAAAGATGTAAGACATTTACAAAACAAATAGTGAAATGGCAGACATAAATAGAAGAAAGAAATTGACAAAATCAATATAATCCAGTGATACACTCTTTACAAGAAACACTTATTAGGTTAAAGGAATACGTAGATTAAAGGTAAGAGTACAAAAAAAGATATACCATGGAAACAGTAACCAAAAGAGAGCTGAGTTGCTATACTAATATCGGACAAAATAGACTTAAATTTAAAAAATTATTAAGAGATACAAAGAAGGAAATTTTGTAATGATAAAATTGGCAGTGCATCAAGAAGATGTAATAGCTATAAATATATATGCTTTAACAAGGGATGGAAAAAATACATGAAACAAAAACTGTAAGAATTGAAGGGAGAAATTTACAATTCAACAATAATAGTTAAACCTTCAATAATCCTTTTACAATAATGGACAGAACAAGTATCAGAAAATCAAGGATATAGAAAACTTGATTAGGGGCGCCTGGGTGGCGCAGTCGGTTAAGCGTCCGACTTCAGCCAGGTCACGATCTCGCGGTCCGTGAGTTCGAGCCCCGCGTCAGGCTCTGGGCTGATGGCTTGGAGCCTGGAGCCTGTTTCCGATTCTGTGTCTCCCTCTCTCTCTGCCCCTCACCCGCTCATGCTCTGTCTCTCTCTGTCCCAAAAATAAATAAAAAATGTTGAAAAAAAAAATTAAAAAAAAAAAAAAAGAAAACTTGATTAACGCTATTAATCAATTAGACCTAACATATTTATAAACCATTCCCCCGGAAATAGCAGAATACCCCCTTTTCTCAAGTGCACAGGAGCATGCTCCAATATAGATGATATCTTAGACATCAAGCAATACATTTTAAGTCACTGAGCATACATAATATATTCTCTAACCACAATGGAATAGACTTAGAAATCAATAATAGAAGGAGATTTGGAAAATTCACAAATATGTGGAAATCAAGCATCACCCTTCTTTTTTTTAATGTCTATGTTTGAGAGAGTGAGAGAAAGCATGAGTGGGGGGAGGGGCAGAAAGAAAAGGGGACAGAGGATTCGAAGCATGCTCTGTGCTGACAGCATAAGCCTGATGTGGGGCTCGAATTCACAAACGGTGAGATCATGACCTGAGCTGAAGTCAGATGCTCAACTGACTGAGCCACCCAGGTACCCCAAACATCAGACTACTAAATAACCAATGGATGAAAGAAGTCACAAAGAAATTAGAAAATATTTGAGATGAATAAAAATGAAAACACAAAATACTAAACCATATGGGATGCAGCTAAAGCAGTGCTACAAAGAAATGCATAGCTGTAAATGTCTACATTAAAAAAGAAGAAATATCTCAAATTAGTAATGTAATCTACCTTAAGAACCACACTCAAAAAAAGAGCAAACTAAAAGCAAACAAAAGGAGGAAATAATAAAGACTAGAGGGGAAATAAGTGAAATGTCAAATAGAAGAAAGTAGGAAATATCAACCAACCCAAAAGTTAGTTCTTTAAAAGGATCAACAAAATTGACAAACCTTTAGCTAGAGTGACCAAGTGAAGAAAAAAAAAAAAAAAAAAAAGAGTCAAATTCCCAGAACAAGGGGTGGAAGAAAGGACATTGCTACCCACCTTACAGAAATAAAAACAATTATATTGGGAACACTGTGAACAATTTTATGGCAACAAGTTAGATAGCCTAAATGATATGGATAAACTCCTAGAGAGACACAAGTTAAAAATGACTCAAGAACAAATCAGATATCTGAGCAGACCTATAACAAGTATAAGGGATTGACTCAGTTATTTTCAAACTTGCCACAAGGAAAAACCCAGTACTATATGGCCATGCTGTTGAATTCTATAAAGTGTATAGAGAAGAAGTGACAATAATCCTTCACAAACTCTTCCAAAAAATAGAAGAGGGGAGAACATCATGAGGGTACCATTACTCTGACACCAAAACCAAATAAAGACATCATAAGAAAACTATAGCCCAATATCCTTTATGAATATAAATGCAAAAATCCTCAGGAAAGTACCAGCAAATCAACTCCAGCCATATATAAAAAACACGCAGCACATCATGTGAAATTTATCCCAGGAATACAAGGTTCTTTGAACATAAAAAAAGTATTTTATGTGATACACCATATTAGTAGAATAAAGGACAAAACCCACATGATTAACTCAATAGCCACAGAAAAAGCATTTGACAAAGTCCAGCACTCTTTCATGATAAAACCACTCATCAAACAAAGAATTGAAGGGAGCTCTCTCAACCTGACAAAGGGTGTATACAGAAAATCCACATCTACAATTATACTTAATGGCAAAGACTGAAACTTTTCCTCCTAAGTTCAGCAACAAGACGAGGGTGACTCTTCTCACCATTTCTCTTCAACATCATATCAAAGGTTCTAACCAGAGCAATTAGGCAAGCAAAACAAAACAACACACGTTAAAAAAATCCAAATTTGGGGCGCCTGGGTGGCGCAGTCGGTTGAGCGTCCGACTTCAGCCAGGTCACGATCTCGCGGTCCCTGAGTTCGAGCCCCGCGTCGGGCTCTGGGCTGATGGCTCGGAGCCTGGAGCCTGTTTCCGATTCTGTGTCTCCCTCTCTCTCTGCCCCTCCCCCGCTCATGCTCTGTCTCTCTCTGTCCCAAAAATAAATAAAAAATGTTGAAAAAAAAAAAAATTTAAAAAAAAAAAAAAAGAAAAAGGCAAGAACTATATTTAAAAAAAAAAAAAATCCAAATTTGAAAGGAAACAGTGAAACTCTCCATTTATAGGCTGATATGATCTAGTATTAAAAAATTCTAAGAAGTACACTGCAGAACTATTAGGACTAATGACCTGTGTTTACCAAGTGTGCAGAATACATGATCAAGTTTAAATAAATTGAATAAAAACTTAAAAAGTCCATTGTGTTTATAGGGGCGCCTGAGTGGCTCAGTCAAGTAAGCATCCAAGACTCTTCATTTTGGCTCAAGTCATGATCTCATGGTTTGGAGCCCACATTGGGCCCAGCAATGTCAATGCCTGGGATTCTCTCCCTGTCTCTGCCCCTTCCTCACTTGTGTGTGCTCTCTCTCTCTCTCTGTCCCTCTCTCTCTCAAAATAAATAAACATTTTTAAAAAATCAGTTGTATTTCTATGAGTAAAAATGACCAATCTGAAAATAAAATATGAAATCAGTTTAATTTATACTGGCATCAAAACAATAAAATACTTAAGAATAAATTTAACCAAAGAAGTTTGGCCTGTATACTAAAAGCTACAAAATATTGTAAAAAGAAATGAAAGAAGATCTAAATAAAGAGAAGATATCTCAAAAGACTTAATATTGGGGCGCCTGGGTGGCGCAGTCGGTTAAGCGTCCGACTTCAGCCAGGTCACGATCTCACGGTCCGTGAGTTCGAGCCCCGCGTCAGGCTCTGGGCTGATGGCTCGGAGCCTGGAGCCTGTTTCCGATTCTGTGTCTCCCTCTCTCTCTGCCCCTCCCCCGTTCATGCTCTGTCTCTCTCTGTCCCAAAATAAATTAAAAATGTTGAAAAAAAAAAAAAAAAAAAGACTTAATATTGTTCAGATGGCAGTAGTCCCCAAATTGATCTATGTATTCAATATATATTCAATTCAACCTTATCAAATCTCCAAAATGTCTTTTTTTATATAGAAATGGACAAGCTAGGATCCTAAAATTCACATGGAAATGCCAAAATAGAATAGCCAAGACAATCTTGAAAAAGAACAGCTTTTTCCTCACCTTTTCCAATTTTGAAGCTTACTATTAACCAATCTTACATTAACCAAGACACTATGGTGCTGTCATAAGGATGGACATATAGACCAACAGAGTACAACTGAGAGTCCAGAAACCAACTCTTACATTTATACATTTTCAACAAGCATGGTAAGACAATTCAATGGGAATAAAGATAGTTTATTTCAATAAAGGGTTTTGGGACAAGTGGATATTCACATAGTATAGAAGGAAGTTAAACACCTTCCTCTTACTACACCCAAAAATTCACTCAAAATGGACCAACAATCTAAATGAAAGAGCTAAACTATAAAGCTTTGAGAAGAAAAAAATAACACAGGCACAAATATTTGTGATTTTGGATTAGGCAATGTTTCTTGCATATGACATTAAAAACTCAAGCAATACCATTAGAAACAGAAAAATTGAATTTCACCAAAATTAAAGAGTCGTGTGAAAGTATACTATCATGAGAGAGAAAAGACAATCTACAGAATGGGAGAAAATATTTGCATATTATATATCTGATATCTGCACTATCAAGAATGTTAAAAAACTTGGGGCACCTGGGTGGCTCAGTCAGTTAAGCTTCCGACTTCAGCTTAGGTCATGATCTCATGGTTCATGGGTTTGAGCCCAGCATCAGGCTGTGTCCTGACAGCTCAGGGCCTGGAGCCTGCCTCAGATTCTGTGTGTCTCTTGCTATGTCCCTCCCCCACTAGTGCTCTCTCAAAAATAAATAAACGTTAAAAAAATTTAAAAAAATATATTAAAAACTCAAAACTCAACTATAAAAAGACAACTCAAATGAAAAACTGGGCAATGGGTTTGAATAGACACTTCTGCAAAGATCATATACAAATAGCCAGTAGCATACGAAAAGCTGTTTAATGTCATTAGCCATTAGGAAAATGCAAATCAAAACCACAATGAGATGGCACTTCACACCTATAATTAATGAAAAGTTAATATATAATTAATTAAAAATTATACTTAAAAGTAGAAAAATAACAAATGCTGGCTATAATTAAAAAGTAGAGTGGGGGTCTGGGGGGGCTCAGTCGGTTGAGCATACAACTCTTGATTTCAGCTCAGGTCATAGTCCCAGGGTCATGGGATTGAGCCCTATGTTGGGCTCTGTGCTGAGCACAGAGCCTGCTTACGATTCTCTCTCTCTCTCTCTCTCTCTCTCTCTCTCCCTCTGCCCCTGTCTCCTGTTCACACTCTCTCACCCTCTAACATTTATTTTTTTTTTAATTTTTTTTTAAACGTTATTTTTGAGACAGAGAGAGACAGAGCATGAACAGGGGAGGGGCAGAGAGAGAGAGGGAGACACAGAACCAGAAGCAGGCTCCAGGCTCTGAGCCATCAGCCCAGAGCCCGACGCGGGGCTCGAACTCACAGACCGCGAGATCGTGACCTGAGCTGAAGTCGGACGCTTAACGGACTGAGCCACCCAGGCGCCCCTCCCTCTAACATTTAAAAAAAAAAAGGTAGAAAAATAACAAGTGTTGGCAAGGATGTGGAGAAATTGGAAGCCTCATACACTGCTGATGAGAATGGAAAATGCTGCAGCCACCTCACAAATAAGAAAATTGTTTTAGTTTTAATTTTTTAAAGTTTTTAATTTAAAAGGTTGAAAAATCGAACCACTCTATGGCCAAATAATTCCACTCCTAGCACACACTTGAGAGACTTGCCAACATATGGTTACACAAAAACTTGTACACAGATGTTAGTGGGAGCTTTATTTATATTTGCCAAAAAGGGATCAACACAAATGTCTGTCAGTGATAGATGGATACACAAAATATGGTTTGTCCAAAAATCTATAAAGAACTCACCAGGGGTGCCTGGGTGGCTCGGTCGGTTAAGCGTCTGACTTCGGCTCAGGTCATGATCTCACGGCTTGTGGGTTCGAGCCCCGCGTCGGGCTCTGTGCTGACAGCTCAGAGCCCGGAGCCCTCTTCGGATTCTGTGTCTCCCTCTCTCTGCCCCTCCCCTGCTCATGCTCTGTCTCTGCCTCTCTCTCTCAAAAATAAATAAAAGATTAAAAAAAAAAAAAAGAACTCACCAAACTCCACACCCAAAAAAACAAATAATCCAGTGAAGAAATGGGCAGAAGACATGAATAGACACTTCTCTAAAGAAGACATCCAGATGGCCAACAGGCACATGAAAAGATGTTCAACGTCGCTCCTCATCAGGGAAATACAAATCAAAACCACACTCAGATATCACCTCACGCCAGTCAGAGTGGCCAAAATGAACAAATCAGGAGACTATAGATGCTGGAGAGGATGTGGAGAAACGGGAACCCTCTTGCACTGTTGGTGGGAATGCAAACTGGTGCAGCCACTCTGGAAAACAGTGTGGAGGTTCCTCAAAAAATTAAAAATAGATCTACCCTATGACACAGCAATAGCACTGCTAGGAATTTACCCAAGGGATACAGGAGTACTGATGCATAGGGGCACTTGTACCCCAATGTTTATAGCAGCATTTTCAACAATAGCCAAATTATGGAGAGACCTTAAATGTCCATCAACTGATGAATGGATAAAGAAGATATGGTTTATTAGGGCGCCTGGGTGGCTCAGTCGGTTAAGTGTCCAACTTTGGCTCAGGTCATGATCCCACAGTTCATGGGTTCGAACCCTGCATTGTGCTGACAGGCTCTGTGCTGACAGCTTGGAGGCTGGAGCCTGCTTCAGATTCTGTGTCTCCCTCTCTCTCTCTATGCCCCTCCCCTGATCACACTCTGTCTCCCTCTGTCTCAAATACAGAAAATAAAACCTTAAAAAAATAAAAAAAAAAGAAGATGTGGTTTATATATACAATGGAATACTACTTGGCAATGAGAAAGAATGAAATCTGGCCATTTGTAGCAATGGGGATGGAACTGGAGAGTGTTATGCTAAGTGAAATAAGTCAGGCAGAGAAAGACAGATATCATATGTTTTCACTCATATGTGGATCCTGAGAAATTTAACAGAAGACCAGGGGGGAGGGGAAGGGTGGAAAAAAACTTACAGAGAGAGAAGGAGGCAAACCATGAGAGACTCTTAAATACTGAGAACAAACTGAGGGTTGATTGGGGGGTTTGGGAGAGGGGAAAGTGGGCGATGGGCACTGAAGAGGGCACCTGTTGGGATGAGCACTGGGTGTTGTATGGAAATCAATTTGACAATAAATTATATAAAAAATATGGTATATCCATACAACGAAATGTTATTTGGCAATAAAAAGGGATGAATTACTAATACATTCTATAACTTGGCTGAACCTTGAAACATTGTGTTATGTGAAAGAAGCCACATACAAAAGGCCACACACTGCATTATTCCATTTATTTTTATTATTATTTTAAAAAACATTTTATTAAGAATTTTCAAACATATACAATGGTAGTAAGAACATGAGTAAGCCAATATGTATCCATTACCCACTTCAATAATTATCAAATCATGGCCAATTCTGTTTCACCTCTACCCCCAACTTCATTGCAAATTATCTGGAAGCAAATCCTAGAGGGAATACTGTGTCATCAATGTCATCAGTAAAAGAGAAGTCTTAAAAATATACATACAGAGAAACCTTGGTTTACAAGCATAATTTGTTTTGGAAACATGCTTGTAATCCAAAGCACTTGTATATCAAAGCGAATTTCCCCATAAGACATAATGTAAACTCTGATGATTTGTTCCACAACCCAAAAATATGCATATAAACCTTATCACAAAATTATCATAATGCAAAATAATAAAAAAATACAAGATAGAAAGAAAAATTAACCTACACTTACCTTTGAAAACCTTCGTGGCTGGTGTGAAGGAGACGAGAGAGAAGGTTATTGTGTAGGACGACTTTCACTATCACTAACGGATGTTGACTACAGTACAGTATTAATAAACTCTTGTCATATACTGTATTTAATTTAACTGGCAGTAAGGTAGCAGAGGAGAGGGTCTATGTCTGCAGGCAGCCTGACCTAGAATGAAGCAAAGCATTCCTAAGCTTACTCTTGTATGGGAAAGCAAAGGACTGTCCACAGGTGCTTTGAAGTGACAAAAAATATACTAGTTCCAGTTGTGGGCACTTTCCAATGTTCTGAAAAATTACTGCTTTCTGCCAAACATCGCAGCCTGAGACCGAGCATCTGAGCATGGGAGATGATCACCCACAATCCTCAGGGAGAGAGAGAGAGAGAGAGAGAGAAGAACCAATGGCTCAGTTGTGATCATGTGACATTCAGTGTCACGTACTACTCACATTGCAAGACATCGCTTGGTTATCAAGTTAAAATTTATTAGAAACGTTTGCTTGTCTTGAGGAACACTCATAGAACAAGTTATTTGCAATCCAAGGTTTCACTGTGTTGCATTATTCCATTTATATGAAGTATCCAGAAGAGGCCTATCCATAGAGAACGAAAGTTTGTTAGTGGTTTCCGAGGGCTGAAGTTAAAAATGGGTGTGAGGAATTACTATTTATGGGCATAGGGTTTTAGGGATGGCGAAAATATTTTGCCCGACTAAGCCACCCAGGTGTCCCCTTTGTGAATCTACTATAAAGCAGTGAATTTTACATTGAAAAAGAATGAACTCTATGGCATACGTTAACATATACCTCTCAATTTATAATATCCAATATGCAAAATTCACAGGGTTTAATATCATTAACCTAAAGAGAATTTTCAAAAATTTCACCTGTGCCTTGTTTTGTCTGCTTTTAATTTGATCATCAACACTGCTGTTACAAACAGAAATGTTCGGGGCATTAATCTCACTCATTTGTGTGCTGTAGGGTAGATCTACCACTCATAATTTCCTCATTTATCTTTACTTTTGTCTGCATTAAAAATTTATCCATGTGTAAAATTAAAAATAAAACTGATTACAACATCACAACTCATAAGCACTTTCAATAATTTGTTAATCCTGCGATGTAAATGTTTCAGCAGCCAATAGCCATCCATTAATGAGTACAGCATAGAAATAGACTTGGGTTATTTACTATTCTTTTCATGTTGACTGCAACTTCCTCTCCTTTCTTGCCCACTCAAGCAAACATTTCTGGAAAGCCAGTGAGTGGAAATGATGTTTGTACAGGGATGAACTTTAAACAGTGTGTTCCTGTCAAAATTCGGGTCTTTGACACTAATAGCAAATTAGTGGTCAGAGATGCTGGAGCTGGGAACTTGGGAACAATGCAAGTCTTAGGTTAGTGAAATATATACCTCCTAAAATAACCTCCCCCAAATAGTATCTCTTTATTGGATTGTTGTATTCATATCGCCACTCTACCATTATTCAGCTCTGCTTTACCTTTAATCAGTGTTTTGGAGTTGCAGTCACCACCTTGGGGAGGTAAAGGCAGGTTCTAGGAAGGTCTGAGCGTGCAGCTCACGGTTCTCCGCGAACGCTGCCAGGGTGCTGATAAGACTGAATGCCAAAAACATATTTTCTAGACAAAACACTGTAGGAGTGTGGAGCCACCCAGCCACTCTGCATTCCTGAGCTGTCTGGAGCGTCTCTCCAGCTCTTCCTTCTCAGCGGGGACACTTGGTTCTCACGTCACAGAAAACAGAAGACTCGATAAGACTAGCCAGCGTTTTCCTACCCATATTTACTGCAACTTTTTCTGCGTGTCTACTCATCTTTACTCCTCCTCCCTTTTTATTTTCTCCTTAAAATACTTATTCCTACTTGATCACAGAGCTAATCCCTTGTAGCTTGTGACTGGGATTCTGTCTTTCTCTCCTACCCCTTGGTGGAAAGGTGCTCCATCCATCAGCATTTGTTACTCTGTACATTCAAATTCTTTCCCCATCCTAACTTCCCCTCAGCGCGTAAATATGATCATCTCCTCCATTTTATTTTAAAGCAGAAACTTCTGTATGTGCTTCACTGCCGTCCTCACTTCCCTCCAGCCCATCCTATCTCTCTGCTCTTCAGGTCAAGCCTCTTGAAAGAGGAGTTTGCTCTCACTCTGTATTAGCTCATGTCTGTTCATTAGCCATCTTAAGCCATTTGATTTCCCTCCAACAATGGCAAAGAAATCATTCTCAGCAAAGACCTTTTGAATTTCCAGTTCCATTAGGATATTTTTCTGTTCTTATCTTACTCAAACTCTCTGTGACACTTGAAACTCTTGCTCCTGTATCTTCCCTTAGACTACATCCTCCTACTTTTCCTTGTGTTGATTTTAGCTGCTCTTAGCTGGACTTCTTAAGGGCATGGACCACATCTTATTTGTTTTCCCATTACTAAGCTCCGTGCATCAGACAGAGCAGACGCACAGATATTTGTCAAATGAATGAAAAATGCTTCTTCTCAGTCTCAAGGCTCTTCTCTTAATACCAGAGGACACCAGAGCTTCATCCTTGTTCCTCTTCTTCGCTCATTCTGACCATTTAACCAGATAATCCCATTTACTTCTCACCTTCAGGCACACCAGATTTGGTGACCTCCAGATCTAAATGTCTTCTACTAAATTCCACGGTGAGTGACCCAAGTGTCTTCCAGTTAACATCTCCTGGGTGGCCTGTGAGTACCACAGTTCAACACGGACAAAGCCTTCTTCGTCTCTTCTGTCCAAAGCACTCCTTTATGTCTATGAGTTTTGATCAGTTGTTAGCAACATAGATGCTGAGGTCAGACTACTTCTGTTTCATTTACTTGCTCCCTAGGTGGGGGTGCTTTAGTTACTTTAGTTCTCAAAGAAAAACATTCAGGAGACAGACAAATCTTTTTCTTACCAATAGACTGCCTGTTTTATAGCATAACCTACATGGAGCCTCTGAATCTTTCCTTTGCCAAAGCCTGAGATTCTCTCTTTGATTATTCTAGTTGGGATGAACTAGAGCTTGAAGGAATCAGTGGGAAAAGGGTGTGTGTGTGTGCATTGCACGTGTGTGTATGAGTCCCATTACGTGAGCAAATTTGATAAGACAAAAGAGAGAAAACATTCTATTTTGCCACATATATAACATAAAATAAATATTAAAAAATCTTTTTATTTATCGAAAGACACAGATATTGAGCATCAAAAAATGTTTAAATTTATCAAGCACAAATGTAATAAGTTTATGTTACAATCACATTGCTAGCTCCTAATAATTGGCAGTTGCTAATAATTTCACTTTCTGCAACATATTCAGCTTCATGTCATTGACCTATCTGCTTGTCTAGAATCGCCTTAAATATTGATTATAATTTTTTTAATGTTTATCTAGTTTTGAGAGAAAGAGAGACAGAGTGTGAGCAGGGGAGGGGCAGAGAGAGAAAGGAGACACAGAATCTGAAACAGACTCCAGGTTATGAGCTGTCAGCACAGAGCCCGATGTGGGGCTTGAAGTCACGAGCCGTGAGATCAAGACCTGAGCTGAAGTTGGATGCTTAACCCACTGAGCCACCCAGGTGCCCCACCTTAGATACTGATTATAAATAACCACTGGTTTAATACTAATATATCCAAAGTTTTACCATTTACTTCTTTAAGTAAAAAGTAAATCTGTTTGCAGTTTATAGATTTGTACAAGGAACGGTTTAGTATATCATTGGTTCTAGAATATTTTACTAGTTACAACATTTTTGTTTATTCAGTGGTTTTTTTTTTTGCTTTGATACTAAACTATCAAAGTGCTAAAAATTAAAAGATTAGTAATTATACAAACACATTTATTTAATGTGAAATATATCTATAATGATGCAGAAAGTGGTTATGTAATTAGGAAGTCAAGATCAGCAAAGAACAAAATTAGTCTTATGACAATGAGTGCTGGGAATCAGTATCTACTCATTATGCTGTGAGGTAGGCAGGGGAGGTATGGTACACTGTCATTGTCCTTATTTTAAAGATGATACAACTGAATCAATGTGACAGAAGGTGCAAATTCTTTAGTAGGAAGTCTCATGAGTAGGCAGTACCCCACAAAGTACTTTAAAGATATTCAACCATCTTCTGGCTTTCATTTTGGCTATGGGAAAGCAGCTGTCAGTCTAGTTATCTTTCCTCTGTACATTACCTTTTATTTTCCTGCCTGCTTTTAAGATGAGCTCTTTATCCCCAGTGTCCTTTGTTTTCATTATGATAGATCTGGGTACAGATTATTTACGTATCCTATTTGGGCTTCATCATAATTCTTGAATCTGAAGATTTGTATCTCTCCAGAGGATGTACTGTAAATGGTTATCAAAGACATGTGAACAGTAAACAGAAGGAGATGAGAGAAAGAGAGAGGTTGAGCTGGTTTATTTCACGATGAGAGAAATAGTAACATAAATGTTACTGATGTAACTGATCTAGTAAAGAAAGAAAAAAAACTGGTGACACCGTGGGGAGGGGCCATTGTCTCATGCCCTTGAGTAGATGAGAGGGGCTGGGATCATGCAATGGTGGAGTTAGCCTTGGACAGGATGACTGGCATGTCCTCTGAGAGAGGGAAGGCAGAGTGTATGGGTCCACGTATGTTTTATTGGGTAGAAGAGGTAGAGGCAAGAGCTTGTAATTCCTTTTTGATTATTTCTGTATTTTCAAGAAAAATTTCTTCAAATTGGCTTTTTCATATGTTGCCATATAAGTCAACGTGAAAGAGCAATTTGTGTCAGAAATCTGTAGGGAGTTTGGAAAAACTTGTCTAGAGCAGTGGTTCTCAATCAGGGGTGCTATTACCCCCTAGGGAATATTTGGTGACATCTGGAGACGTTTTGGTTGGCATAACTGCAGAAGTGCTACTGGCATCTAGTGGGTGGAGGGCGCAGATGCTGTTACGTATTCTCCAATGCACAGAAAAGCCCCACAAAATAAAGAATTATGTGACCCAAATGTCAGTAGTGCCATGGCTGACAGACCCTGGTGGAGAGCCCTGGTAAGCCAGCTTTTTTGTCAAGGGTAAGATAGTAAACATTTTAGGCTCAGAGACACTTCGTTTTCTGTTGCATCTACTCAACACTGCCATTGGCGTGTGAAAGTAGCCAAAGACAATATGCAAATGAGTGAGCCTTCCCGCGTTCCAATAAACATCATTTACAACAAGTGAGCAGCCCATTGACCAGTTTCCTGACCCATGATCTCGCAGAAACCTTTCCATTGTCTGCAAACACCTAAAACATAGAAGCAGAGTTTGAACTAATCGTAGTTGGCAACCGTGATTAAAGACTCCGCAATCCTGATGAATATTGGTGCTTTGATACGTTGGCTATGTACTTAGTTGGTGCTTAGCAAATATTTTAAATCCAGATAAATAACTGTAAGTCAGTGAGTCACCTATTTTTTTTATTTCAGACTTTAAATATCTTCCTATCATCATTTCCCTGAGATGATCTAGTAGCCACTGCTCTTACCCACTCCTCGTGATCACACACACACACGCACACACACACACACGCACACACACGCACACACATGCACACACACACACGCGCACACACACACAGCCAAACTACATTGAAAGGTAATTATTACTGACTTCATTACGCATCTCATGGTTTCTTTTTCTTCTACTCACACATACTAAATAGATACAGTTTTTCATTTTATTGAAAAAGACTCACTAATTCTCTTTAGGATTTGTCAATCCCAAACTTCATGATATTATAGTTTAACCACATCTTTAAGTCATTCAAAATCAAATGTTTACTGATCAGGCATTGGAATGATATTCCTTACAGAACTATACAATTAAATTTACTTTATTACTTTACAGTTTTCAGAAATCAAGAAAAATGCCACCATTCATCTCTTCTTAAAGTCATTAAGTTTCTTAGAAATATACCTTTCTTGATTTTGAGACACTAAGTTAGTAATATTGTCCAGAGTTTTATTCATATGTTATCTTTAGCTTAGCTAACAACAAAATAACCATATCTAGATAGTGAGTAGAAAAGTTATCTTGACATTTTTAATATTTTCCACTGAAGATGTGGCTCATACCTGTTTAGGAACTTATATGTAATTTGACAAATGAAAACTTTTTTCCTCATACCATACTAATTAATTTTATATTTATTCTCAGCAAGGCTAAAGTTCACAATACATAGAGATCTTTAAAGTATGACGTTTCTTTTTTTTAAGTTTATTTTTGAGAAAGAGACACAGAATGTGAGTGGGGGGAGGGGAAGAGAGAGACGGAGACACAGAATCAGAAGCAAGTTTCAGGCTCTGAGCTGTCAGCACAAGAGCCCAATGAGGGGCTTGAACTCATGAACCACGAGATCATGACCTGAGCCAAAATCAGCCGCTAACCGACTGAGCCACCCGTGCGACCCATAGAGTATGACTTTTTTTCTAATAAAGGATCACTTTTAATGTACTGTGAAAGGAGAAACATAGCTAACATGGCTCAGGCATTTCAAAAGAATTTGCTAGAAGTTAAAAACTAAGATAAATAAAAGAAGGTAGGCCAGAGGGCAAGAAGATTGGAGGAAAATAGTGATTCCTTTATGGAAATTAGATGGAAGAGTGAAATAGAAAACAAAAGAATTCCTGTGTGTCATGGGCAATGAAAACAATCAGCAAGAATACTTTTAAAGCTTCTACTCTCTGTGCACCTTGAAAAGGTCAGGTTGCACAGGAACACTACTCCAAAGATTTCAAGTTTTCTGCTTCAGAATAATATCATACTCATACAAAATGGGTTAAAAATTTCTCCACTACAGTGAACTTTTATCATAGCAAAAGTTGGATAGAGTTGAGAGGCAACCAGAAAATATCTTATCTCTGTGAATTTGGGGGTTAAATTCCTCCTACTAGATTACCTACACTATCATACTAATTAATACATATTTTTTCCTAAATGTACAATGTTTAAATTGGCTTTCCGAGAATGTGAAATTCAACGTTTTTAAAAAACAGTATCTATTTTTTTTCTATTTTTTTAGATTAAGTCAAACTCTTTTTAGTGTTTAAATATTAATAATTACTTTGTTTTTATTCAGAAATACATTTTTGGGGCACCTAAGTGACTCAGTTGTTAAGTGTCCGACTTTGGCTCAGGTCATGATCTCGTGGTTCACCAGTTCGAGCCCCACATCGGGCTCTGTGCTGACAGCAGCTCTGGAACCTGCTTCGGATTCTGTGTCTCCTTCTCCCTCTGCCCTTTCCCCACTTGTCTGTCTCTCTCTTCAAAAATAAATAAAACATTTTTAAAAATTAAAAAAAAAGAAATACACTTTTAAGGAAGGTATAGCTTCTACTTCTTTTTTTTAAATTTTTTTTAACGTTTATTTATTTTTGAGACAGAGAGAGACAGAGCATGAAGGGGGGAGGGTCAGAGAGAGAGGGAGACACAGAATCCGAAACAGGCTCCAGGCTCTGAGCTGTCAGCACAGAGCCCGACGTGGGGCTTGAACTCACGGACCACGAGATCATGACCTGAGCCGAAGTCGGATGCTTAACCGACTGAGCCACCCAGGCGCCCCTAGCTTCTACTTTTTAAAGTGGGCCCCCAAATCTCTACTCATATATCATTTTGAATTGCTTTGAAAACCTAATATCCTCACGTCTCAGTACTGTATTTGCTGTCTCAATTAATTCAATGTAATTTGAACTATAACATTTTTAAATGAGGTGGTAACAAAATCAAAGGCTCTAAATATTTTATGAAAAGCATAAGGACTTTGGAGTCAAAAAGCTTTGGATTCAAAAGTCAACTCAGCCACTTGCTAACTTGCGATGGAGAAAACATTTAAGTAACAAGTTAAGTTTCAGTATTTTAACCGGCAAAATGGAATCATAATTTTTAGTTCAGGGGATTTTATTAGATAATCTGACCAAAGCCTAAAGCTCAGTGACTGCCACAACATAGCTCCCATTAAACAGTCATTTCTATTATTATTACCAAACTATTGGAGAACATCCAAGTATTTTTGAGGCAATTAAGCTTTTTCCTAAATATTTTGCATTTTTATTCAAACGTTTTGCTTATCTGAACAATGAGGTGCGTTATAGACTGTTCTATATAAACAAATATACTAACCCTGTGAGATTTCTTTATTTCACAATAAAGAATAGCTAAAATAGCTGTGTTTTGCCTATTTCTGCTTGTAGAAAAATGTCACACTACATTTTCCAAGAACAAATAGTCAAACAGTTTCTATCTAAAAGAGAGCTCTTTTCTGAAGCCAGTAAATATCCGGGAAATTAGTAAAATTTTCCCAATTTTACCTTTTTTCCAATGCTGCTTAGCAAACAGTTAATGCTTTTGAAAAATCTCCTTTTTGTACTAAATTGCCATTGAGATTTGTGTCTATTGCCAGACTGAAGATCAAATATGCAATCACAATTTCCCTGAAGGACACGGTTGAAAACATAGCTAATATTACCTTACTGCTACGAAGAGATCAATGTTTTACCCTTCCTGTTTAGAAATATCATATGTGTTGTTACTTATGCATAATAAATTAATAATAAAGTCTCTGAGACTGGGACTGTAATTGGGACTGTGTCATGTAGTCAGCCACGCCTCTTTAATACTTACTATGTGTCAGTCCTCCAGAAGCCTTCCTTATTTGCTTTGAGAACACATTAATAAAGTCTAATATGAGTAAGGTAACAGTACATTCTGGCTTGCCTGGGATGAATCTAGTTTACATCTGTTGTAAATCAATTAACATTGTTAATTATTTTAACACCCCTTTTCATTCTCAAAATTGATCTGCTTTGGACAATAAATTACATGGTCATCCTGCATCTGAAATATTTGGAGGCAGTTCAGTTGAAGGTAATGGAAATAACTGAAGGCATAGGGAAAGCTTCTATGAAGCAATGACTAAAGGAATTGGGTTTATTTATCTGTTGAAGAAAAGGGAAAGATTAGGGAGATTACAGTCTTCAAGAAGAAAATGTAGGAGGAATCAAAAGCCTCTGCCTTCTTTCCAACTCAGGTCTGCATAGAATTAAAACTCTTACACTGAAGGTATACTGTGCAGAAAGTAGAGACTGGGAAGATGTACATACTGGATTGCAACCCAGTAAAAGTTATTGTTTCCTATCTTGAATATTATTTAAAAACCAAATAGAATATGAACATACTCTATGGTTTCACAATTCTACTTTTAGTTACAGATCCCAGAGAAACTTGTGCAAGTGTACCTCAGGTTGTACAAACCAGGCTCTTCATAGCTTTATGTTTGTAATAGGGCCATACTGAAAATAATTCATCCAACTATTAACAGTAAGATTTATAAAGTATGGGATATTCAAACAATGCAAAATGCTGCACATCAACAAAAATAATTGAGCTATACTTACATGCCACCTGTATGTGTTTCAAAAACATAGTCTTGAGCAAAAGACTTAAGTTACAAAAGAAAACATGCATGTGGTTTTATTTCTACAAAATTCAAAAAATAGGTGAAACCAAGTTTCTTTGTACAAGTGTCCCAGAAGCAAACCCTAAATCGAGGATTCAAGTTCAGGTATTAAGTTGAAACATATGAAACTACTGATACTCCATAGTTTGTGACCTACACAAATGGCAAATATGGTTCGGTGGAATCGTTTATCTGGGAAGGAAAGAAAAATAGCAGTAGAGACGGGGAAATAGACAAGGAACAAAAGCAGACAAAATAGGGTATATTTTCCAGCCAATTACCAGTGTGGATGACTAGAGCTTGCTGCCATTAAGGAAACTCAAAGGAGCCAGAATTCCGGACACACCAGAATTAACTTATTTGGGGGGGCAAACAAGTTAAGATATTTATACATCATTTTCTGTTAATTTTTGTGGGAGGTCTTGCAGTGAACATGATGTAGGGCAGATACACAGCCAACCCAAGAAGGACATGTGAGATGGACACATAAACTCTGGTCATGGATACTTTGAGGACATTTGTTACCAAAGCGTTACCTAATCCCGACTGAACACCTACTGCCTCAGCCTTTCCCAAAAGGACATTTGAAGGGAATGTAGACAAAGAGAAAACAATAGGGAATATTTCATAGGTTAGAAGTTAGGATTGCAATAAATTGCTCTCAAGTTAAGGGCGTGTGTTAGTTGTCTCCTGGCTGAGGAGATAAGATCAATCCCCATTTACCATGAGGTGCTTGGGGGTGAGGGGGTTGTCCGCCCGGGAGGTAAAGGAACATATATTGAGAATGATACACCTTCAACTCCTGAGTACAGAGAACATTGTATTTTATTGCAAAGTGTCAAAGATACCTTTCCTTTTTTTGGATGGGTAACTTGGAAAGAAAGCAGTGTAATAAATATCTCTACTCTAAAAAAATTTAAGATGGCTCTTGAACATAACCCAGAATGGCACAACTTCTTGGAATATCTCAAGGCATGGCGTGGGTTTAAAATGCGGATGATATAGGGAACTGTTCTCTTGGAAGGGTAGTAGAAGATGCTCCTAAAAAGTTCTACAATTATATTGGCCACAAAACCAAAATAGCACTAATATAGCTATTTTCTTAAAGAAAATCACTTTTACCAATCTTGGATTGTGTATGTTCTGGTGGATGTATCATTGACACTAGAGGTTACCACGTGGAGGGAGGAGGAAGAGCATGGAAACAAGGGGAAGTGTGTCTCTTTCATAATCCTTTATGTTTTAGAAATTTAGATTTGTAGATGAAAACAAATAAACGAGAAACTTAAAACTGTTTTTGTAAGAGTCTCAGTTTCCTCATACATCAAACAAAGAGGCTGAAATAGAGAGTTCCTTCTGGCGGTTGAAACTCTGATGTTTCAAATGCAATTGTTCTTTCTTTGGATTTTCTAACTCAGGACAATATGGTGAGCAGACTATATTAAACTATTAATAAAGACTATTGAAGGCATTAATCTGGTGAAATAAATTATGTTTTCATTTATTCTATGGAGGAATTTCTAAATTGATCATTGAATCAATGGCTACCCCACCTGGGACATACACACTTAATGAAACCACAGTATGTTTTCCAGGTGAATTTACTGGTCCTGCAGTGACTGTGCTGGGCCTGGACATTTACTGAAAATTAAAGATTCTGGAAAATCAATTCTTTCCTCCCAGTGATAATAAATCACACTTTCTCAAAAGAATGTTACTGCATCCCAAAGATATTTACTTAAAAAAAGCAATCTCACGTACCTAACATAATACTTCAAAGAGTTTGATAACTAAATGAGATTATTAAATATATATTAGCCTTGCCATGATTAATACTCTTTGCCTGGTAAGCTTGTGGGTGGTACACTGACATACTCACTGCCAAAGGTAAAACAAACAGATTATAACAATTTATAATATACTAAGTTTTGCTGTTATGAAATGGCATAATTGCACTCGTTCGTTCCTTCATACTGAACTAAAGTGTATGAAGTAGTTCACCTTTTGATTTTAAATAAGTTTGATATTCTCTCTTTGGAGAGTAAACACCCAAGATATTTTCTTTTCTCTATTTTCCATTTTTTTAATTATAGAACTACCATAATACGCTTGTTACTTTATTTATTGTTTTTATTAAAAACTGTGAAACATATACATGAGAGCATATTACTAGTCTAACATGTAATTTATTAATATATAACATGTTTGTCATATAGTTATCTTAGAAACACAATTTCTGGGGTCCTTATCCTCTGTGAATCTGAAAATTCAAATGACTTAAAGAGGCCCATGGCTGGTGTAATAGTTGACTTGCTCTGTTTGGTAACAGTTTTATTGAGATATTATTCATAAAAGTAATCATTTAAAGTGTACAATTCAATGGTTCTTAGTATATTCACAGATTCAGGCAACCATGGCCACAATCACTTTTATTTATTTTTATTTATTTATTAAAAAAATTTTTTTTTTAACGTTTATTTATTTTTGAGACAGAGAGAGACAGCATGAACCGGGGAGAGTCAGAGAGAGGGAGACACGGAATCTGAAACAGGCTCCAGGCTCAGAACTCTCAGCACAGAGCCCGACGCGGGGCTCGAACTCACGGACTGCGAGATCATGACCTGAGCCGGAGTCAGCCACCCAACTGACTGAGCCACCCAGGCGCCCCCATAATCACTTTTAGAATATATCATTTATTTTTAAATTGAAAAAAAAATTATGTTTATTTATTATTTTGAAAGAGAGACAGAGACAGAGTGTGAGCAGGGGAGAGGCAGAGAGAGAGGCAGACACAGAATCCGAAATAGGCTCCAGGCTCTGAGCTGTCAGCACAGAACCCAACGAGGGGCTCGAACTCCCAGACCGCAACATCATGACCTGAGCCGAAGTCAGACGCTTAACCGACTGAGCCACCCAGATGCCCCTTTAATTTTTTTTTAATGTTTATTTAGTTTTGAGAGACAGAGCACAAGTGGGGGAGGCACAGAGAGAGGGAGACACAGAGAGAGAGGGAGACACAGAATCCAAAACAGGCTTCAGGCTCTGAGCTGTCAGCACAGAACCCAAGGTAGGGCTCGAACTTGGGAACCGTGAGATCATGACCTGAGCCAAAGTCTGACGCTCAACTGACTGAACCACCCAGGCGCCCCTAGAATATATTTTTTAAAGATTGTTTTTTTAAGCAATCTCTACAGCTAACATGGGGCTTGAACTCACAGCCCCAAGATCAAGAGTCACATGCCCACAGTCTGAGTCAACCAGCCACCCCAGTTTTAGAATATTTTAACACTCCGTCTCCCAAACTCCATACCTTTTACCATCACTCTTCATTTGTCCTCATTTTCCCGATTTCTTTCAACTTGAGACAACCACTCCTTTCCATCTTGTAGACTTGCCTGTGTTCTGGACATTTCATATAAATGGAATCATACAATATGTGGTCTTTTGTGACCGGCCCTTTGACTTAGCATAATATTTTCAAAGTCAGGCCAAGTTATAACATACCTCAGTACTTCATTCTTTTAATGGCCAAATTATATTCCATTGCATTTTGTTGATCTGGCCATCACTTAATAGACATTTGGGTTGTTTTCAATTTTGGGCTACTAGGAATAATGTTGCCATGCACATTCGTTTACAGATTTTTAAATGGACGTATGTTTTCATATGTTTCAAGGAGTGGCATTGCTAGGTCATATGGTAGCATGATGTTTAACCTTTGTAGGAGCTGCCAAATCGTTCTCCAAAGTGGCTGCACTATTTTACCTTTGCATCAACAATAAATGAAGTTTCCAGCATCTCCACATACTTGCTACTTTGTTTTTAATGCTATCATAAAGACTAACAAACAGAAACTCTTGGAGTGCATGGGTAAACAGCAACTTGGCCCCAGTTTCAGGGAGACTTTGTGGGTGTGGTGGAGACCTAGTGTCAGGAGTTCAAGCCCATCAAAGGGGCCGGCAGTCCCTACTCGGTTCCAGCCCTTTAATGCCTTGGAGCCTGGGGCACCTTCTTGCCAAATCTTGTTTTTCCAAGAGAAGACAAAAATTTGGATATTCCTGTGAAATTTCCAATATTTATATTTTGGCAAATTAAGTAAAAGTTCATGTCTGTCTGTTTGTCAGGTATGGTCTGTTGTTTTGCGTCCTTTGCTATAGACAGTACCAGAGGCTTCTAAGGTCACAGACCAACGAGATTGCAACAATCATGTTACTTCCCTCAGAGGGAACAACAGGTGCTATTGTTACAATGTCTTTATCGGAAGGAGCTCCTCCCACCCTTATCCCTTTCTCCCCACCCCAGGGTGACTTTGGAAATTCTGCAAGCCCTTTTCTGTGTAGAGGCATAGAGACAAGGACACTGCAATCCATTTGGTCACATTTCTGGCTGAAATTGAAGGGAAATGTGCTAAGTCAGGTTACAAAAACTGTTTCATAGTAGCAGTCTCTGGCCTCCTTCTAAGGAAGTATATATTTTTGTTTCCTGTTTCATTCATCTCTTGGAGATCCTTGAGCTAAAGAAAGGCTGTGGAGTTTCTGGTGAAGTTCCTGCAGAACTAAGTCTTAGTGCAGAATCTCCCACATGGCTGACGCCAAAGACAGACAATATCCACACAGTGACTGTATATAAAATCTAAGTTACTGTTTTAAGTCTAGTCAGATGCATCTGTATTTGTCCAGGCTGATGCATATAATCTGTTTACAGCTGTAATTTTACTAAGGATCTGTCCCAATGAGTAAAAATATTGAAGTTTGCCAACTGTATCTAAACAGCTATCCATTTTTTTTTTTTTCTTACACTATTGGAATCAGGGCTTATCTTATACATGCCTTTGTGAGAACTGGCAACATTTTCTGCTGGGAGAAGGAAATAGTTGAAATGTGTTACCCTTGAGCAATCACAGCCCTTATGGCTTTGTACGTAGGTTTGCCATGCAGCACGAAGCTTACCAAGGAGCAGATATTTTATGGGAGGAAAACGGCACCCAGAACAAAAGGCTTTTGCAAGTGGAGCATGGATGGAGTTGCAGCAGCCCCCTCCGTTCATCCCTTCAGCCTGGTGCTTCTGTGTAGTATTGAGCTGCACAACCACGTGCTGAATCCCTGCCCGGAGACGTTACTAGGTCTGGCATTTTGGGTGCAATTCTTGGCTCTGTCATTTATTAGCTCTGTATGGCTTTAGGCAAATCAGTTAATGTTCAGACAATTTGTGTCCTTCTTCTGGATAATGGAGATCATGACTACCTCATGGAAATGTGGACAGAATTAAATAAGGTGTGTTTGACACTCAGCACAGTGCCCAGCCCGTGATAGACAGGAGCTCAATAATGGGGATATTATTATTATTAACTATTGTCATACACTGTTAAGAAAAAGTATCCCAAACCTAGAACTGACGTTGGAAGGGTGACCGCCTGTCCTGCAGGCTGGAGCAGTGCGCTCCAGGTTCATTCCAGAGGTATTTCATTCTCTACAGGATATTCGTGCCCAGTTGATGTTACTATTTCCTATTGGTTCAGACCCTCCTACTAAAGTTATAAATTCGATATTGTAGACTTTATCCATTTAGGATGCAAGTGAGTTCTGTGTGGTAGGATAGACAAACCCAAGTCTTTCGTTGCCCAGTAGTAAATGAATCCATTTTTTTTTTTTTGGAGATTTTCCTGTTTTTATTCTGTTTAAGATTTTTTTTTAATTTTAATTTTTATTTATTATTTATTTATTTATTTATTTAATAGATGAAATTTTTTTTGGAGATTTTCCTGTTTTTATTCTGTTTAAGATTTTTTTTAATTTTTATTTCTTTATTTATTTATTTAATAGATGAAACTTTTTTTTTTTTTTTTAATGAATCCATTTTGTATCTAACCTAGTGATCTTCTCGGAGTCTTTCAGAGTCTGTATACATTAGACCTTGAGTTCTTTTTGAACCATCTTTACCATCCTGCTGGTTCCCTCATTAATTTATACGACAGTCATTTTGGAGAATTAGACTTTGACAATCTCCATAGTGCATGCTTGGACAAGTATATATTTTTGTATAAGTGGCTAGTTCCACTAATTAAAAAAAAATTTTTTTTTAATGTTTATTTATTTTTGAGAGAGACAGAGATAGAGCTTGAGTGGGGGAGGGGCAGAGAGAGAGGGAGACACAGAATCCGAAGCAGGTTCCAGGCTCCAAGCCATCAGCACAGAGCCCGACGCGAGGCCTGAACCCACCAACTGTGAGATCATGACCTGAGCTGAAGTCAGCCACTTAACCAACTGAGCCACCAAGGCACCCCAACAGTTTATTTATTTTGAAAGAGAGAGATAGAGGGAGAGGGAGAGCTCACATGAGCAGAGGAGGGGCAGAGAGGGAGAAAGAGAGGGAGAGAGAGAATCCCAAGCAGGCTCCATGGGGTCAGCACAGAGACCCACACGGGCCTGATCCCACAAACCGTGAGCTGATACCCACAAACCCCATGACCTGAGCTGATCCCAAGAGTCGGATGCTCAATCCACCGAGCCACCCAGGCACCCCTAAAATACTTTATTCTTGATATAAATACACAAGGGTTAGGAAAAATAAGCAAAGAGTGAATTACAGATTGTTCGAATTCTTTAAAAAAAATTTTTTTTTAACATTTATTTTTGAGACAGAGAGAGACAGAGCATGAACAGGGGAGGGGCAGAGAGAGAGGGAGACACGGAATCTGAAACGGGCTCCAGGCTCTGAGCTGTCAGCACAGAGCCCGATGCGGGGCTTGAACTCACGGACTGTGAGATCATGACCTGAGCCGAAGTCGGACGCTTAACCGACTGAGGTGCCCCTAAAAAATTTTTTTTAATGTTTATTTTATTATTTTTTTAATATGAAATTTATTGTCAAATTGGTTTCCATACAACACCCAGTGCCCATCCCAACAGGTGCCCTCCTCAATACCCATCACCCACCCTCTCCTCCCTCCTACCGCCCATCAACTCTCAGTTTGTTCTCAGTTTTTAAGAGTCTCTTATGTTTTGGCTGCCTCCCTCTCTAACCTTTTTTTTTTCTTCCCTTCCCCCATGGTCTTCTGTTAAGTTTCTCAGGATCCACATAAGAGTGAAAACATATGGTATCTGTCTTTCTGTGTATGACTTATTTCACTTGGCAGAACACTCTCCAGTTCCATCCACGTTGCTACAAAAGGCCATATTTCATTCTTTCTCATCACCACGTAGTATTTAATGTTTATTTATTTATTTATTTATTTATTTATTTTTTAACGTTTTTATTTTTGAGACAGAGAGAGACAGGGCATGAACGGGGGAGGGTCAGAGAGAGGGAGACACAGAATCCGAAACAGGCTCCAGGCTCCAAGCTGTCAGCACAGAGCCCAACGCGGGGCTTGAACCCACGGACCGTGAGATCGTGACCCGAGCCGAAGTCGGCCGCTCAACCGACTGAGCCACCCAGGCGCCCCTTAATGTTTATTTTTAAGGGAGAGAGACAGACAGACAGAGACAGCGAGCAAGCTGGGGAAGGGCAGAGAGAGAGAGGGAGACAGAATCCCAAGCAGGATCCAGGCTCTGAGCTGTCAGCACAGAGCCCAACGCAGGGTTCGACCCCATGAACTGGTAAGATCATGACCTGAGCCGAAGTCAGATGCTTAACTGACTGAGCCACCCAGGCACCCCAAGATTGTTCAAATTCTTAAAAAGTACTTGTGACGTTTGCCAGCCCCCTGTCCCACCCCCACTGTCCCCCTTCTCCCCCACCTCAGTCTCCATTCCCCATTTAAGTCTAAATGAACCAGCTCGGCTTTCAGCTAACCTCTTTCCCCTTTCTCAAATGCTTTGCAAGTTCCCTTGGGAGTTTCAAATCATCCCTTCCAGCCACCACTCTTTTATTCCTAGGGGTTGAGTTATCAAGCCCTCTACCCCTTTTGAGAAAGGTGTCAGCTGGCCTGCCATTCGAATTCCCCCCGACCTAGGAGGATCTTCTTACATCTGAAGGAAGCTCTGAGCTGGTGTCTCTACCCTCAAGGTCCAGTCACCCGGTTTGGCTCTCTATTGTCCCTAGGAAAAGTGAGCTGAGGTCATTGCCTGACAGAACCCAGGCTTGGCTGACCTGTCAGGAAGAGTCTCTCCTTTGAGAGGTGTGGAGAGAGGGTGTGGGTTTTGTAATGCTGACGGCAGGTGGGAATGGGCTGTGTCAGGGAAGGGGTAGGGCAATTTCTTTTGAAAAGGCGTATGCTTCCTTTTAATATTATACTCGGACCATTTAAAAAAATCAATCTTTTGGGGCGCCTGGGTGGCTCAGTCGGTTAAGCTGCCGACTTCGGCTCAGGTCATGATCTCGCGGTCCGTGGGTTCGAGCCCCGCGTCGGGCTCTGTGCTGACAGCTTGGAGCCTGGAGCCCGTTTCGGATTCTGTGTCTCCCTCTCTCTCTGACCCTCCCCCGCTCATGCTCTGTCTCTCTCTGTCTCAAAAACAAATGTTAAAAAAAAAATTAAAAAAAATCAATCTTTCTATGGCACAAATTACAGGAAAAAATGCTTGACTAAACTGTTGGTGACGCACTGGAATTGCAGTACTTGTCTGCGGTGGGATGGGGTGGGAAGAGGAATTACTGGAATCTTCTGCAGATAGGAGATTTTTACATGTATCTTAAAGGGACATGCATTTTTAAAATAGTTGAGAAATGTGGAATTTTGGGACGAAGCTCTGGTGTGGATCAAATCAGTCTGTTGTTCCAGAGCCTCCAAGGGATTTCAAGTAGCTTAACGTACAATTTTCCAACCCAGAGAAAAGTAAGTTGCAATATGCAAAATTTCTAAGCGATCATCAAATTCTCTCTGGAAGGGTTTGTTTTTATTTTGTTTTTGAAGCCACAAAATTGGGAATAGTATATGTGGCACGTGTAATTCTTAGTGTGTTCTGACAAGCAATAAACTAATGCTCATAACGGTCCCTGAACTATTTCAATGAAATATGATTTGCAGCAGCGAGTGTGTCTGTACATATACAATATTATGAGGGAAGATTTATGATAACTCACTGACTAGTGAAAGATTGTTTCAGGAAACATAAATTACCATAGTTCCAAATAATAGCTTTCCCTGAGGGAGCTTTCAAAGAATTTACATTTGAATTGGATCCTGAAAGTCTAAATGTGAATTTATCACCCATTCTTCAAGAAATATTGCGGTTATATATGAGATAGAACTATACAAATGAAATTCAATGACAACAAATTAGTTAGGTCTTTCAAAAATTATTATCAGAATTATGTTTCTTTACTGAGCTGATTCTTGCTCTAAATTCAGCTGGTCTTAATACCTTCAAGAATCTGACCTCAAATGGATCCCATAAATAATCCCTTCCAATAAATACCATGATTCTTTGAAATGTAAAAAGAAATCTCACATGGAGAACTCAACCAGGAAAAAAAAGCTGGGAATAACACAGCTTAATGCCTGGTAAAATTCTTCACCTTGACTTTTAAAATTTGTATTTCAGTGTCAACAAGATAGGTGTATAAAGGCGTAACAGTGACCATTTTCTGGGGCCCGAGGTCAAATCCACTCTAAGTACCAAGACATTTATGCCTTTATAGACTCATTGATTAGTTTAGCTTCATCTGTTTCATCATTCCTAAGGATGAAACTGGTTATTGGAAATAATTATAGGAAGTTCATTTTTCATTCAGAGCTAGTGGTGAATAACTCCTTTAAATACGCTGGGATTTGAAGGCATTCTGTAAA
The DNA here is from genome assembly GCF_028018385.1 of Neofelis nebulosa. Lineage (NCBI taxonomy): Eukaryota > Metazoa > Chordata > Mammalia > Carnivora > Felidae > Neofelis > Neofelis nebulosa. The sequence continues at coordinate 135,068,913 of NC_080787.1, read as the reverse complement.
TGATTCTCCTAGAAATCAAATTATATGTGTGTGTGTGTGTGTGTGTGTGTGTGTGTGTACATCTTTAACTGTAAATGGATGAATTTTAGCAATGTCTCTGTCCCTTCCTTGCTGTGGGCTGCTTACTGAAACTTTCTGTGCCTTTTTACTCACATATAAAAATGGAGATAACAAGGTTAGTTACCTCATAGGATTGGTGAGAGAATTAAATGAGATAATAAGAGTTTGAAAACCACGTGCCTGGTTCATCATAATGGTGCAATGGCCGTTATAATTTTCATGGTTAATAAATTCAAATGATTGACAAAGTACGACTGAGGCTTTGGTGTATGTCCTTTTGATCTTGTTATTTCCAATCGCATTTTACTCAGTGCACAGTGTAGCCATAATATTTGTATTGTATTTCAATCCATGCCATAAAATAGGCTAGAACAGATTTTGTTCAGGGGATTAAAGGAGTACTTTCAACTGTTAAAATTACTCAACTTCTTTACCATAAGAGAAAAGGAAATAATGCTTCTTAAATATGTTGTTTCGTCTTCCTTCCTTCGTTCCTTTCTTTCTCCTTCTTTCCTCCCTTCCTTTTCTTCCTCTCCTTGTTTTATATACCGGAATGGGCAGTACTTTGGAAGAGCTGGTAGGAATAATGCCATTTGGACAGTGTACAACACAAGCTGCCCAGGAGAACACAAGAAAGTCCTCAACTGTCAGCTCCCAGGGTCCTTGCATGGCCCAATGACTCTCAATTTCCTAAAATGAGCGTAAGAATATTTTGTAACAGCAAGTTGAATAAACTGACTCACATGCCACTGTGATTCAGTGTCTGTTTTGCTACCGAGTCAGCCATGTTTGGCCAGCCTGGCTGTCTTCACGTTTTTCTTTGTGTTTACCGTTAAGCTTAGCAACCAACCAACCACTCAGTGGAATACATCAATATTGAAGAGTAACGCATATTCGTTTACTAGATGTTCCACTAAGACACCGAGTTTGTATGATTAACATTTTTGTATTTTTTTGTTTTACTAAGGATATTATGAACACGTGAAATTTTGCCGCCCCCCCATTCACAAGCTTTCAAATAAAAAGCTGGTAAAAAAGTGAACTAGAGGGTATTATATGGGTCGAATGGCGCCTCTTCCAGCAATCAGATCAGCCTTCAAGAGCTAGCAGCGTCTTTCAACATCAGTTATTTTATACCTTCGATTTACAAATAACCAGAGGCGCAGGGCGAGTTTAAGGGCCGGAGCTCTCCAGATACCTGGTCCGGGATCTTCCCCTAACTTCACTACCGGCCACTCCTTTGTTCTTTACGACCCGCACAAAGATAAATTTTGTGGCCTGGGGAAAGACGACTGGAAACTCGCGGGGCTTCTGATACGTTTCCTAACCCGGGTTGGCCTCCCCTTCCTTCCCTCCGCCGCGTCCCCAGCCGCCCCGCGGAGCCGCGCTGCAGGACCAGGCGGCCGGCCAGGGGAAGCGTCCTTCCCCGGCGGAGCCCACTTCTCCCGCCGCCACAGGCCGGGCTGGAGCAGGCCCCGGCTCCTGGGCCGCGTGATGCAGCCCAAAAAAGGTGCATCCTCGCACGTGTCCCCGCCGGCGCCCCGGCCCCTGGCGACCAGGCCCCCCGCGCCGCCGCCCAATCGCCGCGGCCGCCTCGCGCTCGGGCCACGTCCGCCGGCCGCGGGGACACGGGGACCGCAGCCGCGCCGCCCGCCGCCATGCGGTTCCGGTTCGGGGTGGTGGTGCCGCCCGCGGTGGCCGGGCGGGGGCCGGAGCTGCTGGTCGTGGGCTCGCGGCCCGAGCTGGGGGGCTGGGAGCCGCGCGGGGCCGTGCGCCTGAGACCGGCGGGCACGGCTGCGGGCGCCGGGGCGCTGGCGCTGCAGGAGCCGGGCCTGTGGCTCGGGGAGGTGGAGCTGGCGCCCGAGGAGGCGGCGCAGGACGGGGCGGAGCCGGGCCGCGTGGACACGTTCTGGTACAAGTTCCTGAAGCGGGAGCCGGGAGGAGAGCTCTCCTGGGAAGGTACTGGAAGCCGGCGGCCGTCCCCGGGCGCGGACCGGGGGCTCGGGGCTCCGCCTCGGCCTGGGGCGTTCGGCCGGGGCCCGCTGCGCGCCCCCTCCCGGCCTTCGAAAGCCGCCCCGAACTCCCCGGGTGCCCCGGGCTGACCCTTCGCGGCCGCCCGGCGGAGCGGGGCCCGGCGCGCCCCTTTCGCCTTTGCTCCCCGACCCTCCGCCCTCTTCCCCGCACACCCAGCACCCGGTGCCCAGTGTGTGTCCCCCGCGCCCCGGCCGCTCCCGGGTTCGCTCGTCAGCTCCGCCTTAGTGGTTTCTGTGTCTTCCCGCCTCGTTCGCCGAGAAATCACCCAACCCGTGGAGCTGGCCTGCTCGCGCCTCCTCGCGCCTCCTTTCCCTCTTAGATCTGAGAGTGAGCGAGTTGCAAACACGTTGAGTGTTTCTCTTTTCGGCCAGACTCTGCTTTCTTAGGCTATACACACAGTATACGTAGTTGTAAAAACAGCCAACTTTCAAGGTAAAAACTTAGTTTCCTCCGCACACCTTAAGCCCACTGCCAACTGCCAGTATATGTGTCTGTCAACCTATCATGTATCTATCTCACGCGCAGATCGTGTAATAGATGATTCTACGCCTTGCCTTTTCTTGCCTAACGATATGTTGCGGATGCTTTTTAGTGTCACTCCATAGAGATGTATTTCGTTTTTTTAAACGACAACAAGATAGTCTGCATCTAACTTGGGTGCATTTACGTTGTCTCTTTCTCCTTTGCTATAAACAGTAATAGCTTAATGTGTGCAGCTGTCTTTGAGTATTTGGGAGTGTTGCGGTGGGGTGGATTCTGCCAAGGGAAATTGTTGGGTCAAAGTGTGGCCATATTTTACGTTTCAAAAAGGACTGCCAAATTATACCCTGAAAAGGTTCTACCAATGTAGACTCCTGCCGGCGATGTGTGAATTCAGATGGCAATTTCTCTTAAGTGTGGTGTGCAAAGTACAGGATTGGAGTATGTGCGATTCAGTAGTTGTCTAACGATGATGAAATGAATGTCTCTGTAGAAGTTTATATGACAAAAATGGGCCATTTAGTCATAATGGTGTGGAAACAAAGAATCAGTAAAGAGCTTGAGCATTCTGTAATACGTTTATATATTATCCTTGTCCCACTGGGTTTTATGGCCCGGTGGTATTTATTGTTACTTTGTATTACCATGACAGAATTGAAAGGTAGCCTCACCAGTTTATATGCCCTTCTTTAGAGGATACTTCAGTAGGATACTACTTTTATTAATGATATTATATAATAATTTTTCACAGTAAAATATCTGGTCATTTTATTAAAAATTAAAGACTTACCCTTCCCTAGTCCCTCTCCTTTTCTGTTTTTAGCTTTTCTGATATTCCTTTCAGAGTTCGAAATAATTTGCTTATTATTGCTATTTCCTAATGTATTAAGTTTAACTTTTCTGAGCTTAGATTTTCTGAGTTACTAGGTAAATCATATGTAATATTTTAAAATTAGAAATCGACAGCCACTGTATACCCATAAATTTAGCCATCATACTGTGAAATATGAAGAATTTAAGTTCATTATCTTTCTCATCTTTGCTGATTTTTATATTATTCTTTGATATAAAAATTATATATTTATATCATTGTTGTCTTTCTATTACATAGAAATTTCTGTGTTAGAATTCTATTATATGGAAAGTTACTCCTGTGTAAGAGGATAAGAAAAATAACTGACTTACACATGCTTCTCTCTCTCCTTACTTTGGTTAATTATTTTCTCTACATTGGTAAGTTTTGTATAATTTATATTTTGTTTTATAATTGTTACTATTCCTTCTTGTTTTAGATTTGGTAACTTGATTCTAAGAATGGTAAATTAACAAACAGCATTGTGAGAGGTGTTGTAGGATTCTGGAGCCAGAATGCCTGGGTTCACTGACCTGTGTGTGACCTTGGGCAAGTTACTAAACCTTACTGTTCTGTTGTTGAAAGAACCAAGCTGACTAAAATCTAAAGGAATTAGAATAGGACTTACATTAAGTGTTAAGTAAGTGTTAGTGATTATTATCTTTACTATTATGATTAGGAAATAATTACTGCAGAACCAAGTAGTGCAATTAGTCTCATTAAAGAGGAAATATAATTTTGTGACACGGAACCTGTGCCACCGGAAGGAAAAATTCTCTGCCCTTCTGCTATAAATTACGTGAGAGTTTACTTAAACTTTGTATTTGGGTGGTAATGTTCTTCTACAACTTGTTTTAAAATTTCTAGTTAAATTTTTTTTAGCAGAAGACCCACACTGATCATCAGAATTTCCCAGCTTGATTAAGTATTTGATGGATACAGATTTCTCACTCTTTGAAAATATTTTTCCTTGAAAAATTGGGGTTATTCTAATTTTCATTGATACATAGCTTTCTGAGTACAGCTATCTGGCGCTTTTTTCTTTTTTTTTCTTAATTGAACCCCTGTGTTAGTTACATTGTTTGGGATTCCGTGTCTTCCTCTTTCTTAAATATCTTACTCATTTTGTTGGATTGTATCCTAAAATAATTTTGAAGAAACAGTAAATGAGAGATAACCTATCTGAGAGGTTACATACTTGAATACTTAAATGCCTGAGGATATCTTTATTTTGCCCTCACACTTGATCATTTGGTAGAGTTTTCTAGTCTCAAATTAATTTTGCCTTAGAAGCCGTTGCCTCAGCGCCTTCTAGCACCCATTGTAATTGACAATTGTGATGCTAGACTAAGCCCATTCCTTTGTAGGCAGTCTGTTTATTTTTTTCCTCCCCTTTTGAAGCTTTACAAGCTTTCCTTAAGTTATTTTACCAGGATTTATCTGAGTCTCTTTTGTTTATATTCCTTGACAGTTAATTGGTTGGCTGTTTCAATTTCAGGAATTCTTTCTTTGAACTCAGGGAAATTTTTTATTTTTTCATTTCCTCCCCTGTTTTCTTTGTTCTTCCCTCTGAAATATCTGTTACCCATATGTTGTACCTTCTGCATATATGTAAGTATCTCTTAAATTTTGTCTTGTATTTTCTATGTTTTGTGTTTGGATGGATTTTCCTGACAGTGTTTCTCAGATCACTGTTTGGTTTTTAATTAAAAAAAAAAATTTAACGTTTATTTATTTTTGAGACAGAGAGAGACAGAGCACGAACAGGGGAGGGTCAGAGAGAGAGGGAGACACAGAATCTGAAACAGGCTCCAGGCTCTGAGCAGTCAGCACAGAGCCCGACGTGGGGCTTGAACTCACGGACTGTGAGATTATGACCTGAGCTGAAGTCGGACGCTTAACTGACTGAGCCACCCAGGCGCCCCTGGTTTTTAATTTTTTTTTTAATGTTTATTTATTTTTGAGAGGTGAGTGAGGGGCAGAGAGAGGGACACAGAATTCAAAACAGGCTCCAGGGTCTGAGCTGTCAGCATAGAGCCCTATGTGGGGTTTGAACTCAAGAACTGTAAGATCATGACCTGAGCTGAAGTCAGACGCTTAACCCACTGAGCCACCCAGGTGCCCCTCAGTGTTTGGTTTTTAATAGTAGCCATTTCATGATTTAGTCCTTACACTGGAATTTTTTTTTTTTTTTTTTTTTTTGGTAATCATATTTTTAATCTTCCACATTTTTCCTGTTATTCTCTGATTTCTTTTTTAGGAACTGCTTTTCTTCCTATATGGATACAGTTAATAACTGAATCTTTCTGATGATGACATTAGATAGAATTGATTGAAAGTTGTTTCTGTCTTGCGTTTATTTATTTTTCTCTATAGGCAATTGTTTTTTTATACTACAGATTTTCCTCAAATATCTGGTAATCCTTGGATGACCATTCATTTTTATGAATAAAGGCTATGTGGATTAGTATAGGTAGTTGGGCTGGTTTTGTTTTGAAGTTGCTTATGCTTACCCCAGATCCCCTCTACATGGGAGGTCATGCATGGGATACTGTGTAATTTGACAGATTTTGCACAGAGAGGTTTCCTTCCTTAGGGTGTGAGGCTGGGGAGCCAGCCAGCTCCAGGTCCTTACAATTAGCAAGTAAAAACAGACAAACAAGCAAACAAAACTTTACTATGTGGAAAGATATTTTAGCTTATTTATTCCTAAATGGAATTGCTTTTTTTTGTTTTTGTTCTTGTTTTTTGTTTTTGTTTTGTTTTTACCTTTACCTCTACTGGGTGGATCCATAGATGTCTCAAGATCTTTCCAGAAAAACCTCTCCTTTCTATGTTTAGGGCATACTGAATTCATGTTGCTGATAGGGTGGGCTGGGAGGAGCCATGTGGGAAACCACCTTTCCTTCCAGTCTTCTCCAGGTTTGCATCTGTTTATTTGTTAGATCTCTTCTTACCTGTTGCTTTATTTTAGAAATCTTCCCTAACTCCTCTCTTAATCTTTCTCATAGTACCTCTTCCTTTCCTCATACTTCATCTTATAATTTAAAATCACATTAGTTATATTGGCCTAGACTCTTTGATTGCAAGTAATAGAAAACTGAGTGTAAATGAGCCTAAAAAAAAAAAAAAAGAAAAAAGAAATCATTATTAACACATATAACCAAACTAAAAGAAGCATGGAATTTAACCAGACAGAGGTCTCCTCACTTGCTCTCCAGCTCTCTCTCTTCCCCCTTGGGTTTGCTTTACTCTGGTTTGGACTTCATTCTCTCAAGCAAACTCTACCAAGCTAGACTTCCCCACAGGGAGCTCCAGGCTTACATACTCAAAGCCAGAGAAGAAAAAAATGTTCTTCCCTGACAGCTCTAGTTAGTAAAATGTGTGGGAGGGGCACCCGGGTGGCTCAGTGGGTTAAATGTCGGACTTCGGCTCAGGTCAAGATCTCACAGTTCGTGAGTTTGAGCCTGGTGTCGGGCTCTGTGCTGACAGCTCAGAGCCTGAAGCTGCTTTGGATTCTGGGTCTCCTTCTTTCTCTGCCCCTCCCCGGCTCAAGCTCTCTCTCTCTCAAAAAACGAATAAATGTTAAAAAGAAAAAAAAGAAAACTGTGGGGGGAGAAAACCGGAATTCACCTTTCTTGAACCAATCCTTCTTGCCAAGGAGGTGAGGGTACAATGAGCACTGTCAACAGCAAACCCTTCTTGGAGTTGAGGAGGAACACGTCCCCCCAAAAGTGTGTAGTGTTTCAGGGACAGTTTAGAATATACGGTGGTTAACGGGAGGTTATCAGGAAAACACAACAGTTGCTTAAACAAATAAGAGTTAAATTTTCCACTACAGAAAGTACATAGATAGATGGAGGTGGTGATGGTCCACAGCTCATGGATGTCAGGAGAGGCGTCATCATATTTCCTTGGCTTTTTCCTCAGGACACCAGCTGCCGCTCTTATCACCACCTCTGCATCCAGTGGAATATGGGAGGAGAGAGAAGAGTGGAAGTGTCAGCCATGATATCCCTTTTATCTAGAAAGCTGTAACTTCAGCTCAGTCCTCTCCTGTCCAAAACACACACTTCTTTTCACTTGGTGATTGTGAGTAAAGCCGCCGTAAACAGTGATGTGCAAGTTTTTATATACACATAATAAAGCTTTTGAAAAATATTTAAGAATGGGTTTGCCAATCATATAAAGCTAGAATGAGCTTTAGGAGAAACTGCCAAACCATCTTCCAGAGTGATTCTAGCATTTTTCATTTCTACCAGCAATAAATGAGACTTCCTATTGCTACACATCTTCATCGGCAATTGATTTTGTTAATTTTTTGGATTTTAACTATTCTTACAGGTGTGCAGTAGTCTCTGAGTTTTAAATTTTTAATGTTTATTTTTGAAAGGGAGAGAGTGTGAGTGGGGGAGGGGCATAGAGAGAAAGAGGGAGACACAGAGTCTGAAGCAGGCTCCAGGCTCTGAGCCTTCGGCACAGAGCCCCATGCGGGGCTCAAACTCACAAATTGCGAGAACATGACCTGAGCTGAAGTCAGAGGCTTAACCGACTGAGCCACCCAGGCTTCCCTGATTTTTAAATTTTAAAAAATGTTTATTTATTATTTTTGAGAGAGACAGAGCATGAGCAGGGGAGGGGCAGAGAGAGAGAGGGAGACATAGAATCTGAAGCAGGCTCCAGGCTCTGTGCTGTCCGATGCAGGGCTCAAACTCAGGAACCATGAGATCATGACCTGAGCCGAAGTCGGACACTTAACCAATTGAGCCACCCAGGCACCCCTCTGATTTTTTAAATTAGCAATTCCCTAATAATAAATGATGTGAAGCATCTTTTTATATGCTTATTTGTCATCTGTAATGTCTTTAATTGGGTGTCTGCTCAGATCTCTTCTCCACTTTTTAGTTAGGCTGTTTGTTTTCTTATTGCTGACTTTTAACAGTTCTTTGAATATTTGGATACAATTCTAAAGTGATAGGTGATTTGCAAATATTTCCTCCCTGTCACCTGTCTTTTCATTTTCTTAACAGTATTATATACAATGTAAACCTTTAAACTTTAATGCAGTCCAACTTTTTTTTTTTCTTTTATGGATTGTGCTTTTGGTTTTGAATAAAAAACTCATTTCTAAGTCCAGGTTACCTAGATTTCCTTCAGTGTTATCTTCTCGAAGCTTTCTATAATTTGGCATGTTACATGTAGGTATATAATCCATTTTGTGTTAATTTTTATTTATAATACAAAGCCTGTGTCTAGGTTCTTTTTTGGTTTTCATGTGGGCATCCAATTGTTCCAGCCCTATTTGTTGAAAACTTTGTCTTTCCTTTTTTGATGTGCCTTTTAAAACTCAGTTGACTGTATTTGCACTGCTCTATGTGCCCATTCTTTCACCCACATCACACTGGGTTGGTTACGGTAGTTTTAGGCTAATCTTGAAATATTAATAGTATGGGCCCTCCATGTTTGTTTTCTTCAGTATTGTGTTGAGTCTTTTTGATGTTTTGCCTTTTCACTTACATTTTAGAATCAATTTGTTGTTATTACAAAATAGCTTGCTGTGATTTGGTTGGGATTGCATTGACTATATATCAAGTTTAGAAAAATTGACATCTTAACAGTACTGAGTCTTTTAATCTATGAACCTGGAATATGTCTCCATTTAATTAGGTCTTCTTTGATTTCTTTCATTAGTGTTTTGTAGTTGTTCACATACAGATCCTGTACGTGTTTTGTTAGATTTATACATTGTTTTTGGGAGGGCTGTTATTTTAAAGGGTGTATTTAAAAACTTTTCCATTTTATTTTGTTTTTTTATTAAAAAATTTTTTTTAATGTTCATTTATTTCTGAGACAGAGAGAGACAGAGCATGAGTGGAGGAGGGGCAGAGAGAGAGGGAGACACAGAATCAGAAGCAAGCTCCAGGCTCTGAGCTGTCAGCACAGAGCCCAAAGTGGGGCTCGAACCCATGAACCATGAGATCATGACCTGAGCTGAAGTTGGTCGCTCAACCGACCGAGCCACCCAGGCGCCCCAAAACACTTTTCAATTTTAAATTTCAATTGTTCATTGCTGATACATAGAAGGAAATTGACTTCCATATCTATTGATATTTGTTTGGATGCTGGACATTGTGGTTTTACATTGTTTTAGAATTTCACATTTTTTTTTCTGGCAGTTATTTGTGAATTGGTTACCTTTGAAGTTTATCTTGAAGTTTTATAAGGTTTATATAGGTATATAGTAGTTTTTAGTGTAGGGCTAAATTAGCCCCACTACTAAACAATGACCCTTCTATGTTCTCTTTTGAATGCCCCATGTATTAAATAAGATCTCCTCACCCTGATGGAAATGCACATGTTTCTCCGTTCTGTATTAGCTCTGCCAAGTCTTTAGCCTACAATATTCAGAAATTTACTCTGTTTTTTGTATGGCTTGCCATTTGTCCTTTGTATGGTTCTATCAAATTTCATTTTATGCATCCACAGATTGGCATGAAGCTGAAGAATCTAGGAGACTTTTGTGAAGATTTATCAAACTCTTTCTCTTCATTGCTTTCTCATTTCTGGAATTTGTTCTTACAAAGTCTACTCACCCTGTTCTCCCCATATTTGTATTTCTGTTTTCTCAATTACAGGTACCATTAAGTTCTATTTGGAATCCTGTCCCTGTGTCATGGTTCAGAAATTCTCTATAAGTAGAAATCCATGGCATTCATATTATTCGCCTTGTTTCTTTCTCTTCTCTCAGAAATTATAGTCCTGTGCTGCCTTTTGTTCAGCATTTGAAAGCAGTTGTTTCATATATTGTGCCATTGTTTTAGTTGTTACTTTAACAGGAAAGAGAAGAAGTCTTGGACTGATTTTTAAAAGTTTGCAGGTAGATATTTTTCTAGCATATTTTTAAAAATTTTGCAGAACAATTCTTTTTTAAAATATGTTTATTTATTTTTGAGAAAGAGAGAGAAAGAGCCAGCACAGAGCCCGGCTTGGGGCTCAAACTCACGAACTGTGAGATCATGACCTGAGCTGAAATCAAGAATTAGATGCTTAACCAACTGAGCCACCCAGATGCCCCACAAAATAATTCTTGATTTTGTGGTTTATTTCTAATATATTTATGTGTGTGTGTATTTATATGTACATGGATTCACACACATACAGAGTCTAATATATGTATTTTTCTTGTTAAAATTAGGTTGTTTTCCTGGTTTTCTTTTTTTTTTTAATCAAAAAAATTTTTTTTTTTAACATTTCTTCACCTTTGAAAGACAGAGAGAGACAGAGTGCGAATGGGGAAGGGGCAGAGAGAGAGGGAGACACAGAATCCGAAGCAGGCTCCGGGCTGCAAGCTGTCAGCATGGAGCCCAATGCGGGGCTCAAACTCACAGACCGCAAGATCATGACCTGAGCTGAAGTCGGCCGCCCAACCGACTGAGCCACCCAGGCACCCCTCCTTGTTTTCTTTAATGCTGAAGATCCTTAACTCTTTACTTAGAACCTGGCATTAAATTTTGTCCCTACTCAGTAACACTCTGTCTCGGTTTATGGTTTTAGATGTTAATGGCCGTAAGTTCAACATTCAAATTATCACTATTTTTACTCCACTCTTTTTTTCTCTTCAAAAATTAATTTATCTTCATTTCATATTACTTTTTGTGCCACAACAATGATTATGTTAAAGTAGAAATGACATGAACATTTCTAATTTTTAAATAATCTATTATAATTTAAGGAGATTAAACAAATCACCATGCATAACTTTATATTTTAAGATAATGTATTAGTTTTCTAGGGGTACCATAACAAATTACCACAGACTGGATGACTTAAACAACAGATTTATTTTCTCATAGTTCTGGAGGCTAGAAGTCCCAAATCAGAGTTTCAGCAGGATTGGTTTCTTCTGAGGTGTGTGAGGGAAAGATCTGTCTAAGGCCTTTCTCCGTGGCTTGTAGATGGTCATCTTTTCCCTAATCCTTACTTGATCTTCTCTCTATGCATCTCTCTGTCCAAATTTTCTCTCTTTATGAGGACACCAGTCACATTGCATTAATGCCTATCCCAGTGACTTCATTTTAAAGTTGACTACTACTGTAAAGGTACTGTTTAGAAATAAGATAATATTCAGAAGAACTGAAGGGTTGGATCTCAACATATGAATTTTTGGGGACACAATTCAACCCACAATGTGTAGTAAATTTTTTCTAATATCTAATTCGTTATTATTAACATTCTAAATTATTAAAGAAGGTTATCAGTTGTCTTTGGGTGGGAAAACTTGCCCTATGCCTACTTCACTGTTTTCTATACTCTAGATAAAAGACATGTATTTAGAAGGTAATATGAAGGGATACCATAGCACGGTGGAAAGAACAAGTGTTTGGAATAGGATAAACTCTGATCAGACATCAGATTCTGCCACAGACTTGTATAACCTTATATAAATTACTTAACCCCATAACTTTGTTTGCTTCCTTTCTAAAAAGGGATGATTAAAAACTGTACTAGGGTTGTTACGAGGACTAGTTCATAAAGTGCCTAGAAGAAAGTAGTAGCTATCACTTTAAAATAGCCAACAATTTATAGCAGCTGAATTACCTTGGTCTTTTCATTTTCAATACAAAATTCATTGATCTTGAAGAAAGTTTATGTTCATAGAAGCAGCAGTTTTGTGTAATATTTGACTAATCCATACAATGGATTATATTCTAGATTATGCTACATCTTCCCAATATTACTTGCCTTTCCCATTTCTACTTCTGCTTCTACTCCAGCTATGCTATACCTTGGGGAAGACTTGGTTTGAGTGGAGGATAGATGGACATGTACTGAATAAGGGATATCATCCACATTGCAGCTGAGTTTTGTGGATACAGTGCACTCAATTTTAATTGGATAAACTTTGAGTAGAAGAACAATCTCCGAAGTATGACCTTGGTCCTTTGTTTCATCCATTATGAGGTGAGAGTCTTTCAAGAACATAGTTTTGCTTACTACACTCAAAGGAACCATCAAAAAGGAAGGAATCAAAGTTAAGGAATCATTAAAAAGGCAGTACACACAGAGGGGCCTGGTAGAGCATTACAGGAGAATAGTGTAATGAGATATGAATGACAAGGATAAGGAAACCTTTGAAGAGTGACATATGACATGGTCAAGAGAGATTTATTTTGGTAATAGTTTATTACTGTTGAATGAAAAATTCCACCTAAAAATTATAATGAAACTTTACTGTTTCTTGGTCACCTGAAATTATTGTACGATGATTTCATTTTATGATGGAGAAAGTGGGGTCCAAAGAGGTTTAGTGGATAATGTAAGCTCACACGGTGCTAACCTATGGGAAACGCTGGCTGTGGGAAACAGCTTCTTTTAGGCATGATTCAGCACTAAGCAGGGCATGGGAATTTGGTGAATGAATTTTAATATCCCATCTACAAACTCTTAACTGTGGGACTTCACAGATGAGAAAGAGTTCGTGCTGGCTGTGTAAGATCTGGGATATCTCTGTATTACCGGCGAGAAGGGAATTGACAGAGAATGAGAAAGAATGGGGAAGTGAGTTGATACTCTTACTCCAAATGATCCTTCTCTTGACATTCTCTCGGTGGCTCCCCAACTCCTTTTTCTTGAGAGCATTCTTTTTTGTGTTGTATCAGCCAAAATGACCCGAATTTTTAACAACATCGAGAAGAATCTTCAAACCAAAATGGCAAGCATTTCCTTGCCTTGTGGATCCAAACCAGTTGTACTAGACAGGAGGAAAATAATCCAGGAGTAGATATTATTGCAGTTTCTTATTCAATCTCCCCCAGTACCTGATCCTCTATCATTTGCCAGAGAGTTAATAAGAGCTGAAATGAAAATTCTTGCTGCTTTTATACGATTTGTTCACGTCCCCTAGAAGCAGAATGAGGTTCTAGTTTTAGGGTAGGTTAAAGAAAAAATATTGTCGCATGCTCACACAGTGTGGAGGGAGATAAGTTATGAACTTTTTCTTTTTAAAGGTGGTACATCGACTACAATCTTAAAAATGTTCTTTGCTGCTCCTAAAGAAACAAAATAATCAGTTGGATAAAGCATTAATTTAAACAAGTGTAGGGGCACAAGTATAGGGTTAAGCATCCGACTCGATTTTGGCTCAGGTCATGATCTCATGGTTTGTGAGTTTGAGCCCTGTGTTGGGATCTGCATGGGCAGTGTGGAGCCTGCTTGGGATTTTCTCTCTCTCCCTATCTCTCTGCCCTTCCCTTGCTTGCTCTCTCTCTCAAAATAAAAAATACTAAGAAAATAATTTAAAAATTTTAAACAAGAATAACATACTTTATGTTTAATTTGGGAAAATAAAATGCATATAGTGGAGATTTTATATTTCACTGTGTTTCTTTGTGTAAAAATAATGCTCATGAGTATTTGGGATGCGAGAGGGAATGAGGAAAAGATTTACAGTTGGACTTAATGAGATGAGAAACGTCAGAGGAGATTTCAACTTTCTGCAAAAGACTCAGGCTCTGCTGGCAGGTCAGGTCCCCCTCGCTGGGCGTCTCTTAGATCTTGCTATCGGCTTCTGTACAGGAAGGCTCATTAAAATGTTCTGTTATTCTGAGATCCTCAACTTGAATATTGTTATCTGGACAGTTCTCTGTTTTTTGCTCCGATGGTGGGATCCTGGGCTGCGTCCAGCCAGCGTAGGTCTGTAGTACAGCCAGTATGCACCGAGTGAGAAGCTTAACATTTTCAGTTCTATGACCTTCATGTTTTTAACTGTTAAATCATAATGTCACGTTAACATAACATAGAGTTTTATCCTGAATTGTAGCTAATTAAACCATAGAGAATTAGATAAACGGTTACTGTGAAATCATTTTCTTTTCAGTTTAGTAAACTATAATTTTATATTATAGTTATTATATTATTATATTATAATTATATTATAATGATGTAATATATTATATTGTATTGTCATAATTATATATTATGTCCATGAGCAAAGAAGATTTTTATCAACATTTCACTTATGATTGCCAAAATTTCTGGATGCTATATTTGTAGATTTTATGAAGTATTTGTGCCTTTGGAAAAAGTTACTATAGCATTTAGATTCATGTCTTTTGCTATAAAGTATCAATTTATTACCTTCATCATTGACTGAAATCATTAAAAAATCTATTTGAGGAGCGTGACGACCGTTACCCAGAACAATTCCAGAGCTGGAGAAATTTTGGACTCCCATTCACCGAAGATTGTATTTGGAGGTTACACTGTTATTTCCATGATCTTCTATTCAGAGCTAATCTCAATATAATGTATTAAGTTCTGAGGTGGTGCAGATTCTGAATGTTGAATACAGAAACATATTGGCTTAAAGCATCGCTTTAACACTAGTTCAGAATAATTATGAAGAAGTATTGAGCTAATACATATGAATATGCTTTGTAAATGGAAGTAATAATTATTTTATATTAAAATATTGACAGGATTTTATCACTGGCTTATTTATATTTATCGTTTTTTAGTGATATTTCGCATTTATTTGCAATGAGGGAGTATCCTATAAAAATTTTCTTAGAAAAGCACTTTACCCCCGAACTGTGTATACATTTTTGCAAAAGCTTCAGTCTTTACTTACTCTGTTTGGAAATTTGAATCTGCAATTTTTACTTGATGATGTCTTTTGAATGTAGTTGAAGAGGTTTTATTATTTTTCAGAGAGATGCACTTAGAATTCATTAGTGAATCGATCTAATTCGGTGTGAGGAATGTAGAGAGACATCATCCAAATCAGACTTAAAACAGGGAACTCTTTTAGGTACTCTGCTATTACAAAGATGAAAAAAATACTATGAAAATAAAAATGTATTAATTTCACTAAACTTCACATTTTAGTCTTGTTTAAAACCTTACTTTGGTATTAGCCATTGAGAAAGGATGTATATAACTTTCCCTTCCTCAATTAGAAAAAAATCCTAACAAATCAGAATAGGTGTTTGATTCACATATTCAACTCAACACAATTTTGAGGCTCAGTTATCCACTTGGAATTGTAATAGGTGCTTGGAAACAACAGTGAAAAATTCACAGCTCTTGAACTTAAGAGATTTATATTCTAGCTGAGAAGACAAAGATTTATAATCAAGGAGGGACCGTGACAGAAATCTGAAAATCTATATGCAGTGATGCGGAGGAAGTTCATCCCAGTAAGAATTCAGGAATGGGAGAGGGGTTAGGGAAGTCTTTATAGAAGGGATAGTGTTTTAAACAAACCTGGTATTTAAAGAAAGATAGGATCTTCCCTCATTATTTTTTTCTGTAATTGTGAAAGTAAAAGCATCAGAATTATTTTTAGAAATCAGCCAGATGTGAGAATCATGGTTTTATTAGAGTGACAAGGGAAAAGCCGAAGTCTGGGGTTCAAAGGCATTTAAGTTTTTAGGCCTTTTGTGATAGGACTCCCTGGAAGGCCTGTGATGGGTGGCTGAGCTGTACAGGGGAGAGTGCTTTGGGGGCAGCTGGTGAGGGAGGTGGGAATGAGGACTGCAGGAGGGAGGGGGGCATCCTCTGTGCGGGGGTGAGTAGGGCCTTCTTTCCTGAGGCCTGGAGGACTGAGGCAGGGACAGCCTTTCTCTCTGCTTTGTTCATTTTGAGCCACTGCTGTTGGCATCTTTTCTTTTTCTGCAAGTGTAACTCAGGGAACTCTAGTGAATTTTCTAGATGCATCAGTGATTCCCTAACCTGACTGAGCATTAGGATCACCTGGTGCATTAATTAGTTAATATACAGAGCAATATTGATTTCAGAAGTAGAATTCAGTGATTCCTCATTTATATACAACACCCAGTGCTCATCACAACAGGTGCCCTTTTTAATACCCATCACCCATCTAACCCATTCCTCACCTACTTCCCTCCATCAACCCTCAGTTTGTTTTCTATCATTGAGTTTCTTGTGGTTTGTTTCCCTCTCTTCTCCCCCCCTCCCCCGCCCCCACGCTTCCCATCTGTTCATCTGTTTTGTTTTTTAAATTCCCCATATGAGGAGGGATACCTGGGTGGCTCAGTCAGTTAAGTGTCTGACTTCAGCTCAGGTCATGATCTCATGGTTCCTGAGTTTGAGCCCTGCATTGGGCTCTCTGCTGTCAGCACAAAGTCCACTTCAGATCTTCTGTCCCCCTCTCTCTTTACCCATCCCCGCTCACATTTTCTCTCTCTCTCTCTCTCAAATATAAACATTAAAAAATAAATTCCACATATGAGTGAAATCATATGATATTTGTCTTTATCTGATTGACTTATTTCACTTAGCTTAATACATTCTAGCTCCATCCATGTCATTGCAAATGGCAAGATTTCATTCCTTTTGATGGCTAATTTCCAGTATGTATATGTGTATATATACTGTATATATACGTGTGTATATATATATATAAACACACACACACACACACACACACACACACACACACACACGCATCTTTATCCATTCAGCAGTCGATGGACATCTGTACTCTCTCCATAGTATGGCTATTATTGATAATGCTGCTATAAACATTGGGCTGCATGTATGCCTTCAAATCTGTATTTTTGTATCCTTTGGGTGAATACCTAATAGTGCAACTGCTGGATCGTAGCATTGTTCTATTTTTTTTAACATTTATTAATTTTTGAGACACAGAGACAGAGCATGAGCAGGAGAGGAGCAGAGAGTGAGAGACACACAGAATCCGAAGCAGGCTCCAGGCTTTGAGCTGTCAGCACAGGGCCCAACACAGGGCTCGAACCCATGAACCAGGAGATCATGACTTGAGCAGAAGACAGATGCTTAACCAACTGAGCCACCCAGGCACCCCTACTTTTAGTTTTTTGAGGAACCTCCATTCTGTTTTCCAGAGTGGCTGTACCAGTTTGCATTCCCACCAACAGTGCAAGAGGGTTTCCCTTTCTTCGCATCCTTGCCAACACCTATTTTTCTTGTGTTGTTAATTTTAGCCATTCTGACAGGTGTGAGGTGGTATCTCATCATGGTTTTGATTTGTATTTCCCTGATTATGAGTAGTGTTGAGCATCTTTTCATGTGTCTGTTAGCCATCTGGATGTCTTCTTCGGAAAAATGTCTTTCATGTCTTCTGCCCATTTCTTTTTTTTTTTTTTTTTTTTTTTAAATTTTTTTTTTTCAACGTTTTTTATTTATTTTGGGGACAGAGAGAGACAGAGCATGAACGGGGGAGGGGCAGAGAGAGAGGGAGATACAGAATCGGAAACAGGCTCCAGGCTCCGAGCCATCAGCCCAGATCCTGACGCGGGGCTCGAACTCACGGACCGCGAGATCGTGACCTGGCTGAAGTCGGACGCTTAACCGACTGCGCCACCCAGGCGCCCCTCTTCTGCCCATTTCTTAACTGGGTTCATTTTTTGGGTGTTGAGTTTGATAAGTTCATTATAGATTTTGGATACTAAAATCATATATGTTAATACAAATTTCTTTTCCCATTTTCTTGGTTGCCTTTTAGTTTTGTTGATTGTTTTCATTGACCTAGTGAGCTTTTAAAATGTTAAAAACATTTTAAAAATGTTTTTATTTGTTTATTTATTTATTTTTGAGAGAGAGAGCGCGCAAGAGAGTGAGCGGGTGAGGGGCAGACAGAGAGGGGAACAGAGGATCTGAAGTGGGCTTTGTGCTGATAGCAGCGAGCCCAATGCAGGGCTCGAACCCACGAACCATGAGATCATGACCTGAGCCACCCAGGTGCCCCAACCTGGTGAGCTTTTTAAACATACAGATTCTTGGGTCAGTTGCAGATTTATGGAATCTCCAAAGGTGGAATCTAGAAATTCATTTATTTAAAAGGAGTTTTATTGAGATGTAAGTTACATGTTATAAAATTCACCCCTTTAAGCGTAAAATTCAGTGGTTTTTAGTATATTTACAACGTTGTGTAATCAACATTAATTCTCCAACATTTTCACAACAAATCAATCCCCATTTCTCCTTCCTCCATCCTCTGGCAAATGCAGTAATATATTTTCTGTCTCTGTTCATTTGCCTATTCTGAATATTTCATATAAATGGAACCATGCAATATGGGGCTCTTTGTAACTGATTATACATTCTTCATTCGTACTTTCATGATTTAAAGACACTAGCTCAGTCACTTAAGTAAGTTTGTAGGAGCATAACTTCTAAGGCTGGGCTGATTACATCATGAACCCCTGGGGTGTGACAAGCATTTCCTAGTCTACATCCTTAAGAGATTTTGATTTAATAGTTCTGAGACTGGCCAGGGACTAAGAATTTTACACTTTCCCAAGGTACTTTTGAAAACCAGGTGGTTTGGGAGACCACTGTAAGGGATTCTGCAAGTTGCAATAGTTCCATTCAACCCATACCCCACCCCCAGCCACCTCTTTTTATTTTCATCCTACTGCTTCTGTTATGGTTTGTTTTCTTGGCATTTCAGTGGCCTTTTACAAGATCTAACTCCTTTGTGTCCCTTCTCTATTCAGTCCTTCCTCCACGCTGCTACCAGGATTATCTTCCTAAAATACAAATTGGATAGTGTCACATCTATGATTAAAAATTCTTTGATGATTTCTTATTTCCTACAAAATGAATCCAAACTTCTTACTATGACCTTTGAGGCTCCTCACAATCTGTCAGTTGTCTACTTTTGTCTGCACTCCTGCCGCTTGCTGAAAACAATCAAGAGTTCCAGCCACCCAGACTCTTTATTTCCCCCCCACATTTCATGCAACTCTTTGATAATGCTATCGCTTTTCTTGGATTTCTGTCACAGTTGTGGCAGTCTTAGATCTGCAATGAACCATGCTATGTTATTCCATTGGCTTTGGTGGAATAATATGAAAATCAGAGGCGGCTTCTTCAAATAATTTATACTTATGATACAGTTCTTAAATACAAATGATTATATGATGTAAAATTATTGAATCTATCTAAACCAAACCTTCTGGTTAAGGTACAACACCCATACAGGCATATACTTATTTCCTTGAATTAGGGATACAGGGGATTAGTATCTTAATCTCTATGGGGTGTCTGCCATGGTCCATTGGTGGCATTGTAGGACAGATTGCTTTCTCTTTCTCTGGCAGCTGCCGAGGCCATCCGTGTTGGTTGGATTCAGTATGAAGGCTTTCATTAGAGCTTCTGGTCAGAGGCTCAACCTTCCAGCATTAGCAACGGGAAGGAATACTATGCACTCTTCCAACTGGAGATCTTATGGAGCTATGAAAATGGCACACAGTTTAGTGAACTCATATAGTTTTAGTCATATACAGTAAAACTTTGGATTGCAAGTAATTTGTCCTGTGAGTGTTCTGCAAGACAAGCAAATATTTCTAATAAATTTTAACTTGATAAATGAGCGATGTCTTGCAATATGAGTAGTATGTGATGCTGAATGTCACATGATCACAACTGAGCCACTGGTTCTCATTCTCTCTCTCTTCCTCTCTCCTTCTCTCTCTCTCTCTCTCTCTCTCTGGGATTGTGAGTGATCATCTCCCATGCTCAGATGTTTGGTCTCAGGCCACGGTGTTAGGCAGAAATAAGTGATTTTTCAGAACATTGGAAGGTGCCCACAACTGGCACTAGTGTATTCTCTGTCACTTAAAAGCGCCCATGGACCGTCCTTTGCTTTTCCATACCAGAGTCAGCTAGGAGTGCTTTGCTTCCTTCTATGTCAGGCTGCCTGCAGATACAGACCCTTTGCTGCCTTATTGCCAGTTACATTAAATACAGTGTATGACAAGAGTTTATTAATACTGTACTGTAGTCAGCATCCATGAGAGCGTGTACAATGGCCCTCATGCAGAAAAAGGTTGAAAAGAAAGGCAGTAAGAAGAAGGAGATGATTACAGTGGAAGTTAAGAAAGAAAGAAATCGAGAAGTACGAATGAGGTATGCGAGTGGCTGAAATTGCAAGATATTATAAGAAATCCACATCTGCATCTTGTCTGCAGAGGAGGAGGAGAAAAAAGTGGACAAATCCTTTACTTCAAATGAGATTAGGGAGATATGTAAAATGTGGGAAACAGTGCCAAATTTTGTAGAAAAGCACCACCTGAATAAGGCCGTAGTAGTGTGAGCAATGAATCTGTTCAACAACAACGCAATGTCACATTTTCACAAAATCCTCGAAAGGAGGCAAAAACAAATGTCGTTGGATAGATTCCTTGTTAACGTTGCAAGAAAAGAAAAAGATTCCATTGGGCCAATAGACAGCAGTGATTTCTGTGAGTGATAGAGAAAGTTGTCCTACACGGTAACCCTCCTCTCTCTTGTCTCCCTCACAGCAGCCACGAAGGTTTTCAAAGTTAAGTGCAGGTTAATTTGTTTATTTTTCTTTATATTTTGTATTTTTTATTATTTTGTATTATATTACAGTATTGTAATCATTTTTAAGTGTTTTTTTTCTTACTTTTTTGAGAGAGCGTGAGTGGGGAGTGTCAGGGAGAGAGGGGGACGGAAGATCCAAAGCAGACCTGGTGCTGACAAGTTGACAGTAGCAAGCCCAATGTGGGGCTTGAACTCATGAACTATGAGATCATGACCTGAGTCAAAATTGGACGATCAACTGACTGAGCCACCCAGGTATCCCTATTGTAACCATTTTTATATGAATATTTTTGGGTTGTGGAACGCATCATCTGAGTGGGGAAATTTGCCTTGATATAGAAGTGTTTTGGATTACAAGCATGTTTCTGGAATGAATTATGCTTGAAAACCAAGGTTTTACTGTATACGATTAGTGCCTGTACTGGCTCTGTTGCCCCACTTAACTGGTTGTGGGTTTGGCATACATTTGAGTTAGGCAACCCTGACATGTTGAGCAGGGATATAATTCGGGTACCACTCCCACCTCCATGGCTATGGTTTTATTTATAGGTACATTGAGCAACCCTGCCATATTGCTTCTGATCAGATGTGGTATCCTGCAGTAGAAACAGGCAGCTTTCAGGACTTTGTGCTGATAAAGTACTGTGTCAGTACTGGGACTTGGGACCATAAATCAGAGTTATAAACATTCGAAATACGTTTCTGCTTGTCTAATACATACTCGTGTAGATCTCATGTGTCTGACATCTACATACTCCAAGTCCTCTGGCCTTCTATGATAACCCTTTCTTTTAACTGCTTGAATTCCCATCTAGCAGACTGAGAGATCTGACCTCTGTCCTTTATGTTACCCAGAACCACCTTTCCTCAGCATATTTGGAAAAGGTGGGGTAAGGCATACTGTTAATTGTTTGCCAATGTTCACATCCTCTCCCTCTGGGTGAATTATTCTTCTTTGCTCTGTTGAAGAAGAATATCTTTGGCTTGCTTTGGTTAATAAAATATAAGAGGAAATGATGTGTGTCACTTCCTATTGCTTTGCCGTACTCCTTTCTCTCTGCCGAGAGATTACTATTGATGTTCCAAATAGTGACTGCTCTGTCTGATGATCCCAGCCTGAAGATGATGAAATGTGAAGAATGGCCCTTGCTTAGCCAATCCACAGTGAACTCCAGCCCAGGCAAGAAATAAACCTTTGCTCTTCTAGGAGACCTGATGACTTAGGTGTTTATTATCATAGCATGCCCTACGATCTAAAACAATGCCTAGCATTTGGCGGGTGTTCATTAAATACTTGATGAATGAATGAACTTGAGCAAGGTACTTTCCAGGTGTCTCAAACTGGTATACTAAAACTGTCTTCTCATCTTCAGTGTGGTCCTGGACTAGTGAATAATAGAAGTCCTCTATTGTCTTAAAGCAACAGTGTCTAAAAGACATTTCAGGGGGACAAAAACATTATTTCAAGTTGAAGGAGACATGCATATGATCTAGAATAGAGCACAAATCTCACAGGAATTTTTTTTTTTTTATTATTATTATTTTTTTTTTAAATTTTTTTTTTCAACGTTTTTTATTTATTTTTGGGACAGAGAGAGACAGAGCATGAACGGGGGAGGGGCAGAGAGAGAGGGAGACACAGAATCGGAAACAGGCTCCAGGCTCCGAGCCGTCAGCCCAGAGCCTGACGCGGGGCTCGAACTCACGGACCGCGAGATCGTGACCTGGCTGAAGTCGGACGCTCAACCGACTGCGCCACCCAGGCGCCCCATGAATTTTTAAGGGAAAAATACAAGTCTTCCAAGAATTTTCATGACAGTATGGGGTACTGCTTCAAGCTATGTTCCCAAGACCCCTTGGAGATGTTTGAGAAGCTTTGATAATCGCCAAGTCTCTGTTTTCTCTTCTCTGAAATACTTCCTGGCTGGAGACCTCACTGCCACCATCTCTAAGACGGCCGTGACTCTGATCAGCGGGCACAGTGGCTGCTGCAGGTGCGAGCAGATTGCCGCCAACCAGCGGTGCAAGGGCATCGCAGACTGCATCGTGCGCATCCCCCAGGAGCAGGGCGTGCTGCCCTGACCTGGCCAACGTCATCCGCAACTTCCCCACACAGCCCTCAACCTGGCCTTCCGGGATACGTACAACCAGATCTTCCTGGAGGGGGGAGGGGCGTGGACAAGCGCACGCAGTTCTGGAGTTATTTTGCCGGTGATCTGGCCTCAGGTGGGGCACCAGGAGCCACCTCCCTCTGCCTCATGCCCCCCCCCCCCCCCCGAGGGATTTCGCTAGAACCCAAGTGGCAGCCGACATGGGGAAGTCCGAGCAGGAGTTCAAAGGCCTGGGGGACAGTCTGGTAAAGATGACCAGGCACCGGGGCCTGGACCACGGCTTCAGTGTCTGGGGCAGGACATCACCATTGTCCACCCGGCGGCCTACTTCGGCGTGTACGACCCAGCTGAAGGCATCTCCCGGGCCCCAGGAACACCCCCAGACCGTGACAGCCGCGGCAGGCGGGCTCTCCTGCCCCTTCGACACCGTGCAGTTGCGGGTGATGATGCGGTGGGGGCACAAAGGAGCTGACGTTACATACGAGGGGACCCTCGACTGCTGGTGGAAACCTTCCATGACGAAGGGGGCAAAACCTTATTCAAGGGCACATGGTCCAGTGTCCTGGGGGCCAGGGTGCCCTTTGTGCTGGTTCTGTACACGAGCTGAAGAAAGTCATAGCGGTGTGCTTCCCAGACACGGGGACCAAGGCCATCACGTAGAATACTTATGTTAGGGACCACTGATATTCCAGAAATTCCCGTGTCCTTGTCCCGGCCAGATCACGTATAGAGGACTGGGGAAGGTTCTAAAAGGAGCTCTTTGCGATGGACCATTGGCACCAGATTCCATGTATTGGTTGTGGAGGCTGGGGGTGGGAAGGGGATTTAGGATCTCTTCGTGAGTCCACAGGCAGTTCCGCCACACTGACCCTAGAGTCCAGGTGCTTGTGGGACCTTAGTTGTGTTTAAGCACTTAATTTAAGAATCATGTCTCCGTTTGTACTTAAGCACTGTTCTCTTTTGCACAGCCGAATGTTTGCAATTATGTTTCATGTCCAGCATTCTCCTGCAAAACCATAAAAACTGGGACACAGAGAAAAAACAAAACAAAAGAAAACAAAACTCTTGTTTGGACAAGAGTAGGCAGAGGGTCTTTCAGGAGGGCTCCGTGGTGTAAGCAGCCTTGACCTGGGAGCCGCATCCTTGGGCTCCAGTGAACATAGGGCTCTGTCAAGTCACTTAATCCACTAGAACCTCAGACTCAGGAAAAGATGTGCTTACACAGTTGCTGTCTGTCCCACTGGACTTTTATTTTTGAGGAATAATATATTTGAAAGTACTTTGAAAATCGCTAAGCTTTATCATTCCAATTAAAAATTGATAGGGAATTTTTGCAGTCTTTTCAAATTTCAAGATTTTATTTATGTTATAATTCCACTGGGTGGCAGTATTTCACTTGTACTCTACTATAATTCTATAGTTTGTATATAATCTCAGAAAAAAAAAAAAAGAATTTAATCACAATCTCATTATCTCCCCAATTTATCTTTCCACTTTCTCCTCCTGTGTACTCCCTATCTCCCAAAAGAATTCTGAGAAACAGTCACCATTCATTTAAAAAAGATTTAATGACATAAATGTGAGGACAGTCACCGTAAGAGAGAGGTTTGTCCAGAACTTCTGCTTCATTTGGGAGGAAGTGTTAGATAGCTTAATTTTGTTCAGATGTAAGCAAATTACTTTGATGTAGGTAATTAAAACCAGTTGAAAATCACCTATAAAAATCTTGCCACTGGCTTCTTTGTAAATGCTTTAACAATGACTTTTTAAAAAATAAACTCATTTGGACATTTTTGACTGATATTATCATGGATGCTTGCTTATTTTATCCTGTGTATCATAAGATCATAAAGTTGTTGTGCAGATTCCTTTGATGTCTATGACGTGTTTGAGAAACACTTTATCATGGTTTCATATCAGTTAACTTTGTGTCAGAATTTCTTAGAGAATCAATTCTACAAGATAAGTTAAATAAGACAAGTACCCTTATAAATCTTGGTAAGTGATTCCTTGCTGACTTCTGTTAATATTGAGGCTTCAATGTAAGTGGCAGGCTAGGTCTCCTGGAGTAGTCTTGTTCTGTAGCATGGAAAAAGTAAAAATTCTTTAGCAACATGGTGGAATGCTAGTTTTCACCTGTAAAGAGACCGTCAATATGATTTTTATACGTCCGCAAAGACTACATTCTGTATGTACAAGAGAAAGCAGCTAGGTGCTTTGGAAAAATTAGGCTGTTGAAAAGCTGTTTATAAAACTTGATCTAGATAGAGAAATCTTCATTTTTAAATGGTGATTCTTGATGTTTAATTTAAATTTTGTGCCAAATAGATCTTTGCTGTTTTCAGGGAGGAAAAAAAAAAAAAGAATAAGTTAAAAAAATATTTATGTCTAAAGTTGAATTGATATGTTAACGAAAATTTCATCTCTTTCTCTGATGGCCATAATTATAAGGCACAATTCCTTTTTCCACTATACATAATAATGATAAGCTGTATGCACTGTGTGCATGAGCATTTAAAAACATTTTTTGAAGGGCACCTGGTAGCTCAGTCAGGCGTCTGACTTCGGCTTAGGTCAGATCTCACAGCTCATGAGTTCGAGCCCCGCGTCAGGATCTGTGCTGACAACTCAGAGCCTGGAGCCTGCTTCCGATTCTGTGCCTCTCCCCTGCTCATGCTCTGTCTCTCTCTCTCTGTCTCTCTGTCTCTCTCTCAAAAATAAATAAACATTAATTTTTTTTTAATTTTGAGGAAGATTATTCATAGCTTTTCACTGATTCTCAAAGGGACTTATGACTCACAAAAAGATAAAAAAAACCCCACCTTGATATTTCGCCATCATTACATATTTTTAAGGAGCTTTAAAATTGCTTTAGAACTCTTACCTCATCAAATAATAATCCTCATTTATACAAGGGGAAAAATGGAGGAACGTTGCATCTTAGTTTCAGTAAAGAATTTTAGAAAAATTTCCCAATTTTTTTGTCCCCAAATTGGAAAATGACTGGCTGGCTAATAGACAAGTTAGGTGGATTCATGCTAGTTGAACAGCTGACTGATGAACCAGTAGAAAATGAGGGTGAGTGCAAGTGGCTTTTTACAAGTCACTTTATTCTAGATCCTTTCCTGCTAAATCTTTTTATCAGTAATTTAGGACACAAGCTTATCAAGTTTCCTGGTAAGAGATGAACTGGGTGAGATAGTAGCTATTTTGTTTGAGAGAAGCAATATTCAAAATTTGAAGTCCCCAAAGTAGGAATAAACCAACAAGAAGAAAATAAAAGTCAAGTCTTATATTTGCACCAATGAGCTATTTTTAAACAGAGAGAACTAAGAGAAATTTGCCTTGAGAACAATTCAAAGTGAAAAGATTTGGATGTTTCAATTAGTTTTAGTTTTAGGGAGAAGCTGGCATGATTTGGGCAGAAATTGGTCAGCATTTATAAACTAGGTGGGTTGTTGAAAAACTCAGTGGTCCTGTCTTTGGAACACATGAGCCCATGTGGAGTCACTGTTACTATAGTTTTGTCTTGAAACATATAGGTCTGGACAAAGCTGTTGTTAAAACGATATGAGCTTCTTTTCGGGGTACATCTGTTTTGTAAGTCAGCCTACAGTTTGCAAACTGACAAGAAGGACTGGAAGGGATATGAGAGGAATAGTAGTTAAGAATTCTTACTGAACACCAGCTGTGGTAGGTCCTATGTTAAATCTTTTGAATGGGTTATCTAATGGAATTCTCTCATAACAACCCTGTGAAGGAGCTGGTACCAGGATTCCTTTTTCACAAATGAGACAATGGAGGCACAGATTGCTTAAAGGGATTTCTCATTTCTGTTTACAGATGGTAAATTCATATAACTTGGAATGGAGTCCCCGTCTGGATCATGAGCCCATGCATTTAACTGTTCTAATAAAGTGCCTTCCAGAAGAGGAGTATTATGGAGCCAACAGGGGAAAGATTAAACACAGAGTGGTCACTATCTTTAAATGCTATAGGCAGGTAAAGAAAGATAAAAAATGAATCTGACAGGAGATGACTTCATTTCAAGTCTTTTTAGTGGAGTGTTGAGGGCAGATGTCAAATTGTAGTGCCCTGGAGATTGAATATTGAAGAAGGGTATATTTGGTGAGGACAGGGCTAGTTAGGGGAAAGAGAAGGTTATAAGAGATGATGGCAGGGCAGCCCACAGGAAAGCTGGAAGAGGAGGGATGGGGAAGGTGTATGGCTAGAAGCAGGAGGAGATTTTGTGTTACAGCAGAGGTTCTACGAACCAAACATCTCAAGAACTGGACAGTCTGTTCCTCTCTCTCTCTGTCTTTTGGGCAATTTTCAAGTTTGTAAAGTGCATTAAAATGCTTTCAGTTTTACCGTTGATTTATTTAAAAATACTTTGCAATTCAAATGTAATGCATTGGGTACTTTTGAATAAAATCAAGTAGAGACACGTGGTTCCTTTTCCAAAATGCTTTGCTGGGAAAAGATGACATACATGCTCAAGCCCATCACAGCCACTATCAGTGGCCTAATTAGCGTTTGTCCCCCCATGCTTTGTCTGATTTGTCTTGACCGCACTGGGATGAATCATTAGTGCTTTAATCTGTGTGGTTCTCTTATCCCCCCAGGGCTAGCAGTTGGTCTCAGGAGAGCTGTGTCATCTAGCTCTGGTGAATGAGATGCAAGAAGTTTTTTAGGTGTGGTTCCCAGGAGAGCTCTCACGTTTCCCATGAAAAGGAACCTAGGTCCCTCCCCCTTTTTATGACTGGGAAGTGGAGTGTCCGTCCGGTGATGCCTAGGGGTCAGCCTTTGAACATGAGGTGACAAGTGTGACAACAAGGTCAATGTGTGAAGGGTGGCAAAGTGGACAGTCAAAAAGCACTTGGTATTATATCAGTTCTGGGCTGCCTGGCTTTATGCCTCTTATTATGAGAGAGACCTTTATTTGTTGAAGTCCCTGTTGGTCAGATTTTCTGTTGCTTGGAATCAGACAAAGTCCGGAGACCAGCAAAACCCTTCTTCAACTATTTCTTATACAGACGTAGTTTATGTTTATAGCTATGGTAACTTCTAAGATAATGTCTCTGATTGGCCCTCTTTTATTTTTTACAGCCTGTAATATCTCACTAATATCACATTGAATACACTGTGGCTTATCAATTTCAGAAACAATTTGGTCTTTAAAAATTACATTTGGCCATTCTATTTGCTATTTGAGTTAGCTGTACATGTCTAGTTTCTTTCCAGTAACTAGAGTCATGCCTGCATGATGTTTGCATCAACTCCGTAATATCAAAGAATACTTTTTCTGTGGAGGAAAGCAAAACACAAAGCCACTACAGATGGTTCTCACTTCAGAACTAGATCAGGGAATACTTTATTAAACCATTTGCTTGACACTCTAGAAAATCTTAATTGAAGAGAGATTTTTATGCCAAACATTTACTTACTATGGAACCGCTAAAATGCATGTCTGCTTGGTTAGGAGGAGGTTAAATGTAAAATAATCCTCAGTGTTCTTCAGAGTCCTGGGGTGAATATGATTATTTTGTGTTCTTTGCATCTAAATGTTCATACTCTTGAGATGTGCCTTCTAGGGAAGGTTATCACCTTCTGCCTCAACATTATTTGTCTGAAAGTACACGAGGTGACCCAGGAGCTTTTGTAGTGGGCATGAAGCTATGAAAAACAAAGGGGTGAAATCTGGTCGGAAGCATATTCTTCTGTATAGGGAGTCTAATACTAATATAGATGCTTCCTCTATTTTAGAGTGACTTGGATTTGTGTTCAGATGATGAAACACGATAAAATTTCTACTCAATTCTGGGAGTGCTATGGTGAGAAAAATTGACCTGCCAATTTACAAACAGCAAAAGTCTAGACACTACCATAAAAATTGTTTAAATGACAGTGGGAAAATCAACATTAAAAATTATTAGAGCAATTAAGAAAAAATTTATTAAACACATGAATAAGCATCTCTGCATGTGACACAGAAAGTAAATGCAATATCCAGAAAATATATCCAATTATGCAGAGATGGAGCATTTTAATATGCTGATCTGCTTGTTTAATCCCTTGAGTCAAGGCATAATTAGCTACCAAAAGATTTGATCACTTCAAATCAGATGGTCAAATCTTTTGGCTTTGCTCTAGACTATCATCACATTGAATGAATTATTAATAATTCAGTCTTGGTGCTTTGAGTCAAGCCTATTAATCACAATCTTAGTTTCAGATTTTCCCTAAAAATTTTATAAGAAGGAGAGCCTGTTATTATATTTAAATTTAAATGGAAGTATAATTGCCTGGTTATGCCATTGTTTGGCATACTTTTCAAGAGAGGCTTCAATCCTCGAGATGCTTCCCATTTTGAGATGTGTGTATCATCATGAATCCCTAATTAGTGTAAATCTTCTGCATTAGAAAAAAATCTGAGTTCTTAACTAATGGCTAGTCAAGTGGTAGTTCTGTTCTCTGGTTTTTCAAGTCAGTTGTTTTACTGTGCTTAATTTAGAATTTGGTAAGTAGGATCAACCCCCTGAATCTATATTGTGTTGTCACTCTACCCACTGGAATAAACAGATTTGTTGCTGTTATCTACTTCCTGCTTTGAATCATACTCATTCATACATTGCTGTCCTCTCTGTTATGTATCCAGAACATACCCTGTTGTCAGTCACAACTTGAGAGCCATCCCCTCCATTGCAAATCCTTTCTTGGTAATTCTGGCCCACACGGATACAGCCGTCTCCACTTTTCAGTCTTCCACATCCATGTACACATCATAAATCTATCATAGTTTTCTTTCCCAGTGGGCCAGTTGCCCATTAAAATATATCTTAACATACCATTTCAGTCACCATACATTGAAAATCGCATTGGAAAGGAAGCCTATTTGCCATTCTTGAATATTTCGTTTATGTGTTAGTATTTTGTCATATGGTTTTACAATTATTTTCATAATTTAAGGTAGCTTTGTTTCATTCACTAATTGCTTTGTGTAACTTTTGTGTAACTAACAAGGGTCCATTCATTGGGAATCATGTTTTAAATTTCATTTTTCAACCTCAGTTTACCACAGAGCTGGATACACAAGCTCTCAATAATACTTGGATATGTATTAAACTTTAGGATATTTCTTGGGTATGAATGCATTAGTCTGCTCATGCTGCTATTGCAAAATATTCTAGATTGGTGGCTTAAACAACAGAGGTTTGTTTTCTCACGGTTCTGGAAGCTGAAAGTCCCAGATCAGAGAACCATCAAATTCGATTTCTGGTGAGAACTCTTTTTCTGGCTTGCAGTTGGCTGCCTTCTCACTGTATCCTCACACTGCCTTTCCTCTATATGTGCATGGAGAGAGATCTCGGGTGTCTCTTCCCCTTTTTGTAAAGACACGAGTCCTTTTGGTTTAGGATCTCACCCTTATGATCTCATTTAACCTTAATTACCTCCTTAAAGGCTCTATATCTAGATACAGCCCGCATTGGGGTTTTAGAACTTCCACATATAAATTTTGGGGAAACATAATTTAGTTCATAACAAGGAGCTCTTAAATTATTAGTAAATATTTTAAGAAAATAACTATTGAGTTTTTCTTTTTCTGTAAGTTCTTTTTTTTTTTTTCTGTTATATTTCTTCAACCTAGCTTGATGTAAGCCTCCATTTCACCTATATTTTTCTATAATCATGGAAGTTTTCCCTTGTAATGTTTTCTGCTTTCTATGGCTTGGCAGGTGTTAACTTTTTTCCTTAAAGTCTTAGCTGGAACTGGTCAAGACTGTTCTGGGAGTTTTACCTAAAAGGCCCTCCCCTCCCCCCCCCCCCGGAGGCTTGGCAGAGAGTGGGCCCAAGGCTGAGCTTTATTAATCACTCCTGCTGCTCCCCTTTTCTGTATACCTTAAGGTCACCTTGAAGGGACCAACACATCATACCCACCTACTAAACAACTGTCTCAAGGACTTTTGTTGATGACCTCATAGGATTGGAGGCATATATGAATGGTCTTAAGTCTGATTATTAGTGAGGCCAGATCTATTATGTGCAGAGGTTAGGGATGAGCCTGCTGACTTGTAGTTCCATCAAGTAAATGTCTTAGTGTGAGTGGCTCATTTTTGACTAAAAGGAATGGGCAGGTTTGTATGTCCAGATATACAGAAAGGATGATATTGATGTACCCCACATTTCAACTTACTATTTGCCATAAAAATAGGAATCATAATTAATCCTGTTTTCTACTTTGAAAGACAGTCACACACACAAGTGCATACATGCACATGTGCCCACGTGCGCGCGCGCACACACACACACACACACACACACACACATACATACCTGAGCCAGATGTTTGACTCATTACCATAATCATCCTGTCACATTTGATATTTTCTTTCTTGGTTCTCCAAACTCTAGCCTCCTTAACAAATAGCATTTTCATATCTCTAAGTCTAACTCCTGTTTTTTATCATGGCTAAGTGGGCCACATTTTTGTGTTTGGAGTTACTATCATTTTTAATCAAAACCCTTGGAGTTCTTTCCCGAATTTGTTGGATTGCTTTTTACTGGATTTTTCTTAGATGTTATTTCAGCTCTAACTATAGGTATGGACTCAACTGTATGAACTTCCTATTATTTTAATGCAATATTGTTCTACAGGAATGAGGTTTTGTCTGTGTGCCTGAGTTAGTATAGAAATTTCTTCATATCCCCAGGTAGTCATTGATTTCCTAGCTTTCATTAGCCAAATAACATTATTTTTGCCAGTAGCATGAAATGTTGTTTACTTATATTTTTCACTTAAGATTTGTGCATTTCTTTAATGAACTAAGACAAAAATCTTGTAAGTAAAAATGTTCTATGTGTTGTATTATGTATCATTTTCTTATTAGATCTTATTGTTTTATATCTTAACACTTTATTCTGTTGTGTGTGTGTATGGGTGCTGATATTTATTTATTTAATTTTTTAATCTATTTGAGAGAGAGAGAGAGAGAGCGTGAGCTGGGGAGAGGGGCAGAGGGAGAGAGAGAGAGAATCTTAAGCAGGCTCTATGCTCAGCATGGAGCCCAACGTGGGGCTCGATCCCATGACCCTGGGATCATGACCTGAGCTGAAATCAAGAGTTGGGCACTCAACTGACTGAGCCACCCAGGCACCCCCATATATACTACAGATTCTATCCAGTCCCTGTTGTGAGAATTTGGGAACCTCTCTAAGATGCCTGTGGAAGCAGGGAAGGTTTATATCCTTGTGGTCATCCTTGAGTTTGCTTTCCTGCTTCTGCTCTGCTTAGCAGATGCACCTTCTTGTGGCCTTGCTTATGTTGCCCTGTTTTACATCAACTCAATGTAGGCAAGGAATCCAGTTTTTAAGTAAATTTTTCTTAGTGGACTATCTTCTTTCTGTCCACATAAGAAATTCATGTGTGAATGTAGTAGATAATTTTGAGGGTTGAGGAAGAAGAGAAGAGAGGGATGTTACAGGAGGGCAAAGAACTTCAAAATAATATTAAAATGCTTGTCTTTAACTGCCCTTTGGTGTTCTCATGACCAGCTTGTTTTGACTATGCACTTTACCTTATGTAGCTTTCCCCTGGACTGTCTCTTCTCTTTCCTCTTTCCCCATTTTACCTTTCCTTCTTAACCTTTACATCCCCCCACCCCATCCTCTCCTTTAATTGCCTCTGAGTCCTCTAGTCTATGAGGCAGTTCAGCTGTCTCCCACCACTGGCCCCCAACTCAGCTATTTTCTACCATTGCGTATTGCAATTTATCGAAGGGCTCAACTGGAACAGGATCCACTCTTAAAGAGGCAATTCGCTGAACAAAAAGACTTTTTATGTTTTATTTTGTTTTACTTGTGCCATAAGAACAGAATATCAAAATGCTGAAGAGTTGGTAATGGTTATAACATGTTTGTACAACTTTGTGCACCAATAACTTTTGAGGTAGTAACAGATGGGGCATGAGAGAGATTTGATTTGGGTGAATTACTAGCTAAAATTAGAGATTAATGTGTTAGGTTCAGAATTTATTTTCATGTGCTAGAAATAAAAACTTCAAAGTAGTCAAATTCCAAAGAGGATAGATTCAAATAAAATAACATGTGCATAATAATTATAATTTTAATTTTAAGTAGACTACACTATCCAAATAGTTTTTGCTTATCTAATATAACTTCAAAACTTTTGACTTTGTAAAGAATAAACTTCTTTTAACCTGAACTTTCAAACTGGTAGAACTATTTGAAGTAATGTGTTATGATTTTAAATTCTGAGGTTTCTTCTTTGGTTTTTACTGGAGTGTCAGAAAGCAGGCGTCTTACTCCTTCACATTTATTCACTTTATATTAACTTACCAAATTTGCCTTGATGAACAAATAACATGATAGCCAAATTTGGTCCCAGGAAATAGGTGTTTATTGTTCATTAAATCAATCCTTTCCCACTTTTCTGCCCGTAACATATTAGTTTATCCTACTTTAGTGAGCTATTTGTATGTTTACTTACACTAAATTAATGCTAATAAATAACTGGCAATGACCAGCTCCAATCTGGAAAGATAATTCACTTTTATTGTGAGGTAATTGTATATTCACATGCGATGGTTAGAAGTAATAGGGAAAGATCCCGTGTAACTTTTATTGTTTCCCTCAGTGGTAATATTTTCATTACCACAACATTCCCCCTCCCCCCCAACCTTCCAACCCTCCCCAATCCTGGGCAACCACTAATCTGTTCTCTGTCTCTATAAATGTTTTCATTTCAGGAATGTTAAATACATGAAATCCTAGAGTATGTATACCTTTTTGAGATTGGCATTTTTTCCACTTAACATAATTCTTTGGAAATTCGCCTAGGTTGTTGCACATATCAATAGATCATTCCTTTTTATGGCTAATCATGGTATAGATGTATCACAAATTTGTTAAAGCATTCACACACTAAAGAACATCTGGGTTATTTCTAGGTTTTGACCATAATAAATAAAACTACCGTAAAAATTCTTCTACAGGTTTTTGTGTGAAGGAAAGTTTAGTTTCTCTGAGATAAATGCCAGGAGTACAGGTGGGTAGTATAGTACTTGCAAGTTTAATTTTTAAAAGAAATTGCCAACATTTTCTCAGAGTGATTGTACCATTTTACATTCTCATTAGCAGTGTATGAGTTATCCAATTTCTCCAAGCTTTGTATATAGAAGTTGATGTCCTATTTTTTCTTTTATAAAAATAAAAAAAATTCTTATAGGTGTGTAGTGATCTCTCATTGTGGCTTTAATTTGAATTTTCCTTAAGGCTAGTGATGTTGAACATCTTTTCAAGTACTTATTTGCCATCTGTATATCTTTTTTGGTGAACTGCCATTTCTTGTCTTTTCCTCATATTCTAATTAGATATTAGTCTAATTAGATTCTAATAAAATTATATAGTCTAATAAAATTAGATTAGTCCTTTGTTGGGTATATGGTTTGCAAGTATTTTATTCTAATCTGGACTTGTCTTATTTTTCTCTCAACAAGGTCTTTTGCAGAACAAAAGTTTATAATTTTGATGAAATCAAATTTATAAATTTTTCCTTTTTGGATTGTGTTTAGTGTGAATTCTTAGAACTCTGTCCAGCCCTAAATATTGCATTTCCCCTAATTTTTTCTGAAAGTTTACATTTAAGTCCATGATCCATTTTGAATTAATTTTTGTATCAGAGGTAGAGGTTGAGTTATCCAATCCATGGACATGGTATGCTTCTCCACTTATTAGATCTGCTTTGATTTCTTTTCTAACATTTTGTGGTTTTAGGCATATAAATTGTGTACATGTTTTTCTTAGATTTATACCTAAGTGCATGGTATTGTATTTAATTTTAGTTGTCAAATGTTCATTGCTATTATATAGAAATAAAATTTATTTTGCATAATTACCTTATATCATGTGACCTTGCTAAACTCTCTTATTCTAGGAGGTTTTTTTTTTTTTTTTAATTAGTATTATTGTTTCCTTGGGGTTTTCTTCTAGACAGTTATGTCATCTGCAAATAAGGACAGTTCTTTCTTTCTTTCTTTCTTTCTTTCTTTCTTTCTTTCTTTCTTTCTTTCTTTCTTTCTCTTCTTCCTATGCCTATGTTGAGATTGCATAGAATTGGTATTGATTCTTCTTTAAACATTTGGTAGAATTATTCATTGAAACCACTTACTTCGGCTTTGAAACTTCTTTTGGGGGGGTTTAAATTATGCATCCAATATCCTTAAGAGTTATAGGAATATTCAAATTACCTATTTCATATTCAGTGAGTTGTGGTAATTTGTGTTTTGAGGATGGTCCAATTCATCTAAGTTGTCAAATTTATGTGTGTTTTATTTTTTATAGTATTCTCTTACACTTTTGATGCTTGCAAAGTCTGTAGTGACATCTCTCCCTTTTCCTTTCCCTTTCCTTCTCTTCCCTTTCCTTCCTGTCCCTTTTTTTTCTTTCTTTCTTTCTTTCTTTCTTTCTTTCTTTCTTTCTTTCTTTCTTTCTTTCTTTCTTTCTTTCTTTCTTTCTTTCTTCCTTCCTTCCTTCCTTCCTTCCTTCCTTCCTTCCTTCCTTCCTTCTCCTTCCTTTTTTTCCCTTTTCTTTCTTTTGTAATTTGTGCCTTTTCTCACTTTTCTTTGCCAGTCTTGTTAGAGGTTTGCCAGTCTTAATGATCTTTTCAACAAACCAGCTCTTTGTTTCATTGATTTTCTCTAATGTTTTTCTGTTTTTAATTTCATTGATTTCCATTCTTATCTTTATTATTTCTTTACTTCCATTTGCTTTGGATTTATTTTGCTCTTTTTTTCATAATTTCTTGAGGGGGAGCTTAGATAATTGATTTGAAACTGTTCCTATTTTTACTGTATGCATTTTCGGACTATAAATTTTCCTCACAGCACTGCTTTAGCTATGTCACACATAGTATTTTGATACATACTATTTTAATTTTCATTCATTGCAATGTGTTTTTAATTCCTTTGAGATTTCCTTTTGACCCACAGATTATTTAGAAATATGTTGATTAGTTTTCAAGTATTTGAATATTTTCCCATCATCTATTATTGATTTCCAGTTTGATTCTATTGAGGTCAGAGAAAACACTTTGTGTGATTTAATTCTAAAGTTTTGAGATTATCTTATGGTTCAGGATATGATTTAGCTTGGTATATGTTCTGTGCACACTTGAAAATGTGCATTCTGCTATTATTGTGTGGTGTGTTCTATAAATGTCAATTAAATTCCATTGGTTGATGGTGTCTTTGAGTTATTTTATTCCTTGCTGATGTTCTTCCTAGTTTTTCTATCAGTTGTTGAGAGAGAGTGTTGAAATTTCCAATATAATTCCCAACTTGTCTATTCTCCATTTAATGGTCTTAGTTTTTGTTTTTTGTTTCACATATTTTGCAACTCTATTTTTTGGTACATACACATTAGAATTCTTATAGCTTCTTGATAGGTTGATACTTAAGATTTGTTTTTATTCATTTAAATTCAAGTTAGTTAAACAGTGTAGTATTTTTTTTTTTTAACATCAGATAATTTCCTTCTCTATCTCTAGTAATTTTCTTTGCTGTGAAGGTTCTACTTTATATGATATTAACATAATCACTTCTGCCTTCTTTTGATAAATGTTTACATGGTATGTCTTTTGCAACACTTTTACTTTCCATCTTGTGTATAATTTGAAGTGAGTTTCTTCTAGATATCATACAATTGGTTCTTTTTTTTAAAAGTTCACTCTGCCACTCTATTTTAATTGGTGTATTTAGCCTATTTAACTTTAATGTAATTATTGGTTATGTTAGGACTTAAGTTTGTCATTTTATTTTTTTCATTTTAGTTTTCTCTTTTTTTTTCTCCCCATGTGTTTTTCCTACCTTTATATGCCATGTATAGTACATATTTGAACATTTTTTAGAATTTTATTTTTATTTACATACATCATACATACGTAACTTATTATAGTTGAT
Organism: Neofelis nebulosa; assembly: GCF_028018385.1. Lineage (NCBI taxonomy): Eukaryota > Metazoa > Chordata > Mammalia > Carnivora > Felidae > Neofelis > Neofelis nebulosa. The sequence goes on along the minus strand of NC_080787.1, from coordinate 135,032,047 downwards.
GGTGTCATTATTTTGCAAGTTTGAATAAAGTGGAGAAATCTTACCTTCCTTTTTATCCTTTTCCCCTTCTTCATAGAATTGTCTTAAATATTTCCTCTCTATACATGTAGAAACATATCAGGTAGCATTATAATTTTTGTTAGAAACTCAAGAGGAGAAGAGAAGTCTATTGTTTTTACTCCTATATTTGCTTATTCTGTTCATCCTTCCTGATGTTCAGTGATTTCTTTTCTGTTTATAGATTTTTAAAAAAATTTTTTTTAACGTTTATTTATTTTTGAGACAGAGAGAGACAGAGCATGAATGGGGGAGGGTCAGAGAGAGGGAGACACAGAATCCGAAACAGGCTCCAGGCTCTGAGCTGTCAGCCCAGAGCCTGACGTGGGGCTCGAACTCACAGACCGTGAGATCATGACCCGAGCCGAAGTCGGACGCCTAACTGACTGAGCCACCCAGGCGCCCCTATAGATCTTCTTTATAGGCTTCTTTTGAGAAGCCTACTCACATTTGAATTGTTCTCCTAAATTGTTATGTTTCTCTGGCTACTTTCAAGATTTTTTCTTTGTTTTTAGTTTTCAGAAATTTAATTATGATATGTAGTGGCATGGATTTCTTTATTTTTCCTGTTTGGAATTTGCTTAGCTTCTTGAATCTGTAGTTTATGTTTATTGGCAAGTTTGGAAAGATTTTAGACCTTATTTTCTCAAGAATTTTTCAGCCACACACTTTCCTCTCTTTTCAGGATTCAACTGCATGAATGTTAGATGTATACAGCAGTTTTGTTTATTTTACATTAGTTTTATTTATTATAGTCAAAACCTAGAAACAACCCAGCTGTCCCACAGGTCTCTAAATCTGTTCTTTTTTTCAGTCTATTTTCTCTCTGTTGCTTTGATTGATTAATTTCTGTTGTCTTGCAGCTTGCTGATTCTTTCTTTTGTCTGCTCCATTATGTTCTTGAGCTTATCCACTGAGGTTATTATTTCAATTGTTACATTTTTCAGTTCTAAAATTTCCATTTGGTTCTTCTTTACGTCATCTATCTTGTGTGTGTTTGTGTGTGTGTGTGTGTGTGTGTGCACGCGTGTGTGTGCAGAGACTTTCTAATATTTTCATTTGTTTCAAATGTGTTCTAATGGGTTGTTGAAATTTAAAATCCTTTTCAGATAATTCTAACATCTCTGTCATTTTGATGTTGGCATCTTTCAAACATTTAAAATTTTTATTTAGCTTGAGATCTTTGTGATATTTGATGTAAGGAATGACTTTCTGTTGAAATGTGGCCATTTTGAGGATTATGTAATGTGACTCTGGATTTTATTAAAATCTTTGGGTTTAACTGGATTCCTCTAACACTCTCCATTAGGATGGTGGGAGTGCTGCCTTGTTACCCAGATTCCCCATCCATTGACAACTGAAAGGATTGACCTTATTATTATTGAGTATGGTGGGAGTCCCAGCTTTCTTAAATTTTTTTTTTTTTAACGTTTATTTATTTTTGGGACAGAGAGAGACAGAGCATGAACGGGGGAGGGGCAGAGAGAATGGGAGACACAGAATCGGAAGCAGGCTCCAGGCTCTGAGCCATCAGCCCAGAGCCTGATGCGGGGCTCGAACCCACGGACCGCGAGATCATGACCTGAGCTGAAGTCGGACGCTTAACCGACTGAGCCACCCAGGCGCCCCAAGAGAGCCCAGCTTTCTAGTGGCCTCCACTGATACCTTCTTGGTGAAAGAAATAGAAATGTTTTGTTACTTCTCCTGAAACATGTGTGTGTAAAAATGAGTATTTCCAAAAATTAATTATAGGGATGAGGTGGTTGATGTTATGTAAATAATTTTTCTTGAATATTTTAATTTATGTATATTTGAGCTCCTGAATAATTGTATTTATTTAATTTGTAATATTTAAATTGTTGTAAGTCTATTGTACTGAACAGTGGGAGCCATAGGTATTATTCCTTTATTAAACCAAAAAGTAATACTTGTGCTCTGTGACAAATCGAGTGAATTCACAATAATTTAGAGTAAAATGGTCCGCCCCATCCCAACTCCATTCTCCAGATGTAACTACCTTTAACAGTCAGACCCAGTTTCACCCAGTTTTTAGTCTCTATTTACAGTTTTATTCATGTTTTTCCACCTCATTTACTCACTCCTGGTCTTTCTCTCCAACTTATTTCTGTACATCCTTTGTAAGCTTATCCTTCTCTATCTAGCTATTAAATGTTGGGATGCTTTCAGACTTTGTTCTAGAAACCTTTTCTTCTACATCAATATTGTTTTTCTTTGTCACTCATCTATCTCCTTGCCTCAGTTGCCACTTCGATGACTCATAAGCTTATTTTTCTAGTTCAGATCTCTGGTCTGAGTGTCAAACCAATTATGCCAACTCTGCATGTGACAGCTCCTTTTGTATCTAAATGGCACTTCAAGCCCCATACAAAAACCAGACTAGTGATCTTCCCTTCCAACCTCTTACAGATTTCACATCTTAATGAGTGGTACAACTATATATTGAGTTATATTTGCCAGAAGCCTAGAGTCATTGTTGCTTCCCTTTTTCCTTCACCTCCCATACCCAGTTAATCCACCATTCCTGTGGCCTTTCCTTCCTGAATCTGCCCACTCCTTCCCTTTTCTACCTCCAGGCTTTCATCATCTCCTGCCTGGGCTAATGAAGTCCTTTCCTAAATGGACTTTTTCTGCTTTAATCTCATTGCGTTTGAATTAATTTTTTACTCTGTAACAAGAGAGATACTTTCAAAATAAAAATTTGGTCATGTTACCAGCCTACTTAAAATGTTTCATTTTTTTATTGCTCTTACAGTAAATACCCAAATCCTTAACATGACTTAGCATAGTGTGGATTGTGTAGTTGACAATCAGTAAGTATTTGTGGAAAAATGAATAGATGAACTTACATAGTTTAGAGTGTTTGCTATTAAAATAGTATTGTTAATACATGTATCTCTATATATCATTTTTTACTCTTGTTATATTTCTATTTGATATATTTTTAGAAATGGGGCTGCTAGTATGGTTTGTTTCTCATCTATTAAATATCAAGGGTAAAGGAGAAATTGGTGTAGTGCCTTGTAGTCATCAAGAGAAAAAGAGAAGTCTGATCTAAGAAGATCAGTGATGATTTATTAAAGGAGCTGTCTTGTACCTTCTATTGGATTGGGGGGGGGGAATTCTATCCCAAAGAATTGCCCAATGACTTAAGGACTTTTTGTTTTTGACATTTTATGCCAAATAACTTTAGGTAAAATGTTTTGTAAGAGAAAAGAACAAATGAGTCAGATTTTCATATTTGTAACAAATGTGACTTATTCCTATTTTTATTTTGCTTACATGTTTTTCTTATTAAAGACAATATATGGAAACTAGGTTGTTTAAGGAAAGGCATGATTTGAAATAGGGTGGTCACATAAGAAGGGTGAATAGAAATAATGTATGAATTGTAATTTTCATAGAAATAAAGGATCTGTTTACTAGTGTAATAGATACTGGGCAGAATGTGATATAGACAAATAGTGTTTTCAGAGACATGTTCTTCCACCTCTGTCTCTTTTGGTTTACTCAATGGAAGGAAGGTGGCGGTGCTGGTGCTTGTGAAGTAGGTAGAAAACAGGATGAAGGTCCTGAACAGGGGCCTAAAAGATGGGGGACTAGGAGTATCAGTTTGCTACTGGTGCTGCACTTACTAGTTTTATGACCTTGGGCAAGGTAGCTAATCTCTATGATACTATGTGTCCCATCTGAAAATAGTACTAACCACTGATTTACATGCAAAGTAGGTTGGATGTGATCATTTGTTTTATTATTTATTAATGTATTTATTAAAAAAATTCATTTGTTTGAGATGATACTAAAATGCTTTATTGCTGATTTTAGTTATTAATTTGCATACCAAAAGATAAAAAGGCTGCAAAATGACTCACAACGGGCAGTTAGGGCAGTGAGAGGTAACCATAAAAGTCTGAGAGTTAATATGCTTCTGGAAATACTCATTTATTCAAAGGGAGCACAGAACTCTGTGAAATTCATATGTAACTCTACACATTTTTTTTTCTGTTTCTCCCCTCACTGTAGCCTATTTTTGTTGATACTGAAATGTGTAGATTAAGCAGCTTTATATTTATTTTCTTCTTCCTATTAATTTTGCATCAGCTACTTTGTGGCTGTTTAAGCAAAACATTGATTTAATTTCTCTGTTTGTCATTTCTTCTTGTTCCAGGCAATGGACCTCACCACGACCGTTGCTGTACTTATAATGAAAACAACTTGGTGGATGGTGTTTATTGTCTCCCAATAGGACACTGGATTGAGGCCACTGGGCACACCAATGAGATGAAGCACACAACAGACTTCTATTTTAATATTGCAGGCCACCAAGCCATGCATTATTCAAGGTAAAAATAGTGCCATGTTTATAAGCATAGAAGTAGGACGAGAGGTAGTATTAGGACAATGGAAGTGTTTACTGTGTTCCAAACAGCAGTGTCTGCCTTTGGGGAGGCATGTGGGCCTGCAGTACTTTAAGGAGATAAATTATAGTGAATCATTGTGTGAGCTTTTCTGGTTCTAGATGTGAAGGATCCTTTTTATAGAATTCTTTTATTAATTACATAAACTGCCATCAACGTATTTTGACCAGACTGTAGTTGGCCAATCTTTGTACTTACACAGTAGATCCTAGACCAGCATGTAGATCTTTTATGCTACTGACCAACAGTGAAACAAAAACTGGTGTCTCTTTATAAAGTTTTATTCAGATAAACATGTGTAAATACAGACATAAAACTAGATCAGATGTGATCATTTGCTATACTATTTAATAATATATTTATTTTTTGTGTATGTAATTGTTAGGCCAGCAATATTTGCCATAATAAAAATTGAAACACTCATGAGGCTGGTAACTAAAAAGTAAGGTTCAGTACACTTTCCTTCATTTCCACTCATCAGAAGTAACTATTTCCAATGATTTTATGGTTAGTTTTTCTGGAGGTTAAATCCAAGTCTTAAATAATATTCCTATCGTGTTATCAATTCATATAATGTATCAATTTAAAACTAGCTATTATTTCGTATCTGTGGCATGAGAGAGATTTAGCTCACTTCTATTTGTTCTCTTTCCCCACTGCCAATCCCTACCAGCTCATTAAAAAATTCCTTTGTTATTTGACTTCATAAGCATTCTGTTTCTCGACGCATAAATTTTTGACAGTGCCTCTTGATTTCCTGCTGGGTAAGTCAGGGATTTATTGTCCCCATATTTTCCTCCACATCTACTTCCGCCTGTTAACTCCTACTGTGCACTACTTTCGCCTTCTCAGGGTTTATAGAATTGACACTTCATTTACTGAATATAAGTAAGTCTTTTCTAGTTCGATGACTTAAAAATGGAAACCAATATTCAACATTTAAAATATCATGTAAATACTATTTACTGTGGATAATGCAGTGTTTGTATCATAGACAAAGAGAGACATTCTCATCTTCTTAAAAACTGTTGCTTGGGGGCTCCTGGGTGGCTCAGTGGCTTAAGCGTCCAACTTCAGCTCGGGTCATGATCTCACAGCTCATGAGTTCGAGCCCCGCGTCGGGCTCTGTGCTGACAGCTGAGAGCCTGGACCCTGCTTCAGATTCTGTGTCTTCCTCTCTCTGTGCCCCTCCCCTGCTCACTCTCTCCTCTCTTTCTCTCTCTCTCTCTCTCAAAAATTAATAAAGAAACATAAAAAAAAACTGTATTGCTTTGAGTGAGAGATATAATTAATACAAACAGGGTTGTGAGTGGTAATATGAGTATAACATTTCATCATGGTATTAGGGAATTCATGTTCTTCTTGGACGCACCATTCTTGTAAATCCATGCTAGATGTTGGCCTTGCTGATGGGTTGGAGGCAGAGCATGAGGAAGAGAGGAGTTAAGCATGACTTATGGTGTTATGGTCTGAAGAACTGGATTAATGGTATAGCTGTGTATTGAGATGAGGAAGACGAGATGAGAAGACTAGAGTATGGATTGAGATAACAATTCTGTTGTTGGCATATTACGTTTGAAATGTAGGTTAGATTGCAGAAAGGAAATCAATTTGATACCTGGATGTTTATGGAGAGGTTGGGAGTGGACAGATAAAATTGGGGTTATCATTATTTGGGTGACTTCTAAGTAATGAGTTGAGATGGAATCATTTAGTGGATGAGTGAAATATAGCAGAGAAAAAGAAAATAAGGGAAAATAATAAGCCCGTGGATCCATACAATTTGGAGATCAAAGAGAAGAGGATCCAGAGAAGAGAACTGAAAAGAAGCATCTGTTGAGATGTTCTGACCTTTAATGAGGATGTGTTTATGAGTTATTTTTCATTTTTCCTGGACCACAATTGCTGAAGAGTCGTGTCTTAGGCTCTAGGGATTTTCTTCTACTATTTGATTATTCCTCTTCCTTCATTGTTTTTGTTGTATCATTAAAAACCTTCCCTAGATGGTTTTTGGACCTCTTGGATTTATATCTTTTGTTGTTTTTGTTGAATATCACATTTTCTGTTTAAATTTAACATCTCAGAACTAGATAGGAAATTTTTTTTCAATTATTGTCAAGTTAGCTAACATACAGTGTATACACTGTGCTCTTGGTTTCAGGAGCCGATTCCCGTGATTCATTGCTTACATGCAACCCTCAATGCCCATCATCCATTTTCCCCTTCCCCCTCCCCATCAACCCTCAGTTTGTTCTCTGTATTTAAGAGTATCTTATGGTTTGCCTCCCTTTCTTTCTGTTTGTAACTATTTTTTCCTTCCCTCCCCCCATGATCTTCTGTTAAGTTTCTCAAGTTCCACATATGAGTAAAAATGTATCACATCTGTCTTTCTCTGATTGACTTATTTCACTTAGCATTATACCCTCCATTTACATCCATGTTGCTGCAAATGGCATGGTTTCATTCTTTCTCATTGCCAAGTAGTATTCCATTGTATATTTAAATCACATCTTCTTTGTCCATTCATCATTTGATGGACATTTAGGCCCTTTCCATAATTTGGCTATTGTTGAAAGTGCTGCTATAAACATTGGGGTACATGTGGCTCTATGAATCAGCACTCCTGTATCCTTTGGATAAATTCCTAGTAGTGCTATTGCTGGGTCATAGGGTAGTTCTATTTTTAATTTTTTGAAGAACCACCACACTGTTTTCCAGAGTGGCTGCACCAGTTTGCATTCCTACCAGCAGTGCAAGAGGGTTCCTGTTTCTCTACATCCTCGCCAACATCTGTTGTTTCCTGAGTTGTTAATTTTAGCCACTCTGACCAGTGTAAGGTAGTGTCTCAGGGTGGTTTTTATTTGTATTTCCCTGATGAGGAGTGATGTTGAGCATCTTTTCATATGTCTGTTGGCCGTCTGGATGTCATCTTTGGAAAAGTGTCTGTTCATGTCTTCTGCCCATTTCTTCAGTGGGTTATATGTTTTTCGGGTGTTGAGTTTGTAAGTTCTTTATAGGTTTTGGATGCTGACTCTGTATCCGATATGTCATTTGCAAATATCTTCTCCCATTCTGTCAGTTGCCTTTTAGTTCTGTTGATTGTTTCCTTTGCAGTGCAGAAGCTTTTTATCTTGATGAGGTCCCAATAGTTCATTTTTGCTTTTGTTTCCCTTGCCTTTGGGGACACCTTGAGTAAGAGGTTGCTGTGGCTGAGGTCAAACGGTTGTTGTCTGTTTTCTCCTCTAGGGTTTTGATGGTTTCCTGTCTCACGTTTAGGTCTCTCATCCGTTTTGAGTTTATTTTTGTGTATGGTGTAAGAAAGTGGTCTAGTTTCATTCACCTGCATGTTGCTGTCCAGTTCTCCCAGCACCATTTACTAAAGAGACTTTTTCCCTTGGATGCTCTTTCCTGCTTTGCCAAAGAGTAGTTAGTTAGCCATGCAATTTGTGGGTCCAATTCTGGGTTCTCTATTCTTTTTTTTTCCAACGTTTTTTTTTAATTTATTTTTGGGACAGAGAGAGACAGAGCATGAACGGGGGAGGGGCAGAGAGAGAGGGAGACACAGAATCGGAAACAGGCTCCAGGCTCCGAGCCATCGGCCCAGAGCCTGACGCGGGGCTCAAACTCACGGACCGCGAGATCGTGACCTGGCTGAAGTCGGACGCTTAACCGACTGCGCCACCCAGGCGCCCCTCTGGGTTCTCTATTCTATTCCATTCGTCTATGTGTCTGTTTTTGTGCCGATACCACACTGTCTTGATGATTACAGCTTTGTAGTAGAGGCTAAAGTCCGGGATTGTGATGTCTCCTGATTTGTTTTTCTTTCTCAACATTACTTTGGCTATTTGGAGTCTTTGGTGGTTCCATATAAATTTTAGGATTGTTTGTTCTAGCTTTTTTTTTTTTTTTAATTTTTGTTTTTAACGTTTATTTATTTTTTGAGACAGAGAGAGACAGAGCATGAACAGGGGAGGGGCAGAGAGAGATGGAGACACAGAATCTGAAACAGGCTCCAGGCTCTGAGCTGTCAGCACAGAGCCCGACGCGGGGCTCGAACTCACGGACCATGAGATCATGACCTGAGCCGAAGTCGGACGCTTAACCGACCAAGCCACCCAGGCGCCCCTGTTTGTTCTAGCTTTGAGAAGAATGCTCATGCAATTTTGATTGGGATTGCATTGAATGTATAGATTGCTTTGGGTAGTATTGACATTTTAACAATATTTGTTTTTCCAATCCATGAGCATGGAATGTTTTTCCATTTCTTTGTGTCTTCTTCAATTTTTTTCATAAGTTTTCAGCATTCAGATCTTTTACATCTTTGGTTAGGTTTATTTCTAGGTATTTTATGGTCTCGGTGCAATTGTAAATGGAGTCCATTTATTGATTTCTCTTTCTGTTGCTTCATTATTGGTGTTAAGAAATGCAACTGATTTCTGTACATGATTTTGTATCCTGCAACTCTGCTGAATCCACGTATCAGTTCTAGCAGCTCATGGGAGTCTTTTGGGTTTTCCATGTAGAGTATCATGTCATCTGCAAAAAGTGAAAGTTTGATTCTTCTTTGCCAATTCGGATTTCTTTTATTTCATTTCGTTGTCTGATTGCTTTGCTGAAGCTGGGACTTCCAATACTATGTTAAACAACAGTGGTGAGAGTAGACACCCCTGTCGTGTTCCTGATCTTAGGAGGAAAGCTCTTAGTTGAGCATGATATTAACTGTGAGGTTTTCATATATGGTTTTTATGATGTTAAGGTATATTCCTTCTATCCTGACTTTCTTGAGGGTTTTTATTAAGACAGGATGCTGTATTTTGTCGAATGCTTTTTTCTGCATCTATATAGAGGATCATATGTTTCTATTAATGTGATGTATCACATTGATTGATTTGCAAATATTGAACCAGCCCTGCATTCCAGGAATGAATCCCACTTGATCATGGTGAGTAATTCTTTTAATATACTGTTGAATTCAGTTTGCTAGTATCTTGTTGAGAATTTTACATCTGTGTTCATCAGGGATATTGGCCTCTAATTCTCTTTTTATGTGGGGTCTCTGTCTGGTTTGGGAATCAAGGTAATGCTGGCTTCATAGAATGAGTCTGGAAGCTTTCCTTCCATTTCTATTTTTTGGAACAGCTTGAGAAGGATAGGTATTAACTCTGTTTTAAATGTCTGGTAGAATTCCTCTGGGAAGCCATCTGGCCCAGGACTCTTATTTATTCAGAGATTTTTGATAACTGATTCAATTTCTTTGCTGGTGATGGGTCTGTTCAAATTTTCTATTTCTTCCTGTTTGAGTTTTGGTTGTATGTGAGTATCTTGGAATTTGTCCATTTCTTGCAGGTTGTCCAGTTTGTTGGTGTATAATTTTTCATAGTATTCTCTAATTATTGTTTGTATATCTGTGGTTTTGGTTGTGATGTCTCCTCTTTCATTTGTGATTTTATCTATTTGGGTTCTCTTTCTTTTCTTTTCGAGACATCTGGCTAGGAGTTTATCAATTTTGTTTATTTTTTCAAAAAACCAGGTCTTAGTTTCATTGATCTGTTCTACTGTTTTTTTGGATTCTATATTGTTTATTCTGCTCTAATCTTTATTATTTCTCTTCTTCACTGGCTTTGTGGTTTCTTTGCTGTTCTGCTTCTAGTTCCTTTAGGTGTGCGGTTAGGTTTTGTATTTGGGATTTTTCTTGTTTCTTGAGCTAGGCCTGGATTGCAATGTATTTCCCCCTTAGGACTGCCTTTGCTGCATCTTGGATTTGTATCTTATTCTGGACTTTTTAAATATATTTTCACCTCTTGGTTTTATGGATTTAAATTTTGGAGACTTTATTTTATTTCTTCCAACTCAACTAACTTTTTTCCTTAATTTTGATAATTGTATTCTTAATTTTCATGGACTCTTATTTTGTTATTCCCTTATTGCATATTTGTTTATTCTAGTTTGTGAATGGATACCTTCTTGAGTTTTTCTTACAATACTATTAAGAATGATTTGAAGTCCTCCTATCTTACTGGAATTATCTTGTTTCCTTCAGAATCAGTTGTTCTCTTCTCGTTTGACCTTTCTCTTTTTTGTCATTAGTTTTAAAACATTGTTTTTTGTTTGTTTGGTTGGTTGTTTGTTGTTGTTTTTTTTCCCGAGAGACAGAGCCCAAACCTCAGAGAGACAGAGAGAGAGGGAGACACAGAATCTGAAACACGCTCCAGGCTCTGAGATGTCAGCACAGAGCCTGACATTGAGCTTGAAGTCACAAACCACAAGATCGTCACCTGAACTGAAGTCAGACCCTTAACTGCCTAAGTCACCCAGGTGCCCCTTTTGTTGTTGGTTTTAAATATAACTGGAAATTTGTAGTTGTTCATATTTATTAATGGAAAGAGTAGGTTGATTATTCAATTGGATGGGTATGAGTTTCCTCTGCCATTACTAGCTTCTAATCCTATAACAGTGTTGGCACAAGCTGTGTGCATGTGGGTAGATCATGTCTCCCTGAGTAGAACAGAAGCAGACAATCAGCTTGGGCACTATGGCTACCCTACTCTGCATGAAAAGGTAAGGAGGACCTGTGTGGGACACACCTCTCACTCTGAGAGTCTTTGCTCCCCATATAGATGTTTCAATTTTTTTTTTTTTTTTGAGAGAGAGAGGGGAAGAGGGAGAGTGGGAGAGAGGAAGAGAGAAAGGGAGAGAGAGAATCCCAAGGAGTCTCACTGCTGTCAGCACAGAGCCTGATGCAGGGGTGGTCTCATGAATTGTGAGATCATGACCTGAGCAGAAATCAAGAGTCAGATGCTTAACCAGCTGAGCCACCCAGGAGTCCCGGATGTTTCAGCATTTAAAAAAGGTATTTCTTCACATATAGTATCATAGCTGTATGGGGGATGCGTATGAATCATATTCTCACAGTTCATTCACAGTTCATACAAAAAAGGGTAAATTAAAAAATTTTCTTTAGGGGCACCTGGTTGGCTCATTCAGTTGTTTGACTTTGGCTCAGGTCATGTTCTCAGGTTCGTGGATTTGAGCTCCACATTGGGCTCTCACTCTCAGCACAAGCTTGCTTCATATCCTCTCTCTCTCTCTCTCTCTCTCTCTGCCCCACTGCCCCACTGCGCTTCTCTTTCTCAAAAATAAGTAAACATCTAAAAATTTTTCTTTATTAAATTTTTTTATGTTTATTTATTTATTTTTTTCAACGTTTATTTATTTTTGGGACAGAGAGAGACAGAGCATGAACGGGGGAGGGACAGAGAGAGAGGGAGACACAGAATCGGAAACAGGCTCCAGGCTCTGAGCCATCAGCCCAGAGCCTGACGCGGGGCTCGAACTCACGGACCGTGAGATCGTGACCTGGCTGAAGTCGGACGCTTAACCGACTGCGCCACCCAGGCGCCCCATGTTTATTTATTTTAGAGAGTGAGAGAGACAGAAGGAGAGCGAGGGGCAGAGAGAGAGGGAGACACAGAATCTGAAACAAGCTCCAGGCTCTGAGCTGTTAGCACAGAGCCCAATGTGGAGCATGAACCCACGAACTGTGAGATCATGACCTGAGCTGAAATCTGACACTTGACTGACCGAGCCACCCAGTTGCCCCCCAAAATATTTCTTTAAAGCAACTTAGTTTTACATCGAAGTCTCTATTCTACCGAATTCTCAGATAATTTCACTTGTTATTATTCTTCTTAGGTGTGTGTGTATATATATATGTATGTATATATATTACATAGAATTTATATGTATATAACATATATACATATTTGTGTATATATGTATATGTTCAGATATATACATATATATTTGTATGTGTATATGTGTGTGTGTGTATACATATACGTATATATATATATATACATATACACGTATATATGTATATATATATAATACCCATCTGTTGAGAGTTGTTTATCATAAATTGATATTGAATTTAATCATGCTTTTCCTGCATTTTACATGTATATATTTACATCTGAGAAGGATAATAATAGGTTGAAAAAACATATAATATATATATGAAAATATAAAACATATATAAGTAACACGTACAATATAGAGCATATTTATACATGAGGTATATATGTAATATATAATACACACAGAAACACATAGCTAGATACATATATAAATGGGATAAAATTTCAGAATTATCATAGTTTAGAACTAAATAATGGTATTCTTTGTTCCTCTATTTATTTATCTCTATAACATAGATAACTGGAAATTTGGGAATAAATAACAATTGTTTATAATGGACCTGGAGCCATATCTTTACTTTTCAAGCATCCTCTTAACTTCCAAGATTTCTCACATTTCAGTTCCAGAGTCATCTACTTGAAAATCAGTTGAGTGGTAGGATTTAAAAAATTTTTTTAAATTGAGGCATATTTGACATATGACATTACATGACTTTCATGTGTACAACATAATGATTTAATGTTTATATACACTGGGAAATGATCACCACAATAAATCTTGCTTCCCCTGTCACTATATAAAGTTACATAGCATACATACAATATTATTGACTGTAGTCACCATGCTGTACATGATGTCCCTATGGCTTATTTATTTTATGACTGTAAGTTTGCACTTTTAACAACTTTCTCCCATTTCACCCCACCTCCCAGCCCTCTCATATGTGGCAACTATCAATCTATTCTCTTCATCTATGTGTTATGTTATATTTTATTTGTTTGTTTTGTTTTTTAGATTCCACATCTAAGTAAAATCGTATGGTGTTTGTCCTTTCCTCTGTGTTACTTATTTCACTCAACATACTGTTATGTTCCATCCTTGTTGCAAATGAATATTTGATTATTTTTTTATGGCTGAGTGGTATTCCATTGTGTGTGTATTTGTGTGTGTGTGATATCACATCTTTATCCATTCATCCATTAACAGACGCTGGTTGTTTCCATATCTTGGCTGTTGTGAATAATACTGCAATGAACATAGGGATACATCTGTGTTTTTGAATTCATGTTTTCAGATAAATAACCAGAAGTGGAATTTCTGGACCACATGGTGGTTCTATTTTTAGTTTAGTTTTTTTTTTTTTTAATTTTATATTTAAAATTTAATTTACTCAGCATGGAGCCTGCTGTGGGGCTCAGTCTTACCACCCTGGGATCATGACCTAAGCTGAAATGGAGAGTCAGATGCTCAACCAACTGAGCTACCCAGGTGCCCCTATTTTTAGTTTTTTGAGTAATTTCCACTGTTTTCCAGAGTGGTGACATAAATTTGGATTCCCACCAACAGTGAATGAGGATTCCCTTTTCTCCACATTCTCACCAACACTTGTTACTTCTTGTCATTTTGATAGCAACCGTTCTGACACATGTTAGCATGATATCTCATTGTGGTTTTGATTTGCATTTCCCCAATGATTAGTGATGCTGAGCATCTTTTCATGTACCTTTGGTCCTCTATATGTCTTATTTGAAAAAAGGTCTATTCAGATCTTCTGCCCATTTTTGAATTTTATTGTACGAGTTCTTTATATATTTTGGATATTAACTCCTTGTCAAAAATATGATTTGCAAACATCTTCTCCCATTCAGTAAGTTGCCTTTTTATTTTGTTGGTAATTTCCTTTGTTGTGCAGAGGTTTTTAGTTTGATGTAATCACATTTGTTTACTTTTGCTTTCGTTGACATTATCTTTGGAGTCAGATCCAAAAAAATATTGCCAAGAGCAGGGTCAAGGAGCTTACTGCCTATATTTCCCTGTAGGAGTTTTATGGTACCAGGTCTTACATTCAAGTCTTAAATCCATTTCGAGTTAATTTTTGTGTATTGTGTAAGATAGTGTTCCAGTTTCATTATTTTGCATGAGACTGTCCAGTTCTCCCAATATCATTTATTGAAAAGACTCTCCTATCCCCGTTGTGTATGCTTGACTTCTTTATCATAAATTAATTGGCTATATATGCAAAAGTTTATTTCTGAACTCTGTGTTTTCTTCTATTGATCTATGTGTCTGTCTTTATGCCAATACCCTACTGTTTTGATTACTAGAGCTTTGTGATGTAGTTTGAAATCAAGGAGTGTGATTTTGCTTTGTTCTTCTTTCTCAAGATTGCTTTGGCTATTTGGGATGTTTTGTGGTTCCATAAAAATTTTAGCATTGTTGTATTGCTATTGGGATTTTTAAGAGATCACATTGGATCCATGGATTGCTTTGGATAATATGGAGATTTTCATAATATTAAGTTTTTAATCCATGAGCACAGAATATTTTTCCATTTATTTGTGTCTTCTTCAATTTCTTTTATCAGTGTCATGTAGTTTTTAGTGTACAGGTCTTTCACCTCCTTAGTTAAACTTATTCCTGGGTATTTTATTCTTTTTGACACAACTGTAAATGAGATTGTTTTCTTAACTTTTCTTTCTGATAGTTTGTTGTTAGTGTATAAAAACAATGGATATTTGTGTGCTCATTTTGCATCCTGCAGCTTTACTGAATTTGTTTATTAGTTCTAACTTTTTTTTTAGTAGAGTCTTTAGAGTTTTAGTGACAGTTTTACTTTGTCCTTTCTAATTTGGATACTTTTTATTTCTTTTTCTTGCCTAATTTCCTGGTTAGGAGTTTCAATACGATGTTTAATAAAGGTGGCAAGAGTTGGAAACCCTTGTCTTGTTCTTGATCTTAGAGGAAAAGCTTTCAGCTTTTCACTGTTGAGTATGATGTTAGCTACAAGCTTGTAATATATGGACTTTATAAGGTTGAGGTACATTCCCTTTATTATCTACTTTGGTGAGAGTTATTATCATAAACAGATGTTGAACTTAGTCAAATTCTTTTCATACGTCTATTGAGATGATCATATGGTATTTATTTTTTGTTAATAACAGGTTTTTGTTAATATTTTGTTAATATCAGATTGATTGATTTGCAGATATTGAACCATCCTTTCATGCCTAGAACAAATATCAATTGATCATGGTATATGACTTTTTTAATGTATTGTTGAGTTTGGTGTGTTAATATTTTGTTGAGGATTTTTAAAAAAATTTTTTAAATGTTTATTTATTTCTGAGACAGAGAGAGACAGAGCATGAATGGGGGAGGGTCAGAGAGGGAGACACAGAATCTGAAGCAGGCTCCAGGCTTTGAGCTGTCAGCACAGAGCCCGACGCGGGACTTGAACTCATAGACTGTGAGATCATGACCTGAGCAGCTGGAGTCGGAAGCTCAACCAACTGAGCTACCCAGGCGCCCCTTGTTGAGGATTTTTGCATGTATGTTCATCAGAAATATTGGCCCGTAATTCTCCTTTTTTGTTGTTCTTATTTGGTTTTGGTATTAGAATCATACTGGCCTTGTAAATTGCTTTTGGTGGCATTCATTCATATTCAAAATTTTAGAGGAGTTTGAAAATGATAGATATCAACTTTTATTTGAATGTTTGGTAGAATTCACCAGTGAAGTCTCTTGTCCTGGATTTTATTTGTTAGGAGGTTTTTGATTACTGATTCACTCTCCTTGCCAATAATCAGTCTATTCAGATTTTCTGTTTCTTCATGATTAAGTCTTAAAAGATTCTATGTTTCTAGGAAATTACTCATTTTTCCTAGGTTGTGCTTGGCATATAATTTATCATAATAGTATTTTATGATTTTTTATATTTCTTTGGTATCAGTTGTAACTTCTCCTTTTCCATTTCTGATGTTATATATTTGTTAATATTCTCTCTTTTAAAGTGAGTTTAGCTAAAGGTTTACCATTTTTTTATCTTTTCAAAGAATCAGCTCTTAGTTTCTTTATTTTTTCTATTGTCATTTCAGTTTTTATTTCACTTTATCTTTGTTCTGAGCTTTATTATTTCCTTCCTTCTATTAACTTGGGGCTTCATTTTTTCCTCCTTTTCTAGTCATTTAGGTGTAATGTTTGCTTACTCGAGATTTTTCTTGTTTCTTTTTTAAAAATTTAGTTAATTTATTTAAGTATTTCTTTTACACCACATGTGGGGTTTGAACTCACGACCCTGAGGTCAGGAGTTGCATGCTTCTTCAACTCAGTCAGCCAGACACCCCTAGATTGTTATTCTCATTTCTTGAGGTTGGCCTATCTCACTGTGAATTTTCCTCTTAGTATTACTTTTTCTACATCTAATAGATTTTGGTATGTTGTATTATAATTTTTCATTTGTCTCAAGGTATTCTTTTATTTCTCCTTTGATTTCTTTGTTGACTCATTTGTTCAGTAGCAGTTTGGTTCTTCATATATTTGTGACTTATTTCATGTTTCTTTTTATGATTTCTACTTTCATATCACTGTAGTCTGAAAAAATGTTTTGTATGATTTCAGTCTTCTTAAATTTATTGAGACTTGTTTTGTGGCTGAATTATGATCTATCCTGGAGAATGTTTCATGTGCACTTGAGAAGAATATGTATTTTGCTGCTTTTGAAGAGAATATTCTGTATATAGTAGGATATTAAATCCCCTCATTATTATTGTATTGCTTTCAATTTCTCCATAGGTCTGTTAATATTTGCTTTACATATTTAGGTGCTTCTGTGTTGAGTGCATACATATTTATGAGTGTTATATATGCTTGCCAGATTTGTTCCTTTATCGTTATGTAATGCCCATTTTTGTTTATTTCTTTTATTTTTATTTAATAAAATTTATTTGATTTATTTAATAAATAAACTATTTATTTTAAAGTTTATTTTATCTGCTATCAGGAGAGCTATCACAGGTTTCATGTGGTTTCCATTTGCGTGAAATACCTTTTTCCACCTTTCAGTTTCAGTGTTTGTGTGTCCTTATGTCTGAGGTGGGTCACTTGTGGGCAGCAAATATATGGGTCTTGTTTTTCTTTTTTCCTTCAGCCACACTATATCTTTTAATTAGAGAATTTCCTTTAAAGTAATTATAGATAAGTATGTATTTGTTGTCTTTTCTTAATTGTTTTCTGGCTGTTTGATAGTTTTTTTCTTCCTATCCTTTTCTTTTCTTGCTCTCCTCCCTTGTGGTGTGATGACTTTCTGTAGTGTTATGTTTAGATACCTGTCTTATTATCTTTCCCGTATTTGCTATTGGTTTTTGCTTTGTGGTTACCATGAAGCTTGTATATATCAATCTATCTACATATGTATCCATGTCCAAATCTATATTTCTCTATTTCTATATCTATATCTGTACCAGTCTGTTTTAAGTTGATAGCAAGTTAAGTTTGAATGCATTCTAAAATTATACATTTTTACTACCCTCACCGTGTTTTATGTTTTTGATGTCACATTTGACATCTTTTTATTTTGTGTAACCCTTAACTAATTTTTTATCACTATTATTATCTTTGTCTTTTTAACTTTATGCTACCTTTTTAAGTGATTAGTCCACTTCTTTTACTACTATACTTATTTTTAACTGTGAAATTTTTACTTTCATATGTTTTCTTATTATTAATCAGTGTCCTTTATTTTTAGCTTGAAGAAGTCCCTTTAACATTTACTGTAAGGCTGGTTTAGTTTTTGCTTGTCTGAAAAACTTCTCTTTCCTTTAATTCTGAATGATAATCTTGCCTAGGGTATTCTTAGTTGGAAGTATTTTTCTTTTAGCATTTTAAATATGTTACTCCACTTTCTTCTGGCCTTCAGTTTCTGCTGAAAAATCTGCTGATAGTCGTGTGTGTGTGTGTGTGTGTGTGTGTGTGTGTGTGTGTGTGTTGTCAGGAGGGTACCCTTGTATGTCACAGGTTATTTTTCTCTCGTTGCTTTTAAGATTCTATTTTTATCTTTAAATGTTGACATTTTAATCATAATGTGTCTTGGTATGGATCTCTTTGGGTTCTTCTTAATTGGAAATTTCTGGACTTCCTGGATCTGGATGTTTGTTTCCTTCCCCAGGTTAAGGCAGTTTTCAGCCACAATTTTTTCAGATAAATTTTTGACCCTTTCTCCCTTCTCCTTTTGGGAGCACTGTAGGAAGAATGTTGTTTCCTCTTGATGTTGTCCTATAGCTGTCTTTTGTTGTACCTTCAGCTGTCTTTACTTTTTTAAAATTCTTTTTTTCTTTTTGCTGCTCTGTTTGTGTGAGTTCCGCTGCCCTGTTTTCCATGTTGGTAATCCTTTCTTTTGTTTCATCTAGTTTGCTGTTGAACCATGCTCATGTATTTTTCACTTTACTTACTATATTCTGCAGCTCTGTGACTTTTGTTTGGTACTTTCTTATGTTCTAGGTCTGTGTTTATCCATTCTTCTTCCAAGACTGATGAGCATTTTTGTGACATCTTTATCAGTTAGTTTACTTATCTTTGTTTCATGAAGGTGTTTTTTTTCTGGGGTTTTTATCTTGTTCTTTTGTTTGGAACATATTCCTGTGTTTCTTCATTTTGCTTAGCTGTTTCATTTTTTATGTAGTAGGTAAAACGAATATCTTTTTCAGTCTTGAAGGATTGGTCACAGGAAGACTGGTGATGTGCTTCAGTCTGCTGTCTGTGCAGTGACCTATAGGTGGCAATCTGCCAAGCACTATCTCCCTGATGTTTCAGTTCTCTGGGGCCCAGAGACACAAGCCCCCTTGCCACCAGTGCCAGGCATTCAGGGGGAGTCCTCTGTGTGGACTGCCTGCACCTGCTGGCTTTGGCAGGGCAATGGGAGAGCACTGGGTTGGGGTTGCCCACCTGCCAGGTTTAGCAGGGCAGAGTTGTAGGGGAGCATTGGGCCAAGGCAAACCCACCAGGGTCACAGGGACAGGGTCACAAGAAAGTGTAGGGGTCTGCCAAGTGGTGCCAGCGAGGTAGAGAGAGAGTGTAAAAATTGTGCCTGCTAGCACCTCTGTCCCCAGAGACGGCTCTACTAGACCCTCACCCCTCTGGCAGATGCTTTTAAGATTAGCCAATGAATCTCCTTCGCATATGTCTAGATGTGTTTCAACCTGATGCTTTTGCACTAGGGGCTCAGAGTGAGTGAGTCTGTGCATGACCCCTTTAAGAGTCTCTTTTTACAACAGCCTTTTGGGTCTCCTGGATGTAACTCTCAGTTTCAAAGTCAGATGTTTGGGGGTGAAGATGTTAGTGAAGATCCCAAGGGCTGGGGTGGCTGAGGTGGGGCTTGAACCCCTCAGTTCTCAGGGATGTGCTTGGCATTTGTGAGACCCCATCTGCTTGTGGGTTGCTGTGCAGGGGTGTGGTTCCCATGAGACTGTGTCTCTGCCCCTCCTACCCATTTCAGTTTGGCTTTTCTATCCTTCGTGGTAGAAGAGCTGCTCAGCTAGTGTTCAGGTCCTTTTCAGAGAGAGTTGTTGTATATGTAGCTGTAGATTTGATGTGTCTGCAGGAAGAAGTGACCTCCGTGTCTTCCTGCACTGCCATCCTGAAACTGCCTCCTGGGAATCTTGTTTTCCAACCTCTCCATATGATTCTTTTGGGCATACAAGTTTGAGAATATGTGTGCTTACTCCATCCAATAAAGACAGTAACTTAGAATTTGGAAGAGGAAGGTCTTATGTGCTTTCAGCCATTTTAGTCTAACCCCCCTTATGAATTAATTCCAGCAACAATTCACCCTCATGTGAACTGGACCAGATAAAAATGCGAGTTAAGTTTCTAAGAAAAGAATTGTAAAGACATTCATATATTTCGTTATTAACTTGAAAACATCTAATTATCTGCTTGCTATATTCATCTGACTATGTATAATGCTAAAATAAGTTGTGAATTTACTGTAGCTGTTGAAATAGATGCATACATATATATGTTTGCACGTATGTAAAAATAGAGATCTTCAAACTCACCCAATAATTTGTAATGTCAAACTATCATCTTTAACTTTGAATATGGGAGTGGAATTATGCCTGCACTTTTTTTTATGGTTGGGATAAATCTTACCAGAATTGAGCTGTCAGTATCTTTCATGATGACATGTCTTTCAAGACTACAAATGTCCAACAATTAAATTTTATATAATGTGGCAAATTCAGTCACCCAGTGACAGTCATGTGGGTTGCTGCGTGTAGCCCCCATCTTTAGTGCTAGACGGTTGAAGATGGAGACCAATGATCCCTGCTCTCAGAAACTCATGTTCATATGAAAACATATGCAGCTGCAACACAGTGTGAAAATTGTTATGCTCAAGTTGTATATGCAGTGCGATGAGGGTTGGGAGGAGAAGTGTTTAGTTCAAGGAAATCTTTATGGATAGAACTTGAATGGAAATGTGAGGGAGGACATTTGGGAGAGGGACGTCAAGTAAGGAAGATAGCAAGTGCGAATGTACAGAGGTAGGAAAGTAACATTTAGCTGAGCAAATAATTTTGTTCAATCAGGATAATTTTGAGAGTGAAAAGAGATACTTTTAATAATTAGCCTGCACAACACATTACAATAACACAACAGTACATAGGGCAACTTAGAGACCATGTCCAGAAGAGAACCTTCTGGTGCCCTCTTAAGATTCAGATCCAGAGAGAGATGCTGATAAACACTCTGGGCTTATGGATATTCTTTTATAGAAATTCAGACCCATTAGGTAATATAACTGTGTTTAGAGAGTTTGTGTGGTATATTTTAGTCTTAAAATTTAGTCAAGTTATACACATATTTAACACATTTAGTTTATCTACAAGGCTTGTAATGAAAAGAAGACGACTACCCTACATCTCCCCTCATTTGGTCTTTCCATGGGCAACCATTTTCACATCTTAAGCAGATTATTTGCTAATTACCTTCAATGATAAATAATGTGAATATATTCCCGCTTCTTTGTTTTAGTTTTAGGTATTACCTATTGATCTCATACTGCAAAGTATGAAGATTTAGCTCTTTTTTTGGGTCTTTTTTTCTGAAAGAGATTTCACAAAATCTCTTTAAATTGTTTATTTTATTTTATTTTTTTTAACGTTTGTTTATTTTTGACAGAGAGAGGGACAGAGCATGAGTAGGGGAGGGGCAGAGACAGAGGGAGACACAGAATCCAAAGCAGGCTCCGGGCTCCAAGCTGTCAGCACAGAGCCTCACGCGGGGCTCAAATTCACAGACCGCGAGATCATGACCTGAGCCGAAGTTGGACGCTCAACTCACTGAGCCACCCAGGCCCCCCTAAATTGTTTTTCAAAAGGGATTTGGTGAGAGTCTCACATTAAATATGTGGAATCAACTTGTCTAACATAACTTGGTAAATGGTAGCTCAATAAATATTCAATTCATTGATATCCTTTCAATTCTGTGATATCCTTTCTGTTGTTCAGTCTTCTTGACATAGTTATACAGTAATTTTGATGAGATCAGTATTTTTCATGTTTATTTGTATGCCTATGTAAATGCTATTTAATACCCCTAACTCTTCACAAATGTCTAAATCTCCTTTGAAGAATGTAAAGTTTCCAGGGTTGCTATTGAGAAGTCAAAGTCATTATGGTTCTTGATCCTTTATATTTGAACTGCTTTTTTCCCCCCTATAGAGAAGCCTGGAGAATCTTTTCATTTCTAATATTATGAAATTTCATGATGGTATGTCTTGATGTGGGTGTATTTTGTCTATTTTTCTGGGCTCTCAGTGAGTAGAATTTTAAATTCTATAAACCCAGATACTTCTTTGAACGTAAATTTCTTGAATTATTTCTTTGATGATTTTTTCTCCTTTCTTTCTGGAACTCCTAGCAGTCTCTTCTGTTTTGGACATCTTTGCTTTTTTCCCTCTAACATATTTTTTAACCCATTTTATCATCTGCTATTTAGTTTTACTGGGTTTTTTAATGTTTATTTTTGAGAGAGAAAGAGAGAGAGAAGCAGAGCATGAGTGGGAGATGGGCAGAGAAAGAAGAGACACAGAATCTGAAGTAGGCTTTAGGCTCTGAGCTGTCAGCACAGAGCCTGATGCAGGGCTCGAATTCATGGACCGTGAGATGATGACCTGAACCGAAGTTGCATGCTTAACATGCTGAGCCAGCTACGCACCCCAGTTGCTATTTAGTTTTTATTTCTGTTATCATCCTTTATTTTTTTTTTTTTAGGAGCCCTTCATTTAATTATTGGAGTATTCCCCAGTCGAGAAACTTGTTTAACTTTCTCCATAGAATAAACTCCCAGCCTTATTCAGGACTGGGGAGGGAAGGGTTTTCCAGCTGAGGAAAGTGGGAAAATGAATCTGAGGGTCTGGCTGCTTCTTAAACAACTTGAAAACAGTTCCCCTTATTCCTTTCACTTACTGCCTGGTGAACCCAATGTCTGAGCCTGGTGGGGATTCTGTAATGTAATTCCCATCTGTTTGTAGTGTTTTCCACTCCTAGCCTTAGGATTTGGTTTTTCAGGTCTGCTAAATTGTTCAGGAATCAGTCATTTGCTTTGCAGCTTCCAGAATTTTGATCTTGTCATTTTTCCTCCTGTTCTTTTCTTTCTTGTGGCTTTGTGTGTTTAGTTTTTCACAAAATCTCTTTAGGTTGTTTTTTAAAAGGGATTTAGTGAAAGTCTCATATTAAATATGTGGAATCAATTTGTCTAACATAAAACTTGGTAAATAGTAGCTCAGTAAATATTCAATTCATTCTTTATTTCTCACATTTAGCTTGTATTCTATTCTTCTGACCCAGATCAGATTCTACCATGCTAGAATAAGATTTTAAAAATCAGCCACATTCAGGCTACACTTGGAACCAAGCTACATCTCCCTCTTCAATATATATTTTTTGAACAGACTCTTTTCTCTCTCTCTCCCTTTTTTTTGAGAGAGAGAGAGAAAAAGAGAGAGAGAGTGCTAGTAGGCTAGAAGGGCAGAGAGAGAGAGAGAGGGAGAGAGAGAGAGAGAGAGAGAGAGAGAGAGAGAGAGAGAGAATCTTAAGCAGGTTGCACACTCAGCATGGAGCCTGACACAGGGCTCAATTCCAACCATGACCCTAGGATCATGACCTGAGCCACAATCAAGGGTCTGATGCTCAACCAACTGAGCCACCCAAGTGCCCTAATAGATTGCTTTTTAATGCAAAAGAATAAATGTTTGCTAAAAACTGATAACTAATTCAATGAGGCTTTAGTGGAAAGGGATTGTAATTTCTGTATCTTTTTTTAAATTTTTTTTTTAACATTTATTTATTTTTGAGACAGAGAGAGAGCATGGACAGGGGAGGGTCAGAGAAAGAGGGAGACACAGAATCTGAAACAGGCTCCAGGCTCTGAGCTGTCAGCACAGAGCCCAACGCTGGGCTTGAACCCACGAACTGTGAGATCATGACCTGAGCCGAAGTTGGACGCTTAACCGACTGAGCCACCCAGATGCCCCTGTAATTTCTGTATCTTGAGAAGGCCTGTTGCTAACTAAACACATTTCAAAAGACATAAATTAGACTTCATGAAAATCACACTTTATATGCTTTTTAAAAAGTTATAGTTCATAGAAAGTATTATGAAAGCATTCTTTTACTTTGTAGCCCCTTTGGCTTATAAAGATTAACAGTATTTTCAATACAATATACAATAATTTTCAAAACTCAAAATTGTTTTAAAGACTGTAGAACAATAATTTTTCACATTAATAAATCCTGTTGTATCTAGCACATTTTCTAACATGAATGAAATTAATTACTTTGGAGAGAGAGTAAGGACTTTGGGTACCAACCAACTCTTTCATTTATTGCTGGGTAGCCTTAGAACAACAGTTCTGGATTTCAGTTTCCTGATTAGCAAAAGTGAGCTGGTTGAATTTGATGACTATTAAAGGCAGTTCTGGACATAATGAAGCATTAAAATTAATTAAAAAAACAAAGGCTTATGCAACATTTTGCCGGCATGTTACATTGGCTGAATAATGACTACATTCTATATATGCTTCTCTGGTTTCAGATCCAGGGACTAAATGCCTTCCACATAGTGCTGCCTCTAGATGGTACTTTCTCTCATTTTTGTAGCCAAGGACATACATTCAGTCCAATTCCAGAAGCTATATTTGGAAATACATATATTTTATAGCCAGTATACAAATAAGCCTTAGTAAGTATGTATATGCTTATATAATAATATTTTTACACTGCTCATATTTATAATCAAATTTTGACAAGAAATGTCTTTTGGAGTAAATAAAGAATAGCTACAAAATTTTGTGTGCAGTAGGAATCAATCACATTGTCCCACTTCAGTAGTTCACATTCAAGATTTCATTGGTTAAAGGAAGAATCTAATTTCAGTTGGCATTTACATCTGATTGAATGATTTGAGACTTTTTTAAACATTGAAGCCAAGATTATAATTGTTCATCCTAGTAGCAGAAAACAGCATAATCCTCCTTCTTGTTGAATTCTTTTGGTTAGGCAGTGATTTTTATTGAGTTTTAACTGAATGTGTGAGATTCCTCAAAGAATTCCTTTTTCTTCTATAAATAAAGTTGTTCATATTTTATAAGGCAGATTAATTGATGGATATCCTCTTTTGCATATGATTAAAATATATTTCATATGAAACATATCTAAATATGTTAAGTAGATTATATATTATATACATAATTATATTGGGATGATTTATTTTCAATATCATATCCAAAAATATTAATGATAGGTAACAGCGTTCTAATGGTAGTATGGACTAATGCAGACATACCCCTTAATTCTTGTTTCTTAAGAGTCCTTTAAAATATCTGCTAAAATTCATGGAGAAATAAGTGTTTGCTTGCGTGCTGTTGTGGAATCATACAAGTATAAAAAAAGTAGCTAGATTCTGTGCTGCTTTGAATGTCAACAGCATGTTATTTAAATTATGATTGAAATGTCTTGGTCACTGCTGATTGAGAGAGAAGCTTGATTGAAGGAGGAAAATTGATGATCAGATCTCAGGTTATGTCCAAATCTTAGTATAAAAGAGGGGGTATTCTATCATACAAATTAAGCAAATTGGATCCCTAAGTCATCATGTGGGTAAAATGTGAAAATATTATTCTATAAATATGGATTTTTACTACCAAAGAGAGCAGAGAAATAAGGATATATAGGGTAGTGGAGGGTAGTTTGTAAGATGGATGCTACTATAGAATGTTTTGATGTTGAAGAACATCACATAGAGTTGAGAAAAATTAATGATTAAGAAAAAGGAGAGTTGTAGGAGCAAAATCTTTGTGTAAGCAGGAGTGAACTGAATCCAGAACAAACAGTTCATCCAAGGTCATGGGAGGAAGGCAGAATATTTGGGCATGGTTACAGGTAGGTCAGTGTGATAGTGAGAAGTGTGGAAGTTCAGTTTTTCATTGCTTCTGTTTTCTTAGAGAAATAGGAAGCAAGGTCATCAGATGACAGTAACAAGAGAGGAATTTTGACTTTGAGTGAGATATATAGACTTGGTAACTAATGGAATGTAAATGTACTGACTCATGAATTTTAATTTTTACAAGACTTTCTCAATTCCAATATGTAGTGGCCATGACAACCAAAGAAGAGTTATTCTCTCATAATAAATGAGTACAGGAGACAGACAGAATATTTTTGACAATCTGAGATAGCCTTTTTCTATGTTTTTCTGTGTGACTCTAGCCTGATCAGAAAGGAGTCTACGTAGCACATTAAAATAGAGTCGTGGTAGGGTGGGGATTATATAACAAGTTTTTCAGAGCTAGAATTAAATTTCTTATTCTTAGCTATTATGGAAGGTCCACTTCAGGAAGACCAGTGAATGTATTTATATTAGAATCAGTGAATACATCAGGGAATTCTGTTTTGTTTTCAGAGGGTTGGAATATTTAGATCATGTTGCCAATCATTGATTATGACCATAACTGATGAGTTTCTCAGATCATAGCCTCATCTTTGCTGAACAGTATAGAAGTATTAAACCCATGAGGAGGGATCAATTCAGAAATAGTAGTTAAAATGCATATGTTACTGTATATGAAGATCAGTTTTGCTATTGGTTATTTTTATATCATAAGTCTATTGTGACTTTTCTGTTCACAGACTTTTTTTTTTGAAAAATGAGATCTTCATTTTCTTTTCTTTTCTTTTTTTTTTTATTTATTTATTTTTAGGACAGAGAGAGACAGAGCATGAACGGGGGAGGGGCAGAGAGAGAGGGAGACACAGAATCGGAAACAGGCTCCAGGCTCCGAGCCATCAGCGCAGAGCCTGACGCGGGGCTCGAACTCACGGACCGCGAGATCGTGACCTGGCTGAAGTCGGACGCTTAACCGACTGCGCCACCCAGGCGCCCCGAGATCTTCATTTTCATGCTTGGATAAATTATAAAACACCTTCCTCATCCTTTTTTTCCTAAGTTCTTTGAAGTTTTTTCTTTGAATGTCATGTAGATTTATTGTTCTTGATAAGTGAATCAATAGCAATAAACATATTAACTTAATTGATTAGCACGTGTAAACATTACTCTGAAAAAATACATGGTGTATCAACACACACACACACACACACACACACACACACACACACACACACACCATGTACTTGTAAAGGCTCTCCATTTATAATGAAAGGGTTGTTTTCTACCCGCAGGCCACTTGTGTTTGACGGAGTGCTGGGGCAGGACTATTCCAGGACCCAGGGTAATGAGAGCAAATTTTAGATGTTGAACAAGATTGTACTGGGCTAGTAAAACCAACATAATGCTCCATAATCCTTTGCTACTTCTGAGTGTGGGAGAAAAGGAATCTTACCAAGTATCCTCTCCTGTTCTAGAGGGCACAGTGAAAACCAGAGCTACATAACAGCTGACGTCATTGCCAGATTCTCCTCCATGTGCCTGTTTTCTCCTCATAAGACAAGGAGAGCTGTTTCTTGTAGCAGAGTATTTTACTGCCAACTTCTGATCCAAATGCATTTCTGAATACAAACAAATGACCAAAAAGAGCCAACTTATTTTTTCTAATCAAATTTTAAAGTTTATATAATCCGCATAAATCTCGATAAGTTCAATTAATTATAAGAACCTGAAACCTTTTCCTTTCTCCAGACCTTCATGCCATTTTTTTTGAAAAGTATTACTTATTCAGTTATTTGCCTTGTAGTTAACTCACTTATCCTTTCCCACCTTATAAATTTGAACTATTGTGCCAGTTGCTTGTCTCATTTCCTCATTTCCTAGATTGTAGATCTTATCCCAGCAATGCTTTCTTCCATAAGATCCCTTTGTTAGGCCTGTTTTGTTTTTCTCTAACAATTACTTTTAATCTTCATTTCCATTGCTATACCCTTTCCTCACAATGTTTCTTGCACTTGCCATTATGAATAGGCATATTGGTTTTAGAGGAAGGCATTTTATGAGAGGATCTTCTTAGTATAAACTATGTCACATTGGTTTTCTACTGCTACTCCAGCTTAATTACTGAGGTCTGATTCTTCATGCTTAGTTTTATGGTTGCTGAGTATGTAAAGTCCCAAAGCTCAAAGAGACATATTTGCATTCAATAGGAAGTCACTGGAAAATTTGTTTAAATGGTGACCTCCCCAAGGATTTAAGGGTTTATTTCCAGACATTTTTTGGGGGGGGGGTCTAGTTTTAGGAGGGAAGAGAAACCTAAAGCTAAAATTAATGATCAATCAGGAGTGAAACTTAAGCATCTCAAAAACAACAAATCGATGAGAAGCATTGTTAAATTGTTATAAAAGGTTTACACACATCATGAGGAGCATTTTGTTGTGCAAAGTGGAGTTTGTCTATATTTAGAAAGCTACTTGGCTGTTTACTATAGCCTAGAAAGATTAGAAAAGAAGAAAAAAGAAGGAAGGACAGAGAAGATAGTGAGAAGGAGGAAGGAATATAGAGTTTTTTGGGTGGTGGGCTACTTGTCATTCAGTTTTTCTGGGATAGCAGGTGGTCACATGGATTATTTTTTTCGATCCCATTTCCTTCTGAAGCATGCTCTGTCCCTTGAAAGTTCACTCTGAGTTATCTGTTGTTTCTGGTGTTACTAGGGATTTGGGAGTAGGGCTTCACGGGTCTCATTGCTTACAGCCATGACGACGACTTTTTACTACTTCAGATCTTTTCAAAGAAAGCAAAGCCTAGGGATGCAGTGAAAGAGCAAGGAGCATTCTTGATGCTTTAGTCGATGGTCCTCAGCCAGAATAATCACTATTTGCAGTTCCTGGGGTTTTGAGAGCTATTCTTTAATTGGGAATATTCAAATCAGATATTGTTAAGTCAGGACAGAATAAAAAGGGCAATAAAAATGGTATCACAGGGGCGCCTGGGTGGCTTGGTCGGTTAAGCGTCCGACTCGGCTCAGGTCATGATCTCACGGTCCGTGAGTTCGAGCCCCGCGTCGGGCTCTGTGCTGACAGCTCAGAGCCTGGAGCCTGCTTCCGATTCTGTGTCTCCCTCTCTCTCTGACCCTCCCCCATTCATGCTCTGTCTCTCTCTGTCTCAAAAATAAATAGATGTTTAAAAAAATTAAAAAAAAATGGTATCACAGAAGTTAGAAATTCCTGTGGTTGATTATAGAACTAGATTTGAACATCAGAATACCCAAGTTTCAAAACCTTTTCCATGAGCTTACCATCATTCCCTACATGAAAAAAATACAACCTAAAAAGCTTAATTTAGAAGTGTCATTTTGATTCTATACCCTGTACCCTGTATTGTGTTGTGTGATGTTAAAAATTTTGTACTTGAATAATAATGAAGTTCTATGGCATTTATTTATATCACAGAAGCGTTCTCTTCGCTTCGTGAAGAGATGTCCTTACATTTAGAGGAATCAGCATTTTGAGGCTAGAGCTGAGAGGCATGATCAGTCCCTGGCCTGAATTAATAATACCCCAAGGAATGTTTATGTCCTGGTCACTGTCACTATGACTGGGACAAATTAAGAAAGAAAAAAAATTCTTAAAACTATAAACAGTAATTAACCAGCTATTTCACATTTCAAAGATGAGTAATGAGAAGTTTAAACTGAAATTCATGCTTGGGTGAACGGATTGTGGGATGGCATTTATAAAACTTAATGTACGAATGAGCCTTTTTGATCAGATTTTGCCCTTGTTTTTTGCCATGTTTTCTATTTCTCTTCCATCTTCTGTATTTCCAGTCTGCTTCTCTCCTGCTGCCCACTCACTTTGTCTTACACTGTCTCTTCTGCTGTGCCTCTGTTTCCCTGTTTTTCTTTTATCCTTCCTCTGTCTTCTCCTATTTATCATCCTTCCTGTTTTTTTCGTTTTCTTCTTGATACTTTATTAACTGGCCACACACAACATGGGGTTGAAGTTCATATTTAAACACATATTTAAATCACTTTCTGTATCCTGTTCTTCATATGGGTAATCAGGTAACTTTGGTCTGTTTTTGTTCCATTCATGCATTCAACTATTTTTTAAGCACCCCCCCCTTTTTTTTTGCCAGAAGCTAGACACTGGGGGAATAATGTTAAACACGATCTTGTGTCTGTCGTTCAAATATAAATAGTTCCATGGTAGAGACAAATTAAATATATTACTGTGAAGATATTAATCCAGTTAAATTACTTCTACTTCTCTGTGATTTTTCAACTTATTTCCTTTAGGTGTCCCTGACTGAAGTAAGGTCTTGAATTCCTGTTAAAATCTCTCTACATTCAAAATGTGACTTGGGGAGCCTGGTGGCTCGGTTGGTTAAGTGTCCGACTCTTGGTTTTGGGTCAGGCCATGATCTCATGGGATTCTCTCTTGTCTTCTCTCTCTGCCCCTCCCCTCCTCATGCCCTCTCTCTCTTTTTCTCAAATAAATAAATAAGTAAATTTAAGGAAAATAAAATGTGACTTGGCTTACAAAAACTTAAATTTTTTAATAAAGGGAGAGTCCATGGTATTTAACATTTTATGAATTAAGGAAATTAGTACAAGTTTTGTTTACCTTATATTCTTATTTTCTCATCATAATAAAATCTTTTCAATAATTGCACTGTTGAGTTACAGCAAATGCCTTTTGGGTAAAGCACACTGTCTTAAAATTGTGCTTAGATTCTTACCATTGTTTAAAAATAAAACTTCATAGAGGGTTGGGTAGAGGACCATGGCTTTGCACAACTCCAGAACATATGATTCTTACAGCATTTTATATGACATCCTTTCCCCACCCCGACTTGCTCTGTGCAGTACAAAGACTACTTTGCTGTATGTAGAGGGCTTGGTTGGGTAATAATTTTAGATACCACATAGAAATCTGGTTGTTGGCATTGTAATTTTTTGGGTTGATATATACTTTAAAGTTTATAGTAGACTTGTGGTCCAAGATGTTATGAGTTCTAAGAAATTACCTCTATTGATCATTTTTTTAGTTTGTAAGTCAAATGATTGATACTGCATCACATCTGTTTTGGGACTCTGATTGAGTTAGGCCTCTTCTGTTATTTAATCTTCAAGCATATCCAGCTTCACATTGATGGGGTTTAGAACACACTATCCCAAAATATGGCACCTTGGGATATTGAATATAGTAGGCTGAAAGAATTTGAGAAATAGCATGTATATAAAGGACTTTCTGACCTCCCTCCAAAGCAGATATTGAGACCCTTGTGTGAGAGGCACCTTCCTTATGCCTGGAGGAAAGGAGCATCCTTATCCCTGAAGACTGAGAAGGCTCCAAATGGACAGGCCTTGCTAAGTTTCTCCCAGTTTACTGCCCATAGCTCATATCCTTTTGCCCCATGACGTTTTCCCATAACTTCCCACTCTTCATCAAACCTAGTATAAACATTCTCAGGTTTAACCTCTTCTTTAGGTCCTCATTTCCTTTTGAAGCCTTCTATGTCATGAAAAACATATTAAATGTTATATAATATTAAATATATAAAGTTATATATTAATATAAATAAATTTGTATGCTTTTTTCTTATGTATCTGCCTTTTGTCAGCCTAATTTACAGAGCCTCAGCCAGAGAACCTAGAAGGGTAGTAGGAAAAATAATTTTTCTTCCACTACAGCAGTCTGAAAGATCTTTCTGGAGCTTGTATAGGGAAAAGTATCTAAGCCTAGAAACATCTAGAAAATATTTAGAAAATATTTCTAAATACAGTAGGACAATGGGGATTAAAAAATTAAATTAAGGGGCACCTGGGTGGCTCAGTTGGTTAAGCGGCCGACTTCGGCTCAGGTCATGATCTCACGGTCCGTGAGTTCGAGCCCCGCGTCGGGCTCTGTGCTGCCGGCTCAGAGCCTGGAGCCTGTTTCAGATTCTGTGTCTCCCTCTCTCTGACCCTCCCCTGTTCACGCTCTGTCTCTCCCTGTCTCAAAAATAAATAAAGTGTTAAAAAAAAAATTAAAAAAAAATTAAATTAAGACCCCAATCTATTGTCAAGATTAACAGTTAGCATTAATTTCATAAAAGAATGAAAACCACTTCTGGGTTTTGAATTTAGAAAGCAGTTATAGCTTTTCGCTACTTTAACTTATAAAAGGCAAAATAGATTTTTCTACCTATTTAGGTTTTTGAAATAGCCTTATAATGTGTGTGTCATCCCAGAGCAAATTTTTTATTCTTAAATAAGAATTGACTTTTAATGGAAACAACATAACTGTCATCTGGAATTCAGTGAACTGTGCCATCACAGAATGAGACTGAAATAAGATCTTTCAGTTGTATTTTAAATGAAAAGAATAGGAACAGCATCTACTGGGATTTCTGCTTTTAGAAATAAAAGTAAGAAACAACTAAATCTGATTGAAACTGTCTCAGAGTTCTAGTAATTGTACTAAGGAGAAATAATGAGTTTAGGAGCAAAAGTCATCTCTTGTGTTGTAAATGGTGACTCCCAACTACAGATCTTCATGAAAAATAAGAAGGCAGTAAAATTTTAAAATGCTTTGGAGTGCAGAACAGGTCAGTCATTTAATGGAACATATCTATAAATAAAATGCAAAATAAAGAGAAGAGTAAAATATGGCTGCATGCTTGGACAGATGCAGACAGTATTTACTATCCAGCTTTGGCTTAAAGTATTTCATCTTGGTGACTTGACTAATTTCTTCAACTTATTTAAAGATGTTTGTCTTGGGCTGCTTTCTTGCTAATGCAAATAGATTTTTTTGTTAGTTTGGAAAATCAAAATAGTAAATACAGAGTGTACATAAAGGCAGCTAGGGTACTGAGAAAAGTAAAGGAAATGAAACAGACAGTTGAGGAAACAATCACAATTTTAGGATATAGGAAGCAGGTGGGAATTTGGTATTATCAGTTTTGGAGAAAGTTAAAGCGCAGTTCAATGAGATGTGTTACCTGTGTGCCCATATGTCTTGAGTTCAGCAGACTCTGGGCACAGAGATTGTAAATCTTCAGATGTTTTAAGAGTGAAATGACAGTCTTTTGATTAGAACATGAAAGTAGTCTTTAAAATGAATTTGAAAAACTCAACAAAGGCTGCCTTATGTTCCTAAACTTCTAATAAAAACCCGCTCTGTAGCAGCCTCAGAACCCAGCTGACCAAACAAGTTCTTACAAAAATGCCACTGATGTTGAAACAGATTCCTGATTATGGATCAAGTGTTTTAAAGAAGCTAGCATAGGGGGAGAAGGGGCAAACAGAAGAAAGGGAACAGAGAAGAATGTAAATGAGAAAAAGCAAAGGTCAGAAAGAAAAACTAAATATATCCTAATGATGAGACTACATCTTGTCAGATAGGAAGTACAGCTTCCATACAAGCAAACAAACAAACAAACAAAAAACAGCAAAACAAAACCAACAAAACCAAGCAAAAAAACCCAAGAAACAAAACTACTATACATGTCTGGAAAATTAGAATCAGAAGGCTTCAATTTCTCAAATAAAAAAAAAATGGAGCATATTCTTTTGGTTATTGTAATTTATCACTCTTCATTTTTATTCTTGATTCTAAACCTGTTACTCACATTAAAATGAATTCTGCCTTTATTAGTAGACATGGAAAAAATTTCTAGCATTTCCTAATAAATAAGGTAATAAACGTAAGACCCAAGAAGATCTTTTACCCCTATCCATGCAATATTGAATTGTGTTCATTTTTATTTACAAGACTGGGAAAATTTCATGCTGCCGGGCTATCAAAGGAATGGTAAAGAGCCCTGTAGAGCAGGAGCTTTTTTTTTTTTTTTTGAGACCTCAAATACTGTGCATGGCATTTTGTGAATAAGAAAATAAATAGTCATGGTGGGTCAGGAAATTATCCCAGCCAGCTTCATGTGGCTCCTTTGATAACAGCACTGTAACCATGTTAATTTTTCCATCATACTGACATTACGTAATCGTACTGACATATCCTGGTCTTGACCAGTTCTCTTCTCTGATGCCACTTCCTGTGGATCGTTCTCTGGTAATGAGTGTAGTGTTAGTGTGGTGTAATAGTGTATCTACTTCATCCACTGTTGAATTCCCAGCCTTGCTTGTATTCCCTACCCTTTGCTGATGTATGCTTATTGATCACTTCTTATTTTATGGGAAAATTATTTAATAATGCATCCTAACAAGAAGACAGTATATTCTTTCAGTGCAGGATATGTCTGAATTTAGCTTCACATTTATTGGTTGCTTTGAACATAATTCCTTGCAGATAAATGATGGTTATATGTGTGGATTGAATGATGAACTTCATAAACTTTCATGGATCATTAGTATTTGCCATCTAGAACTTACCCAAAACTTCAGGAACTCATGGGTAGGCCTTGTGTGGTGCCACAGGGTGGGGTAGAGGGGAAAACAACTGGATTGCTACGAAGTCATAGCTTGGCCACCATCAGACACAATGCATTCTCCCCTCTTTGATCCTCTAGAGTGCCAGAGAGTCTGCTCGTGTGTCATTGGCAATTCAGAGGGGATGTTTTTCAGAAGTAACTAATTATGATGAGTAAAAATTTCAGTGGACAAGTGTGCAGGTGGGCATAGAGAAAGGTGAAGAATTCAAAATTATAAGAAAATTATGAATAAAGAATTGTAGAATGTTAAAAGGGAAGTGTTACAGGGTCATAGAGGGAAACTCAGATCATGTCTCCTGTGCAGCACAAAGTAGAGCAGCCTGAGATTGCCTCTTCTTAGAAAAGCCTGCTTGCAAGATTGGCCCTTCTGGTGTTGTCTGGGAATTTGGCTAGTAAACGGTACTCTGTACCAATTGAAAACGTTCCCTAACTAGTAATGGTGGCTCACTGTGCTTAAAATATGCAAAGAATGTATTTATGCTTCAGAAATCTGCCTTCCTTCTGGGAGTCCAGAATTTTGGTGCATGCTACTCAGGTAGCCCCAAGTGAAAAGCATTGACAGTGTCTCTAATGAGCCACTCTGGTAGATGACACTTCTTATTTATTGTCACAACTTGCTGCTTGAAGAATTCAGCACATCCTGGGAGGGGACTCTGAATCTTGCAACTGGTTTAAAATCCCAACTTCTCCGATGCACTTTTTCCCTTTGCTGATTTTGCTTTCTATCCTTTCATTGTAAGAAATCTCAGCCATGAGTACAACTCTATGCTTATTCCTAAGAGGTCTTCAAGCAAATCATAGAACTGGGATGGTCTTGCATGGCACATCCACTCTATAGGACTCAGTCCAGCTAATATCTTGAGTCAGTCCTAGCCAGGACTGCAGACCATCAGAAGGCTCATCATCACCAATCAGTAGGAGTGAAGGAAGCCTTTTTCTCTTAGACCAGTGTCTGTTCAGCTGGTATGAATCCAAGGTACATATGTGCCTATAATGTGTGGGCAGGTTTTTCATTATATTCTAAAGTCAATTTCTGCTCATGTAATGTGGTCATTAAACATATATGCTCTGAGCGGTGCTTGGCTGGCTCAGTCAGTAAAGCAGGTGACTCCTGATCTCAGAGTCATGAGTTCAAGTCCCACACTGGGTGTGGAGCCTACTTAAAATAAAAATTTTTTAAAGAAAAAAACAAAAAAACAAACATATTCTCTGAGTTGGGCTGCCAAGGTTTGAATTCCAGCTTTGCTACTCCCTAACAGTAGGACTGTGGGTACATTACTTTACTGTTGTGCATCATCTTAAGATAATGATAGCAGTACAACTTACCTTAATAGACTGTTTCCAGGCTTAAATGAGGTAAAGTAATGTGCTGATTCTTTGGACTTGGTTCCATGGTTTTACAGTTTGACCATTTCTTGAGGTTGGTAGTATAGGGTTGGTCTCTTCTATTTGTTGTAGACCTGGTGATATATTCTTCTTCACTATGTTGACTTTGGGTTATCTGGGAGGCAGATTTTGGAAGTCTATGTCAATGCTGCCTTTTGCTGAGATTTAATTAGTCTTCTATTCCTTGTGTATTTTTTTTATAAATCACAAGGAGAACACTTGAAAACAGTAGAAAAAACCAACATTGAGAGTAAGAAAGTAAATAAAAATTTCCTGAGCCATTTCCTACCTACTGAGTATTATGTTGGGTAACTACCTGCACTAATTCAGTTTATTCTTTCAACCCTTTATAATATGGGTGTTAATATCCACATTTTAATGATGAGGACCCTAAACCATAGAGAAGTTAAATCTGTTAACCACATTAATGTAGCCATTAAGTTGCAGAACTGGGATTCAAACACAGGACTCTTGGTTTTAAGGACTACTGTCCAAGAATTATCCTGTCCTGTTATAAAAAAAATGTAGTGAAAATAAATACTCATTATCAGAAATGAAAATTAGGGGATGAGGAAGAAGACTCCTATGTTTACTATGTATATGCTTCTTTAAAAGTGTATTTAGCTACGTGAACATGGCCAAATTAGTCATACTTTTTGAGATTTTTTGTGGCAGAATTTGTTGTGTTTTCTATGCATTTGTTTTTAAAAAAGTTTTTAAATGTTTATTTATTTTTGAGACAGAGAGAGAGAGAGAGAGAGAGAGAGACAGTGTGAGCAGGGGAAGGGCAGAGAGAGAGGGAGACACAGAATCCAAAGCAGGCTCCAGGCTCTGAGCTGTCAGCATGGAGCCCAATGCGGGGCTCAAACTCACAGACCGCAAGATCATGACCTGAGCTGAAGTCGGCCGCCCAACCGACTGAGCCACCTAGGCACCCCTCTGTGGCTTCATTTTTATCATCATCATAGACTTTTGAAATCTAACATCTTAGCTGATAACTTCCCTACCTTTTTGCATATTAGTAGATTTCTAGATTTGCTCTGAGCATTTCCTTTTCAATTATTGCAGGAAAAATAGGTCTTAGCTATGCCCTCAGACTGCGTTTTTGGGTCAAAACCTTAAAGATATCCAGCAGTAGCAACTCTTAAAAACATCTTCCCAACACTAAGGACTAAGCTTGTTTCCTGTGTTATGATGTAGTACATTTTAATGAGATAAATTTTTATATTTGCAACTTAAAAATCAATTTTTGAATTAGTAAATGCCAATGTTCTTTTCTTTTCCTTTTTTTAAAAGTAGTTTTTTGTTTCATCAGAACCATTTCTCTTTTTTTTCTTAAAAATTTTTTTTAACGTTTATTTATTTTTGAGACAGAGAGAGAGCATGAACGGGGGAGGGTCAGAGATAGAGGGAAACACAGAATCTGAAACAGCCTCCAGGCTCTGAGCAGGTCAGCACAGAGCCCGACGTGGGGCTCAAACTCACAGACCGCGAGATCATGACCTGAGCCGAAGTCGGCCGCCCAACCGACTGAGCCACCCAGGCGCCCCTCATCAGAACCATTTCAACAGACATGCCAACCAAAAAATTTTTACGTATGCCAATCTCTGAAGAAATTCTCTTTTAAAAAGATTTAGGAAGCTCTAAAGCCTAACAAGCAACATCTTCATCAAGTAGCACATTTCTTGCAAATTTGTGTCCTTCAGATTTTAAGTTATTATTTTTAAAGTAATTATGCTTGCAAACTTGAAAATAAATGATGTCTTCTACCTCTCAACTATTATTTTAGAGGACTTGGATCTCTGTTTTGGAAGTGTTTTTTTTGTTGTTAAGGAATTTATCTTATTTATGTCTATATTCTTGTAACTTATTTCAGTGACTGGGTGCTGACTACATAGTCCAAAGTCACTACACAGTTCCTCAGATCGTTTTTTCCTTGATCATTGTAACCATACACGAGTAGCTTTTACTTGATAGCGGTTTTTCAGTTCTGTAACAACTTTGGATGGTTTCTAAGGTGTATAATAACAGATGTTTAGGCCCTTAAATACATACCATATGATAGAACATAATTGGTAATAAACCATTAGGAAGACCAGTCCTGTTTTCATTTCATGGTAAAATATTGCTGTTTGGAATACCAGGTTCTTGGAACTTCCAAAAGTCCAGATTTGCTTTAGTGTCAACATGGCATGTATGTGTTTGCTTGTGTGCATGCACACACACACACACACACACACACACACAGACACACACAACCAAACCAAATAAACCAGACCAGCCGTACAATCTTGGGCCGAGACAAAGCAACTCACAAAGGTAAGTACAAATGTTATCCTCACGGAGCTGACAGTGTAGAGCAGGAAATATGCTTATAAACAGATCCAATTACTAGTGGCAAAGGTGTAACATTATACGAGTAGAGCAAGGGATTCTGGAAACAGGAAGATTGCCCAAAACTTCAGGAACTTTAGAAAATCATTCTGTTGGCACAGGAGACTCAAACTAAGCAGAAACTGGGTTCAGTATTAGCCACCCAGGAGCTAGTTATCAAACTGTAAGCTAAATCCTCTGCTTCACTTTAAACTTTGAGTAACCAGGAAGTGATATCAGTGAGAACAGATTACTCATACCTTCCCATGCTAGGGAAATAAAGAAGTGAGTTGGAATCTAGGTCAGATGGTAATAAGCTTGATAGACTTTGTAAAGCGCTTAAGGCAACTGGGAATTTTTGTTGAACTCTGAGTATGGCGTATCAAAACCTTTTCTGTATTTCCCGCAATCAAAATTTTCAGTAACATAGAAAGTTAATTATTTTTTGGTTTCTGCTTCCTGGTCCTGAAATAATTTTCTGCTTGTCTATGCTTTTATGCAATATTAGAATTGCATGGCCTATGCAGAAAATGGTAAAACTGACACTTTAAAAACATACCATTTGATCAACAAATATAATGAATTCTGAGATCAGGACAGTGGAGGATCAAAGAAATGCAGGATCAGCTCCCTGACTTTTTAGAACTCACTGTCTGTTTGGAATGGTACAGCATTAAATGCATGAACATATTAGTAATGATGTATACATTAAACAAGTTTAAAGAACAGTAGACTTGCTTCTAGAGGCAGCATGTGATTGCTAATCTTAGGTGTCAGCTTGGTTGGGCCACACTATGCAGATATCTGGTCAAATGTTATTCTCGAGGTTTCTGTGAAGGTATTTCTTAGATGGGATTAACATTTAAATAAGTAGACTTTAGTAAAGTATATTACTTTCCATAATGTGGGTGGGCCTATTCTAATCAGTTGAAGGTCTTAATAGAAAAAGACTGACCTTCCCCGAAGAGGGAATTCTGCCAGCAGGTGACTTTGGAGTTTGGCTGCAATATTGGCTGGTCTCTGGGTCTCCAGCCTGCTGGTCTACCCTGCCGATTTTGGACTTGCCAGTCTCTAGTCGCTTGTGCCAATTCCATAGAATAAATCTGTTTCTCTCTCTGCATGTATATAGTTAGTTCTGTTTCTCTGTAGAGTGGCAACTAATAACAGTACCAGTGGAAGGTGAGCACTGTCACTTGAGCTGAAAGACTGAGTGCCATATATATCTTACTTCCTTTTCCCATACTTAATCTTTCTTCCTAGATGATGAGCTCCTAGAGATCAGTGCAAACAAGATCAAAGGGCTAGTAGGGATAAATTACGCCGAGAAAGTGACCTTTAATTCCTGTATTTAAAGCAGTCAGAAATTAGTGTACAAAAAGGCTACACTTCTCATATGGATTTCACTCTCCATTGGTTGTTAGGAGGCTTTTAGAGAACAGGCAGTCCTGTGGAAACCATTAGATGAGAAGTCTCGACTTCACTCTTCAAGATCTGCATGGCATTATACAAACTGCCCTAGGTGTTCTTGCCTCTGTTTCTGCCTGTAGATTAAGCAAGATAATAGAAGTTCATGAACTCACCGGAAAGGCAAAAGTAATCTTTGTGTTAAAAGTCAAAATAGTGGTTAGTCTTCAAAAAAATTTTTTTGTAAGTATTTTATTTTTAAGTCTCTTCTCCCAGCATGGGGCTCAAACTTACAACCTGACATCAAGAGTTGCACACTCTACTGACTGGGCCAGCCAGGCACCCCTCAAAATTTTTGTTTAAAAAACTTTAATTCCAGTGTAGTTAACATACAGTATTATATTAATTTATGGTGTACAATATAGTGATTCCACAATTCTATACACTAGTCAGTGCTCATCAAGATAAATGTCTTAATACCCTTCAACTATTTCACCCATTCCCCCCCACCCTCCCCTCTGGTAACTATCTGTTCTCTATTTTTAAGAGTTTGGTTTTTGGTTTGTGTCTCTTTCCCTTTGTCCATTTGTTTTGTTTCTTAAATTCTACATATGAGTCAAATCATATGGTATTTGCCTTTCCCTGGCTTATTTTGCTTAGCATTATATTCTCTAGATCCATCTGTGTGTTACAAATGGCAAAATTCCATTCTTTTTTATGGCCAAATAATATTCCATTTTACATATCTGTGTGTGTGTGTGTGTGTGTGTGTACACACCACATTTTTGTTATCCATTTCTCTATTGATGGACACTTGGGCTGCTTCTATAATTTGGCTGCAGTAAACATAGAAGTGCATATGCCTTTGAATTAATGTTTTTTTAAAAGTTTATTTATATTTGAGAGAGACTGAGAGCATGAGTGGGGGAGGGACAGAGAGAGAGAGGGAGAGAGAATCCCAACCAGGCTCCCTGCGGTCAGCACAGAGCCTGATGCAGGCCTTGAACTCACGAAACCATAGGATCATGACCTGAGCCCAAACCAAGAGTTGGGCACTTAACTGACTGAGCCTCCCAGGCACCCCTTGAATTAGTGTTTTCATATTCTTAGCATAAATGTCCAGTAGTGCACTTACTGGATCATAAGGTAGTTCTATTTTTAACTTTTTGAGGAAACTGTGTACTGTCTTCCACAGTGGCTACATCAGTCTACATTTCCACTAACAGTGCACGAGGGTTCCTTTTTCTCCAGATCCTTGCCAACACTTGTTGTTTCTTGCATTTTTGACTTTATCTATTCTGACAGTTGTGAGGTAATACCTTACTGTGGTTTTGATTTGCATTTTCCTGATGATGACTGATGTTGAGCCTCTTTCCATGTATCTATTGGCCCATCTGTCCTGTCTTCCTTGGAGAAATGTCTGTTCATGTCTCCATTTTTAAATTGAATTATTTGGGGTTTCTTGGTGTTGAGTGAGCTGTATAAGTTCTTAAATATTTTGGATATTAACCCTTTATTGGATATGTCATTTACAAATATCTTCTCCCATCCAGTAGGTTGTCTTTTTAGTTTTGTTGATTGTTTCCTTTGCTGTGTAATAACTTTTTATTTTGATGTAGCCTCAATAGTTTATTTTTGCTTTCATTTCCTTTGCCTCAGGAAACATATCTAGAAAGGTGTTATGGCTGATATCAGAGAAATTACTTCCTGTGCTCTCTTCTGGGATTTTTATGGTTTCAGGTCTTTTAGGTCCTTAGTCCATTTTGAGTTTATTTTTTTGTGTGTGTGATAAAAGAAAGTGGTCCAGTTTCATTCTTTTGCATGGAGCTGCCCAGTTTTCCTAGTGCTGTTTGTTGAAGAGACTGTCTTTTTCCCATTGCATGTTCTTGTCTCCTTTGTCAAAGATTAATTGACCATATAATTATGGATTTATTTCTGGGCTTTCTGTTCTGTTCTATTGATCTATGTGTCTGTTTCTGTGACAGTACCATACTGTTCTGATTACTGTAGCTTTGTAATATAACTTGAAGTTTGGAGTTGTGATACCTCCAGCTTTGTTTTTCTTTTTCAGGATTGCTTTGGCTATGCAGGGTCTTTTGTGTCTCCATGCAAATTTTAGCGTTGTTTGTTCTCGTTCTGTGAAAATGCTGTTGGTATTTTGGTAGGGATTGCATTAAATGTGTAGATTGCTTTGGCTGGCATAGACATTTTTAACAGTGTTCATACTTCCAACGCTTAAGCATGGAATTCCTTTTTGTTTCTTTGTATCATCTTCAATTTCTTTCATCAGTGTTTTACAGTTTTCAGAGCATAGGTCTTTCACCTCTTAGGTTAAGTTTATTCCTAGGAATTTTATTATTTTTGGTGCAATTGTAAATGGGATTGATTTCTTAATTTTTCTTTTTGCTGCTTAATTATTGGTGTATAGAGATACAATGGATTTTTATATATTGATTTTGTATCCTGTGACTTTACTGAATTTGTTTATCAGTTCTAGCAGTTTTGGGGTGGAGTCTGTAGTGTTTTCTTTTTTTTTTTTAACTTTTATTTATTGTTGAGAGACAGAGACAGAGCATGAGCAGGGGAGGGGCAGAGAGAGATGGAGACACAGAAACTGAAACAGGCTCCAGGCTTTGAGCTGTCAGCACAGAGCCCGATGCAGGGCTTGAACCCATGAACCGTGAGATCATGATGTGAGCTTAAGTCAGATGCTCAACCACCTGAGCCACCCAGCCACTCCTCTTTAGTGTTTTCTATTTATAGTATCATGTCATCTGTAAATAGTGAAAGTTTTACTTCTTTCTTACCAGTTTGGATGCCTTTTATTCCTTTATCTTGCCTGATTGCTGTGGCTAGGACTTCCAATTTTATGTTGAATAAAAATGGTGAGGGTAGATATCCTTGTTTTGTTCTTGACCTTAGGGAAAAAGCTCGTGTGTGTGTGTGTGTGTGTGTTTTACTATTGCATATGATGTTAGCTGTGGGTTTTTCATATATGGCCTTTATTATGTTGAGGTATGGTCCCTGTAAATCTACTGTGTTGAGGGTTTTTATCACAAATGGATGTTGTACGTTGTCAAATGCTTTCTCTGCATCTATTGAAATGATCTTATGGTTTTTATCCTTTATCTTATTTATGTGATGTATCACATTGATTGATTTGTGAATGTTGAACTACGCTTGCATCCCACAAATAAACCCACTTGATCATGGTGAACAATTTTTTGAATTTATTGTTAGATTTAGTTTGCTAATGTATTCTTGAGGATTTTCCGTCTATGTTCATCAGAGATATTGACTTTTTTGTTGTGTTTTTTTTGACTTTGGAAACAGGGAAAAAAAGATATCTCTTTTTTTGTTGTGTTTTTGTTTGACTTTGGAAACAGGGTAATGCTGGCCTCATGGAATGAATTTGGAAGTTTTCCTTCCTCTTCTACTCTTTGGAAGAATTTGGTAGAATTTACCTGTGTAGCCATCTGGTCCTAGAAGTGTTTTGATCACTAATTCAGTTTCATTGTTGGTAATTGGTCTGTTCACATTTTCTATTTCTTACTGATTTAGTTTTGATAAGTTATATGTTTATAGGAATTTATCTGTTTTTTTCGGTTGTCCAACCTGTTGGCATATAATTTTTCATAATGTTTTACAATTATTTGTATGTCTATGGTGTTGGTTGTTATTTCTTCTCTTTCATATATGATTTTGTTTATTTGAGTCCTCTCTCTTTTTTTTGTTTTTTGATGCATGTGGCTAGAAGTTTATTAATTTTGTTGATTTTTTTTCAAACACCAGCTCCTGGTTTCATTGATATGTTCTATTGTTTTTTTTCAGTTTCTATATCATTTATTTCTGCTCTAATTTTTATTTTTTTCTTTCTTCTGCTGGTTTGGGGTTCTGTGTGTTTTTCCTTTTCTTGCTCCTTTACATGTTAGGTTAGATTGTTTGACATTTTTTCTGGCTTCTTGAGGTAAGCCTGAACTGCTATAAAATTCCCTCTTAGAACTGCATTGGCTGCATCCCAAATATTTTGGATCATTGTGTTTTCATTTTCATTTATTTCCATGTGTTTTTGATTTCCTCTTTGATTTATTGGTTGACTCGTTCATTGTCTAGTAGGATGTTATTTACCCCCCAAGTATTTTGTGTTCTTTCTAGATTTTTTATTGCGGTTGATTTTGAGTTTCATAGCATTGTGGTCAGAAAAGATGCATGGTATGACATTGATATTTTTGAAGACTTGTTTTGTGGCCTAATATGTGATATATTTTCAAGGATGTTCTATGTGTACTTAAAAAGAATTTGTATTCTGCGGTTTTATGGTAGAATGCTCTGAATATATCTGCTAAATCCATCTGATCCAGTGTGTCATTAAAAGCTACTGGTTCTGGGGTGCCTGGGTGGCTCGTCGGTTAAGCATCCGACTTCGGCTCAGGTCATGATCTCACAGTCTGTGGGTTCGAGCCCCGCATCGAGCTCTGTACTGACAGCTCAGAGCCTGGAGCCTGCTTCTGATTCTGGGTCTCCCTCT
Organism: Neofelis nebulosa; assembly: GCF_028018385.1. NCBI lineage: Eukaryota > Metazoa > Chordata > Mammalia > Carnivora > Felidae > Neofelis > Neofelis nebulosa. The sequence continues at coordinate 134,988,289 of NC_080787.1, read as the reverse complement.
CTCTCTGGCCCTCCCTGCTCATGTTCTGTCTCTCTCTGTTGCAAAAATAAATAAAAACATTAAAAAAAATTGAAAAAATAAAAAGCTACTGGTTCCTTGTTGATTTTGTTTGGATGATCTGTCCATTAATGTAAATGTGTGTTGAAGTTCCTTACTATTATTGTATTACTATCAATTAGTTCCTTTATGTTTGTTATTAACTGTTTTATGTATTTGGGTGCTCTCATATTGTGTGGATAAAGATTTACAATTGCTATATCTTCTTGTTGGATTGTCTGTTTTATTATTTTATAGTGTCCTTCTTTGTTATAGTCTTGTTTTAAAGTCTATTTTGTCTGATATAAGTATTGCTACTCTGGCTTTGTTTTGTTTTTTTGTTTTTTTGTTTTAATTTTTTTTAACATTTATTTATTTTTGAGACAGAGAGAGGCAGAGCATGAACAGGGGAGGGGCAGAGAGAGAGGGAGACACAGAATCCGAAACAGGCTCCAGGCTCCGAGCTGTCAGCACAGAGCCTGACGCGGGGCTCGAACTCACGGACCGTGAGATCATGACCTGAGACGAAGTCAGATGCTTAACCAACCGAGCCACCCAGGCGCCCCGAGTCTTTGTTTTTTTAAAAAAGTTTATTTCTTTATTTTGAGAGAGCGTGAGAAAGAGAGCAAGTGGAGGAGAGGCAGAGAGAGAGGGAGAGAGAATCCCAAGCAAGCTCTGAACCATCAGTGCCTAGCTGATTCAGGGCTTGAACTCATGAACCATGTGATCACGACCAGAGCCAAAGTCAGATGCTTAACCAACTGAGCCAATCAGGTGCCCCTAGATGGGTCTTTTTTTGTATCCATTCCATCACCCTATGTCTTTTTATTAGAGACTTTAGTTCATTTACTTTCAAAGCAATTATTGGTAGGCATTTATTTATTGCTATTTTGTTACTTGTTTTGTGGTAATTTTTGTAGTTCTTCTGTCATCATTTCTTCTCTTCTTCTTGCATCATTTGCTGGCTTTCTTTAGTGATATACTTGTATTCCTTTTTTTGTATTTTGTGTGTGTCTATTACTGGTTTTTTATTTGTGGTTGCTAGTAGGTTTGTGTATAACATCTGCATATAGCAGTCCATATTAAATTGATGGTCACTTAAGTTTGAGCCTACTCTTTACTCCTCCCCCCTCCACATTTTAGGTACATGGTGTTATAACTTACCTCCTTTTATTTTGTGAGTTCTTTGACTGGTTTTAACATGTATACTTATTTTGGTTGCTTTTTTGATTCCTACTTTTTGAGTAGGAATTCCTTTTGTCTGCTTTTTTGATTCCTACTCTTATTATAGTTGTTTCTTTCCACTCAAAGAGTCCCCTCCACCCCCCCTTAACATTTCTGGTAGGGCTGGTTCAGTGGTTGTGAACTCCTTTAGCTTTGTTTGTCTGGGAAACTCTTAGATTTCTCCTTCTATTCTGAATGATAAGATAGTGGCTATCCTTGTCATGATTAGAAAGGAATAGGAGGAGAGACTTCTAGGGTTTGTAGCAATTGTTTCTGGATTTGGGTGTTGGCTGTACAGTTATGTTCAGTTTGTAAAAAGATGTATTGAGCAGTCTACTTATGTGTATTTTTAATGTATATTCTTTTAATAGAAAGTTTTTAAAACTCAGGTACCCAGTCTTGCAAATACTTAAAAAAAATTGACAGAGTGAAAAAATCCTAATGTATTACAAAGATAAACAACCAAAATGACTGGTTGTAACATTTCTCTTCAGTAGTTTCCATTAGAAAATTAGGTTCCCATTAAAAACAAACAAGTAAGGATGGTAATATAGAGGGTAGAGGAAAATAAATTTTTTTTTTGAAATCCATTAACTGATTTTCAATAGTTATTTCAATAGAATTTTCAATAGTTCAGTTTCAACTGATCCACTTAAATTGTGTTTTAGATCTTTGGTACTGTACTAATTTTATTTGTTGATGTTTATCTCACGAATGTGATAGGCCAAATGGTTGTATTTGTGAAAGTGCTTTCTGCTGTTTGCTAAAACACATTGGAAAAGCCAACATAATAGCACGATAGCTTTTTATAGATCATAAAAGAAACAACGCCTCTTAAAAGTATATTGAAAGCCCAATGGGTCCTAGTCAGAAAATGGAATTGTTTAGTGTTTCAGTAAAGCCATGGGACCATCCTCCTTTTATGTACTGTAAGTATCATGCCAGCTGCCTACTTTTTATATCAACAAGAAGAGGATAGATAGAATTTTCACATCCATAATTTGTGTTGGAAACAATAAAACATTTACCAACATTTTCTGCAGATCCCTTTGACTTATTTAATAAAGTAACAGAATCCTAAATTATGAAAATTTAAAAAAATGCTCTGAGTAGCTGAGGGGCATACGATGGCAGGTGTGTTGGTCACTAGCATGGACATCAATATCACTCAGGGCTCTCAATCAGCACCACACTCCCTCTTCTCTTTTGGTTATTTTATATTCATGACCATTCCTCTTCCTTTCCTTACACAAACATAAAAAATACACCACTTAATTCCTGATTCTGTTTGTTGGATAGAGAAGGCAATTCATTAATACATCACTCACTATTTCTCATTGCAGCCATGCTATGCATTGGTAGGCAGCGGTAAGGTCTCTCAGGAAAGCTTCCTTTACGTTGATGGAAACAGGTGTTCTCTTTTAGTTGTCAACTCAGCTCCCTTCTGAGAATCTCAGATAAGTGGTCCAAATTACATCTAAGAGGAAAATTCGCTCAAGCATAATTACTTTCCATCAGGGTGCCACAAATAATGAAAAGAACAGAACATTGGAAGTATATTGTTGTCTACTTAATCACCATCATTTTAAAAAGCTGATGTTGAATTCCTTACTTCAAGACAAATTGTATAGCTTTGGTGGAAAATTAGGCATATTTTCTAAACACTAAATTATGTTTCTTCTAATTCACATTTGGCTAAGAAAAGCTGGCTAGTTTTTGTAGCAATGGAATATAAAAGATAAGGTTTGCAGCTGCCATTTCAAACACTGCATTTTTTGTCTGTTCTTTAATAACTTCCTGTGTTTTTACTCATATTGAATGAATCCCCTTCTTTATATTTCTTGGTAAGATAAATTTCATCAGGGTTGCTATCTATGCAAGATGTAGGCAGATGCCTTATATCACCTTGCCCCTTCATCTCCCATTATTCCTCACCCTCACCCAAGAGCCAAACTTGTGGAGAGCAACAGATCGTTAGTATGGGTAGACCTAGTAAAACTTTGCCCAATGATAAACAACTATCTAGCACCGTGCCTAAGAAATCCTGGTCATCAGAATTTTAGATAGCATTTCTCTGCACTTAAGAGCAGTTCTAGAATTGAAAATCTTCAATTGAGGCATGATGGAAAATCTGAGACTAAAAAAAAAAAAAATCCCAGTGTGACTACAAGCTCAACCATTGATTAGATATGCAGAAGTTGCTTTAACTTTGCATGGCTTGGTTTATTCATTATAAAATTAGGATAATAATACATAAGAATCAAGTAGAATAACAAAAACATTTTGTTATGATTGTAATTGATTAATAGTAGTAATTATAAATGAAATGTAATATTTTGGGGAGGGTGTGTAGACTTTTGGGGAGGTGATAGGACAAAGTGCCCATCATACATTAGCACCTTCAACCAGGGTCAAGGGCTTCAGGTCACTTTCTGTTTTTCCAGTTGCCTTCTGTTTGTTCCCCATCAGCAGCTCTTCCTCTGTGGTCCTCGCTGTTTGTCCTGTCTAGCCAATTATTGAGAGCCTCCCATCATCTCTTTTCATCCCACATTGATGAGTGTTTCTTTCGTTCCATCAGCCAAGCACATTGATGGACTAGAAATGCCCATTCATAAAATATAACTTGTTTGGTGATTAAGTTACCCTGGGTAGAGCTATAGGCTCCCCCATATATTACATATGTAAGGCAGGGATCGGCAAGCTTTTCTGTAAAGGGTTGGGCAGTATCTATTTTAGGCTTGCTAGGTTCTATGGTTTTTGTTGTAGGTACTTAACTCTTTTGTTGTAACGTGAAAGTAGATGTAGATAATATGTAATCAAACACGACAGTGTTCCATTAAAACTTTATTTACAAAAACAGATAGTGAGCTGGCTTTGGTTCATGGGCCCTAGTTTTCTGGGTCTCCAAGACATAGAGATGAATCACACCTTGAAAGGGTCACAACCATCACCACATAGTATGGCTTTCCTGAAAAGGCGCTCCATGGAGAGCTGTAGCCCCACAATCAAAGGTTAAGTGGTCAAATGCATTTTTGAAACGCTATATGATATTTTCCCTTCTTAGAAGGACTCCAGTGCATTAGTATACTAAAGGTCCTGACTTTTTTCAGGAGTGTAACATTAGTAACAGGAATGATAACTAATACTTTACCAGTGCTCTTACATATATTATTTCATTTAATCTCCCTGTGAGATGTAGAGTTATTATTAATGTCATGCTATAGTCGATGAAACTGAGGCACTGGAAGGTTAATAATCTGCCAAAGGTGCCATAATGAGTGGAGCTGGGATTCAAAGTTAGGCAGCCTGGCTCCAGGGTCTGTGGCCTGGGCCACCCTGTGCCTCTACATAACATGTAGACACCTGTGTGAGGTACCGTGTGAGCTGGGAAGGTGCTTCTTTAATCCAGTTCTCTCAGTGAGGTCTGGAGAGATTCAGTGACTTTGCAAGGGTCACAAGCATAATTAGTAACTGAGATAAGTCTACAGATCAGTTAAATCACTGCCCTTCACTGGAAGAAATGTTTAAATTAATCCTTTATAAAGATAAAAAAAAATCCTTTTAAAAATGAGTAATCATCTCTAATTTCCTTTTTCTAATTCAGGTTTTTATAACTAGTCCCATTTCAGTGGGGTGAATTTACAGTTTTATTTTTAAAAGATAGAATTATTGTCACTTTAAAAAAATGGGATAGGCAATCCTCTATCAAGGGGAAGATGACAGATCTTTATCTCCAACTCACATCTCTCTCTCAGGGTCTAAATCAGTGTTCCCAAGATTCAGTGCACATCAGAATCACTTGGGCTGCTTGGAAAAAATGATGCTGAGCCCCACTCCACTGCTTTAGAAATTCTGTTTTGATTGCGGATCTGGCTTAAGTATTTCTAAAGATGTCTGTATCCAGGGTTGCAAATCACTGGTCTAGAGTCACATTTGTTATTGTCTGATAAATTGTACACCTACATTAACAGCTAACATTTAAAATACTACATGGAATGAAATAAAACTTATGTGGGCCATGGGTTATAATTAATAAAAATGTGACCACATTGCAAGCATGAGTGGAACTTTATTATTGCAGATAGATTGTGCTGGCAGCTATAATATTCAATCAGTTTTATGTGAGTGGAGCCTTTGGTTTGACACGCATAGCTGCAGGATAGACTGACTCTGATAGGTTGCTGTAAGTCAGTATGGCTCAAATAGAGGCTGATCTCTACCTTTTATGTGTTTGTTTAATGCCTGGGACTTATTGTAGAAGAATCATGTATTTTGGAGGATTACGTTTTACCACTCTTCTTCAGCAACTTAAATATATTATAATTGTTTATGATAGAAGACTTCAGAAAAGAAAGCGTGTGTATTAGAGGAATTTAGCATAGCAGTGGACCGTCTGGAGATCAAAATTCAGACTTATAGACAGTATGAAAGTGATGGGGTTGAAATTCCCAGGATTTGAGATGGTCGAATTACTACTGTGAAACATTAAATTTATCTTTAAGTTTTCTGGCAGTTAAGGCAAAAAAGTAAAACATGCTAAGGACATAATTTTATATGCTGGGTAAAAACAGCTTCCACACTCGCAGAGAAAATTGTTATTTTTGGACTAATTTCAACCAATAATTTAATACATATATCTTTGGGATAATACAGCTGAAAATGTCTTCACCACAGTTTTGCAAGTCATAGAAATGATGTTCAGTTTATGATAGTTGAATGAATCCTCATGTAGTTGAGTGAACCAAATATCATGAAAAGGTAGACATTTCTATAGTTGTTCATTCACTTATTCATTTATTTGTTCAGTCACCTATTTGCTTTAAGTGCTAGCAATGTACTGGATACACTGTTCAGTTGTGGGAATATGATATCAATAAGATCATTCTTGTTCTCAAGGAGCTCACAGTACAGAGGAGGAAATGCTCAGTAAAACCAACATCTCAGAGTGAGAGAGGACAGAGCTCAAAATGAAGGTGTGTGATTGTTTATGTTTTGGGGACACAAAGAAGGAAGACCTAAGTGAGACCATGGGAGATCAGAGAAGACTGGATAGGCTTAAGATGAGCCGTGAAAATGCATTTCCAGAGGAAGAGTAGCAGGTTAAGCAGCAGGGAAGAGTACTGAGCAGTCAGTACTGAGAGACAGTACAAAATTGCAAATGTCTCTCCTAAGTTGGAGGGTGGGGTTCACATGGGGATGTGGAATCAGAGATATGTGTGGGGATCAGATTCCAAAGATCAGGCCAAAGACTTACAGACTGCATGAAAGTGATGGGTAGTCACTTCCCTATTTTAGGCAGGGGAGTCACATGATCAGATTTGTGTTTTATAAAGATGACTCTAGCTACATTGTGGAAGGAAAGAGACTGGGAGGTCACGTGGGTGGCTGTTCGTATAATTCACTTCTTAAGTGTTAAGATCTGAAGGGAAGCAATAATAATGTAGAATAGGGGACAGATTCTACAGCTGTTTAAGAGATTGACTTATATGGATTAATGACTATAAGAAGGGGAAGAGAGAAGAATTAAGTAAAGTTACCTGGCTTAGATGACTGGGAAGCTGTGGGATAATTTACAGAGATGAAGAATGACAGTGGAAAATTAGGTTTGTGGGTAGGGAGCAAAGAGTGGAAGATAGTGAAGATGAGTTCAGTTGATAGTTATGGGACATTGACTGGAGAATTCCAGCAGAGCACTGAGGTCTGAGCTGGAGGCAATGGTTTTGGAATTTACCAGCATGTAGATGTCAGTTATAGATGGCAATGTATATTAGGGAGATGAGTTACATTCTGAAACTCTGAGAAACATTTACACTTGAAAGGCTTGTAGAGGATACAGAGTTTGTGAAGGAGACAGAAGCATAGTAAGAATACACTGAGAGTATGTGTGGTAATGGAAGTGATTAATAGGATACATGGGACCACCTGGGGATGTAATCTTGAACAGTGATAGAACTGAGATAGAAACACGCTAAACTCTCTCTGTGAATATCAGTTGTGCTAGATGGGACTTGATAGGAATTGGCTCTTTGACACCAGACTGAATATCATTAATAGGAGTCTGTGGGTTCATATTGTTTAAGGGACATACGCTTTAGATATCAGATATATTTCAAAAGTTGGAGATCCAAACATTTCTCCACACGCTTAAGTCCAGTTGTGAATGCAGAATAAATATCTTCAAAAGTCTTGAAAGAAACCTTAGTGCTTGCGTAGCACAAGGTGGAGACGACAATGTCCTGGGCTATGAAACATGGAAAATTAAGGCCAATTTCTACCAATTAAGCACTTCAATTAATAAAATGCTCAGTGGAATGCATGGTCTTAAATAAAACTGTATTGTGAAGGTCTTGCCAGAACAAATTAGCTGCAAGTAAGAGCACCACGTAACTGAATGCACTCTCATAACGAGTAGAGTTATTAAAGATTACCAATTTAAATATGACAATTTTGGTTTGGGTATAAGTGGTACTTCTCCTCCTTGAGAATTGTAGTAGACTGCATGTCTGACTCTTTAAGACCTTTCTTAGGAATAACATAAGGAGATGAAGTATCACTGATACCTGGCCTCTTTTCCCATATCTGTGGAGCCTCAGGACCCGCAGGTAACTAAAAACAGAGGGCTTTTTGATCTGCTCATCCTTAGGAGGGTTTATTGCCTATCATGTCTTCTCTCTATACACTGGGAAATACACCATGTGCCCTGACTCCAGGCTGAAAGAAAGAAGCAAAGCTTCTTAGGGATTTTGTAGGTCTCAATATTGGAATATTAATAGTTTGACATCTCTCCTCTGTTCTTACCATCGTAAGAACTCACATCAAGTAGGGAAGGGGAGGTGTTCACTGTTTGTCTTTCTGGAACCGTACCTAGTTTCGGACACCCTTGGCTGCAACACTGCTAATTGCATTAGAGTTTTCCACCATTTAAATCCCTTAGTTCCCCCGTAATATTCAAGCCTTATGTGAAATTTCCCCAGTTTTCAGCATCTATATGCAAAAAATCTCCAAATGCATTTTTAAAAGATAACACAAAAGGGAATTTTAGGTCACTCTCCAGAAGCCAATGAGTGCTGTAGAAAGGAGGAATGTCTTAGAGCCAAGCAAGATTGTTATGTAAGATAGTCATTTGGCTTCCTGCAGGTTCTTCACTGGAAAATCAAGAAAAAGGGCTAAAGAGATTTTAAAATGTTCTGTAATTAGGAGAAATTTTTAAAAAATAGCAGCCTCCCTGCATGGTTGATATCAGGCCTCTAATATTAGCATCAGTAATAGAGATAAAATGCTTGTCTTTCTGTTTGCTCTAGCACAAGGATCTTACTTCATTTGCTTAACAGAGTTCCTAAGTACTGAAGTACTGAGTACTGAAATGTAGTGAACTGTTGTGATGTTTAATCAAATAATACTTTTAGAGTCAACACCATTGTTAGAGTACTCCTGGCTACTCAAAGTGTGTTCCAAGGGCCAACAGCCTTGGTACTACAGGGGAGTCTTTGAAAGTGCAGAATATTAGCCTTAGCCCAGATTTGACTGAATCATTATCTGCCTCTTAAGGTGATCCCTAGGTGATTTGTCTCCACATTAATATTTGAAAATCACTGGTCTAGATGAATAATCCCATCTTTTTATTTTTTTATTTTTTTGTCAAGAGATTTATAATGAGAGGCGCCTGGCTGGCTCAGTCAGTAGAGTGTGCAACTCTTGATCTTGGGGTTCTAAGTTTGAGCCCCATGTTGGGTGTAGAGGATATTTACTTATTTATATTTTATTTTATTATTATTGTTTTAAATATGAAATTTATTGTCAAATTGGTTTCCATACAGGGTGTAGAGGATATTTAAAAATAAAATCTTAAAGAAAAAAGAAATTTACAATGGAAACATCTGTTGTGCTGACTGACAGTACTGAACAGAATTGTTTTTCTCACTAGAAACTCCTATTTTAATCACTCAAATGACTGGTTGGCAATGAAGAAGAATTACCATAAAAAAAGAAAAATCATGATTTTTTTCATTTTTTGATTGTCATGTTTCCTAAATTCATTTTTATTTGTTCTAGAGCTGAAATAAAGACCCACAGGTATAAAAAATAAATTTAAAAAATATCTTTAGTGAATTGATTGAGTAGATACATCAGTTTCCTGTGTACCACATTCTGTACATGGATATTTCTTTCATATGAGTTAAATCTAGTTGATTTAACTTATTCTGTGTACAAAGTTCTCACATCAATAAAAACCCTATGTTATTAACACTTTTATAATGGGAATAAAGATTTGAGTGGAACACTGAAAGGAAGTTTGAATAGTTTGATATCATCAAGCTTTTAGGCATGTGGATGCCATTAGCATGATGCCTGGTGAAATGTTGGTTAATCTGAAACTTGTAAAAATACATAATACACAAACTTAGAGCGGTAGGCTTCACTGAAGGCAGACCTGGTTAAGCAACTGTAGCTTAGGGTATCACATTAGTAAATTTGGAGTCATTTTTGAATTTTTCCTTCCCCTCAACTATTTTATCTGGTTAATGTGCAAGTTCTGCTGGTTCCACTGCTAAAGTACATTTTGAGTTAATCCACTTTTCTCTATCTGCACCGCTGTGTTCCAAGCCATCACTATCCCAAAAGTCCTCCCTCTTCCTCTATAGTTTCTGCTCTGTCTTCTGCCCAATCCATTTTTTCCATAACAGGTAGAGTCATCCTTTAAAAATGCTGACATAAGTCCGTGTAACTCCTCTACTTAAAAATCCTTCACTGCTTTTCTATTGCTTTTGTTTTGTTATACAAATTCCCTAGCACAGCAGTCAGGCCTGGCATGGTCTTCTCAGTGTATCTCATGCCATAGTCCCTTCTTGTTCACCTCACTCCATGTCTCCAGATTCTTGTCAGTTCCTAAGGTATACCTCCTTCTTACCATAAGACCATTAAATGTCTCACTCCTTTTTCCACATCAGGTCTCGGTTTTATTTTTTTAAACAGTTTTTGGTTTTTTTTTTAACATTTATTTATTTTTGAGACAGAGAGAGACAGAGCATGAACAGGGGAGGGGCAGAGAGAGAGGGAGACACAGAATCTGAAACAGGCTCCAGGCTCTGAGCTGTCAGCACAGAGCCCGACGCGGGGCTCGAACTCACAGACCGCGAAATCATGACCTGAGCCGAAGTCGGCCGCTTAACCGACTGAGCCACCCAGGCGCCCCAGGTCTCGGTTTTAATGCCACCTTTTCAGAGAGGGCCTTCCTGACTGTCTAACTTTCCCATGATCCTCTGTTTTAACTCCCTGTTTATGTCCTCAGTAGCGCATTACAGATTAATTGTATACATTTTGTATATTTATTTGCTAATTGCCTATCTTTCTCAAAGAATGTAGGCTCAAATGAGGGTGTACTGTCTTGCTCACAATTTATTAAGTTCCCAGCAAAAAGCAAGCATCATTACATATTTGTTGAATAGATAGAATGACTTTAGAACAATCTTAAAAAAAATCTTATGTTTAATTTTTAATTACTTCTTTGATCTTCAGTGGTTCCTCGTTCATTATGCAAGTGATTAATTTTAAACAAATCCCTTCAAGTTCATTATGTGAAAAAGTATTAAATGTGACACTTTACTCTTTCAAGGAGTGCTCAATATTGGAAACAAAATTAACATGCCAAGAGGATATTTTAATGGAACATTTTGTTGAGATTTGTATCACAGTAACCAACTGAGGCTGCTTAGCCTAGTTATTTGTCTCAATCTTTGTGTTACCCTGTGACTGACTTTAAGAAAATGAAGTATGCCAGTTGTCTTATTTACCACTGTAATCTATTGATATGGTCTATAAACCAAATTTCAGGGCGACAAATTCTCAAAACTCAGAAAGCCAAAGTCTCTTGGACTCAGGGTTAAGAATTTGTGAGTCTGAAGACTGTGCTCTTACATATTTCAGGTGAGTCTCCATTGAGGTCCAGTTTCTGAAAGCCAAGCAAAGGGGCCCAAGACTATATTGTAGTTACCAAAACTGGATATCTCAGAACTTCAGAACTGAGTTATTAGATCAAGAAGGAAACCCAAGGGCGCCAGGGTGACTCAGTTGGTCAGGCATCTGACTCTTGATTTTGGCTCAGGTTATGATCTCATGGTTGTGAGACTGAGCCCCGCGTTGGGTTCGCAGAGCCTGTTTAAGATTTTCTCTCTCCTCCCTCTGCCTCTTTCCCACTTGCATGTACATGTGTTCTCTCTCTCTCTCTCTCTCTCTCTCTCTCTCTCTCTCTCAGAAAATGAGAACAAGCAAACAAACAGAATGAATTCATTTAAGAAGTAAGCCAAAATAGCCCAACCAGGGGCCTGGTGATCTTGTCTGCCATGCTGCAGGTGCTCAAGTGATGGACTGAAGGACATGAGTTAAGGAATGTGGATGAGTAGTATTGTGTATGAGAGGACGATTGGAATGCCACAATCAAAAGTTAATTTAGACTTTCAGAGATCAGGATGAAAGCTGAAAAAATCTATTAAAATGTTCTACTTTAAGTATACTTGATATATGGATATTTGAAGAATCTGGATGATTGAACGTATATATTTTAAATTGGAATGTTCAGACTTTGTATTAGTTTCCTGGGGCTGGTCTGACAAAGTGCCACAAACTGGGTGGCTTTTAAACAACAGAAAATCACTATCTCAGTTCTGGAGGCCAGGAGTTCAGGATCAAGGTATCTACAGGGTTGACTCATTCTGAGGGCTGCAAGGGAAGGCTGTGTTCCAGGCCTCTCTCCTTGCCTTGTAGATGACTGTCTTCTTTTATGTTAACATCATCTTCCCTCTGTACGTGTCTGTGTCCAAATCTCCCCTTATACGAACAACAGTCATGTTGGATTAGAGCCCACCCTGAGGGCTTCATTTTAACTTGATTGCCCTGTAGAGATCCTATCTCCAAGTAAGAAGAGGTGCTGGGGTTAGAAATTTAGAGGAAATACAATTCAACCCATAACAGACCTTAAGAATTAATTATATGTCATTTTTAATATAGAAAATAAAAAGAACATATGTCAAAAATATTTGCTTCATGTGGCTTTAAACTCAAGCACATCCCTGCCCCCCAGAAATCTAAGAAACTAACTACCTGTAGAAATTAGAATGTGCTATCTACATACTGTAGTCTATAACCTGTAAGCAAACTATAATAAAACTATTTTAATAAAGAAATTAATTAGTATCACTCTCTAAGTTGAAACTTGTCTTTGCACAGTCACTTAGCCTTAACTAGAGTGTATTAGAAGCACCCTTTTTTGGGTAGAAGTTTGGTATTAATAACATAGGAGTTGACACAGAGGACAGATTTTCAGCAGGAGTTACATGTGCTAATGAAGCTTGGAGCTTACTGGAGGTTGATTTTAACGTTTCTCTTGCTTTCCCACTAATGAGATCTAAATGATAGGACTGATAGACTTTTTTTTTTCTCAAGTATTATTTAAAAGCCAGATCACATTTTAATTTAACATTGAATTGCCCATAAAATATTAAATAAGGTAAATGCAGCAAAATTATCCAACTTAAAAAATGTGCTAATCTTTTTTTTTTTTTTTTTTTTTTTTTTTTTGCTTTTAAATCCTTAGCTGGGTTTTATAAAGAAACTCAGCAAAATCCATTTTCTTCCTTTTAAAAATGGTGTTGTGTTTGTACGGCTAGGAACTGGGCACTGTTTTCAACAGTGGTGGTCTCTTAGTGTGATAAGAGATAAACAAATCCTATGTTCATTCATTGATTGCATGATTTCTGTGTTTCCTAACTTTTTTTTTTCTTATGGACAAAATATAATGCTAATTTTCACCTTCAGGAAAAGGTTATTCTGCCATTTTTCAAGGCCATTAGTGATGGAACTTGTGATGTGGTGTCCATATAACTGGCTTTTTTTTTTTTTTTTTCTGATATCTTCTGTTTATCCCATGCCCCCTCCTCCTGTCAATGCCCGGCGGTATTTATTTTGCAAAGTGCTTGGATGCTCATTCTGTCTGATGCACTCATCATTGCCAGCAAGTCCTCCATTCACTGACAGCTGAGGTACAGCAAGCGGGCACTGGTTCATTCATACGCTTCAGTTGCTGTTGTAACACAGGCCCCAGCCTGACAGGTGAAGCGAACGGTGTAGTTTTGTGATGTGATTACCTGGAACCACAGGTCCACATTCACCCAAATGAATGAAATTGATTTTGATTTGCAGTCCAACAAAGTAAGGTTCCAGAATGTCAGCCATCCATCTATCCATCCCCTGTTCCCCCACCTCTGGTCTTTAGTTAAGTTGCAATATTAATGGGATGGATTTTATTTAAATACAATTTGGTTGAATAAGGGTGGCAATAGTCAAGACTCACATTAATAAAACTTTTTTTTCTGCAAAAGTTTATTCTTAGAAATATAACTATATTAAATACTTGTCATGACTCAGAAGAAGATTTAGTTTTGACTTTTTAGAAGATACTACACATTAAACATAGATACATATCCTTGTAGCTACACTCTCCTAACAGTTTCCCATTCCTCAATCTGTCTAGGAATCATTTTTAGTCTTGGAAGTATTTTTTTTTTAATTTTTCAAGTTTTTATTTATTTTGAGAGAGAGACAGAGAGAATGAGCAAGAGAGGGGCAGAGAGAGAGGGAGAGAATCCCAAACAGGCTTTGCTCTGTCAGCTTGAAGCCCAATGTGGGGCTTGAACTCATGAACTTTGAAATCATGACCTGAGCCCAAAGCAACAGTCAGATGCTTAACCGATTGAGTCACCCAGGCGTCCCATAGTCTTGAAAGTATTTTTGGAGAAAGGCACAGACTTAATTTTCATATGGATGTGTAGGGCTGAGCACTTCATTCCCTCTCATTGCCATATTTTTTGCTGCTATTAAAAGGTATTGAGATCTCTGTACTAAACTTCTGCATGTTTATTGGTATCTGCCAGGCTAGTGGTTTTGGAATCTGGCTGTATATGTCATATATATACCCTAGTCAATTTCTTGAAAAAAAAATTCCACAGACTCCTAGGCCTCACTCCACAGCCACTTTATGACTGTCTCTTGAATAGATCCTGTTAGAGCCCAAGTAGCAATAAAAAATTGGTTTATCTTCTGGAGTGTAAGTAGGATTCAAGTTTTAGATGATGCTAGATATTGTGAGATATTTTCAGTGAGGATGGATAATACCCATATTTGAGGATTAGTCAATTGGCTTCTTACATTAACAATTACAATAACAACAGCCATAAGGAAAAAACCCCACAAAAACAAGCTGGATTTCATCTAAGAAAATAGAGTGAATATTCCAAACTCTGCAGCATTCAAATGAAGGATACACAGAACAATGGGAAATTATCTGAATAGTCATTACAATACAAAGTAAATTACTAAACTAAGTAAATTATAACAACTAGACATTAATGCCACTTGCATTTATGCACATACACTAGTATCAGTCCTGTTCAAATACCTTATTACATTGAATTTTCTTCCCATGAATTAGTTATTTTTAGACCCATTTTAAAGATGATCAGCCAAAGGCTTAGAGATGAGAAATAAATTTCCCTGATGTCACACAGTTATTACCAAGTGCTTTTAAAATTGTCTTGCTATGGGGTCACCTGGGTGGCTCAGTTGGTTAAGTATCCAACTTTGGTTCAGGTCATGATCTCACGGTTCACGAGTTCGAGCCCCACATTGGGCTCGCTGCTGTCAGCACAGAGCCTGCTTCGGATCTTCTGTCCACCCCCACTCTCTCTACGTCTCCTCTGCTTGCTCTCTTTCTCTCAAAAATAAATAACATTAAAAAAACATCATGCTATGATTGGCATTGTTTCTGGCTTATGTTTCATGCCCTTTCCATTACACCACACTTAAAATGTTTAGTGCTGTTCGACTCTGTACTATTAGACTTTTGCTCATTCTCTAACTCTCTTTCTTTATGCACATACATACATATTTCATTTATTTATTTATTTATTTATTTATTTGTTTATTTTTAAATGTTTATTTTATTTTTGAGACAGAGCATGAACAGGGGAGGGTCAGAGAGAGAGGGAGACACAGATTCCAAAACAGGCTCCAGGCTCTGAGCCATCAGCACAGAGCCCGACGCGGGTCTCGAACTCATGGACCGTGAGATCATGACCTGAGCCGAAGTCGGATGCTTAACAGGCTGAGCCACCCAGGCGGCCCTACATACATATTTTAAAATATGTTTTTAAAATATGACGTGGAATATCATATTATCAGAATGGCATAACTGATGAGCCACAAACTCTGTGTCAAATATGTTGGTCTTATTCCCTGTCCCAGGTTCCCTTTCTTCCCTCCCATAGTAAGGAGGTTTATTCCATTTTTATTCCTCCAGCCCAAGGCTTCTTAATCACAGCATTATTGATGTTTTGGATTTGCTAATTCTTTGTTGTGCGGGCTACCCTATGCATTATAGGATGTTTGGCAACATCCCCACTTTCAATCTAATAGATACCATTAACACCACCCAGTGTCATAATCTAAAATGTCTCCATAATTGTGGCCAAATATCCCTTGGGAAACAAAATTTTCCCCAACAGAGAAGGATTGCTTTAAGCTCAGTCTGAAAGTAGCTAAATAAAAGTGTAGTCCCTCTGCTCTGTTTCTTTCCTGCACATCAGGGGCTTTAAGGGATTAGTTATTTAGGCATCGAGTTAGAACAAGTCAGGTTATGCTGTGGTAAGAAACAATGGCAAAATTGGCTTAAATCAACAAACCACTGGCTCTCCAGGGCAGCTGGCCTCCTGAGCTTAGTTAGCATTCTAGACCACTTCAGTCTTCTAGCTGTTCACTATCCACACATGTTTTCATGACCATTGCTGCAGGGAAAGATAGAGCATGGAGACCTGTGCATGAGGTCCTACATATGTCCTTCTGGAAGGTACACATGTTACTTCAGCTCACTTATTATTGACAAAAGCAAGTCAGATGGCTCTAACTTTCAGGCAGAGAAGAAATTTAGTCCTCCATGCTTGAAAGAGGATAACTGGGAGCACTGGTGAGCATCAAGTGATATCTACCATCATCATTTATAAACTGTTGTCTGAATGCTTCATATTGAACCTAGTAAAGTTCTAGGTGACGTGATTCAAATAAAGTTGAAATAGAGTATTTACCCATTATTTCAGGAGAGAATGTACACGTGTGAAATAATCAGTGTGGAAGACAATATATACCACACACAATAAATTATAATAGTGTTCATTAAAGTTATATATTGATTTGGAAAATATTTGCATTTTTATGATATTTGCATGGTATTTCTTTTGGGTTCTGGGACCCAATTTCACTGTGTGTGAGGTGAGGAGATTTCCCCATACAGTCATCAATTTTCTGGGCACCAACTTGGGGTCCTACAATTCGACCTGACTCTGATACTATCTACCTGGAAGTATCATCAGATTCCCAAGTTAAGATTTCAGTCCTAGAAGACTGTCCCCCACTCTCCACATCAGATGTCAGTTGCAAGCCCAGGTTGTTACCTGTGCTTCTGACTGGTTATAAATCACAGGTACTATGACCCCTTCCTTTTTTTGGGTTTGATTAATTTTCTAGAGCAGTTCACAGACTCAGGAAATGTTTCACTAGGTTACTGGCTTACTTTAAGAGGATATAATTCAGGAACAGGCAGATGGGATAGACGCACAGGGCAAGGAATGTGGGAGACGGCTTGGAGCTTCCAGACCTTCTCTGGGAGCCCCACTCTTTCTGTGTCACCAACCTGGAAGTTCTTGGAATCCTGACCTTGGAATCCTGGGTTTTATGGAAGCTTCATTATCTAGGGATAATTGATTAAATCATTGGCCACTGATGATTGGCTCAACCTCCAGCCCTCTCTCTTCCTGGAAGCCAAGGGGTGGGACTTCAGGTTCAGTCCCTCTAATCACAAAGTTGGTTCCCCTGGTCAACCAGGCCATCCTTAGGTGCTATCCAGAAGTTACTTCATTAACACAGCAAAAGACACCTTATGGCTCTCATCACTCAGGAAACTGTGCCAGAAACTGCGATGAAGACCAAATATATATTATTATAAAATCACAGTATATCTATTTATTCATTGTCTTTTTTCTTAATGTCCAATAAAGTTTCATAAATCTTTCTGGTTAAATGTCTTCCTAGTTGTTTTATAATTTTGCTTTTATTTTTGAATGAGATTCACCTCTACCTCCCCATTTCTTTTTTTTATTGTTTATTAACAAATGAACGTAAAATTGTTTTTTGAGAGAGAGAGAGAGAGTGCGAGTGGGGGGAAGGGCAGAGAGACAGGAAGACACAGAATCCGAAGCAGGCTCCAGGCTTTGAGCTGTCAGCACAGAGCCCAGTATGGGACTGAAACCCACAAAACGTGAGGTCATGTCCTGAGCTGAAGTCGGCCACTTAACCGACTGAGCCACCCGGGCACCCCTCTGTTTTTTTTTTTTAATGTCTATTTATTTTTGAGGCACAGAGAGAGTGTGGGATAGAGGATCCCAAGTGGGCTTTGTGCTGATAGCAGCCAGTCCAAAATGGGGCTCAGACTCTCAAACTGAGTGATCATGACCTGAGCTGAAGTCAGACGACTGAGCCACAGCCATCCAGGCGCCCCTCCACCTCCCCATTTCTACCTGGCTACTGCTGGCACACAGAAAAGCTGTTTGATTTTGGTACATTTTCCTTAATCCATATATCTTAATACCTGTAATATTTTGTATAGCTTTGTAATTGAGTCTTTTAAGGAGTGATTCTCAAAGTTTTGCCCTGAACTAGAAGCATCAGGATTGCTTGGGAACTTGTTAGAGAAGTCCAAATTCTTGGACTCTCAACCCAGATCTACTGACTCAGAAACTTTGAGGGTAGAATCTAGACTTTGGGATATTTAGATATGGAAACATAGTTGAAAAATAATGACAGCATTTTCTTTTTCTTTTTTGATTTTTTACAGATAGTTATATTTCTTCTTAACTTGTAGCATTAGGTGAAACATGTAAGACAACGTTGGGTACTAATAGATATAATCTTGACTTTGATTTTGTTTAAAAGAAGACTATTGTTTGTTTGTTTCTGGTGTTTAAAAGTTCTCTTACTATTTGAAATTTTTACGCAGAGTTTTAAACAGGAATGATGACTGATTTTTGTAAATGTTTTACAGGATTTACTCCCATAATCATGGGAGTTTTGCCTTTAGCTTATTAGTGTTTGAAATATGTGGATGAGTTTCCAAATGTTGAACCACATATACAATCAAGGAATAAATACAACTTGGTGGACTTATTTTAATATGTTGCTGGATTTGGCTTGCTATTGCCTATTTCCTAGCATTTTAGTTAATTGAATTGTTTGTTTCCTTAAAAACAACATTACGGTATTTTTTCTTTCAATAATAATATTATTATATCAATAATATTGTTACAACATCTAATATTGTTAATGCACCTTTTCCTGTGTCAGATTTAAAGGTTAATTGCATTTTATTACCACATATTTTCTGTAGCTCCTCAGACCTCAAACCATAACAGTAACAATAATAATAGTTGCCTCTATGTATTCTCATTAGAATTCTCCCAAATATCTGGCTGGGTAGCTGCCCTCGTCAAGTGGAGCATGTAACCATCAAACTGAAGCACGAATTGGGGATTACAGCTGTAATGAATTTCCAGACTGAATGGGATATTGTACAGAATTCCTCAGGCTGTAACCGCTACCCAGAACCCATGACTCCAGACACCATGATTAAGCTATATAAGGAAGAAGGCTTGGTCTACATCTGGATGCCGACCCCAGATATGAGCACTGAAGGTAAGCATCAGAAAAAATCTTTCTGGCTTCTTGTTGAAGTGTTTCAGAGAAGCCATCGCTGTCTGTCTGTCTGTCTTATCTATCTATCTATCTATCTATCAATCATCTATCTACCTATCTACCTACCCACCTACCTTTATGTCTATAATTGAGTGACTTAAATATGAGTGATAGAAATGGAATAACTATGAGGTTTTAGGTTTAATAGATTTGACATATTTTGATAATTTGGCCAAGAGTCTGTTTAACATGGCTCCTTTGATTTGTTTATTCATTAACTATATGTCTATTGTGTGCCTGATGTATGTGTGGCATTATGCCAGCAGCTGGGAACACAGTGGTGAGGAAAAGCAGGCATAGCTCCTGTCCCCATAGACCTTATAGTCCTAAAGGGAAGACACACATTAATCAAATAACTACGAACAGAAATTTACAAATACGATGAAACTTGTGTTAGAAAGATACTGCTGTGAGAGCATATGCACAGGCAAATCAGATGTAGGAAGAGGGTCAAGGAAGGTTTTCCTAGGTATGTTTGAGCTAGATCAAAGGATGGGGTTGCTGGGGGTGAGGTGGGAAAGAGGCTTCCAGCAAGAGGGGGCAGCTTAGGAAGTCTCTGCTGCAGGAGAACATAGAGTGTTCTAAAAGAAGCCCAGTATGGCTGCAGGTCAGGGAATGAAGGAAGAGGATCTTGCAGATTTGGGCCACAATAAGGATTTTAGACTGTCTCCTAAAAGCAGTAAGAAGCAGTTGAAAGGGTGGGAGACTGGGCTAGTGCCAAGATCACCTTTTTTTTTTTTTTTTTTCCCCTTCAGAAGTGCGGTTTGCCCCGTGGACAAAAGATGGAGGTGGGGTCTCAGTGGATCTGGGGACACCAGTTAGGAGGTTACTGCGATAGTTGAAGTGAGAGATAATGAGGGATGACACAGTTGGGGGCAGTGTGGCAATGGTGAGGCTGTAGTTACTGCACAAGTACTGGCTGAGCATGTCTTTGTGAAGAGGGGTCAGGACATGTGTGCTGCTGGGAAAAAGAGAGACAGAAGGCATAGTTTTGATCTAATGGCAAGAGGTGATAAGACAAGCTCAAAACTAATTACAATGCAGAGAAGAATGTGATGTGAGTAACGAGTCACGTGTTCCTCATGGGTTATGAGGTGGGGAGAAAAGCACAGGGAGGCTATATCAATGTCATGGCATTTGAGGTGGGCGTGGCTTTGACAGGTTGATGGAGAGGGAGGAAGGGCATGCCAGGTGGATGAAACAGTGTAAGTCAAGGCCTAAGGCATGGCATTTTACAGGAATGCTCTGTATTTCAGCATGGCGGTAGAGTAAGGTTCTCTCTGGGAAAGGAATGAGGGGAAGTGAAGCTGAGAGAACCAAGTTACACTACTAGTTCAACCGGCTGTCAGCAGGGGGCAGCAGAGGGCTGTGGGAATGGCATTGGCAAGGGACTTTGGTGAACTGCTATTCTGGGGGAAAGAAGGAAGGCAGGGATGCCTAGCCAGGAAATGTCTCCACCCTCAGTCCTCTTCCCCCCAAAGTACATAACGTATCAGACACTCTCCTAAGCAGTTTCGTGCCCAACTCATATAATTCCGACAAACTCCAGGCACATGTAGTTATCTCCATTTTGCAGAGGAAGAGACAGGTACGAAAGTGTTAAGTAATGTGGCCAAGGTCATAGGGAAAGACACACAGCCTGGATTTCAACACAGGCAGTCAGACTTGGATCATGGCTGCAGACACAGCGCTACGACGCTACTCCCTGCGTGCTCATGTGGACTTTCAGTCCCCTGTGCTCATGATGACCTGGAGTTAGACAAAGACCATTTGCCAGGGAGATGGCTTGTCTCCCCAGAGTCAACAGTCCAGGATGCAGGTGGGGACAGAAGACCTTGAGGATCCTTGAGAACCTGGCTGTCGCCTGCCTTGGCTCTTTATGAATCTCAGGTGGTTCTCATGGCCGGGCTGGACTGAACCATCACTCGGGATGAGGTGTAATTTTTCTTCCTGAAGAGGAGATTGTTTGGTTACTCTTGGTGGTAATGCTGGTCCAAAGAAACTTGATTGAGCCATTAGAGCTGTGCTGTTTTTCAAGGAAACAAAATAACTTCACTTGCACATAAGACCATCGGTTGAATCTAGGCCCACTATAGTTGTGTTAAAATCTTTTGTGGGGGTCATGCAGTCACCAGGCCCCCATCCCCGCCACAACAGTGGAGCGCCTTCCACCCCGGGGCAGTTTGACAAACACCGGTGACAGCAGAATGAAAGCCCCTGAGTAGCTGTGTGATATCGAGCAAACTAGTTCCTGCATTTGGAAAATAGGGTAATAGTTTCTGCCTTACAAGATGATAACAATAGAATCAGATGATTGATACGAAAGTGCTTTGTGTTTCTGGTTTCAAAACAGAGAAGATTGTAAGGACCACGTGCCTGTAGCTTCCAGAGAGCGTTCTGATTCTTGCTGCTTTGATTCTGATTTCATAGCATCATTACCCGTTGGGAGTGTAACGTAAGACAAGCTTGGAGTAGCTGAGCTGCTAACTGTAGCCGTGTCCCGTTCCATTCCAGGCATTGATTACCTGAGGGCCCTGGTGACTAATAGGTGTTTGCTCGATAGTTTGGGGTATGCAGAAGCCTGAGGGAAAACTCCACCCCCAAAGGCCCACTGTAGTTGTGTTAAATTCTTTTGGGGGGTCACAGGGTCACCAGGTCCCCATCCCCACCACAACAGGGGAACACCTTCTACACTGAGGCAGTTTGGCAACACCAATGACAGCGAATGAAAGCTCCCACGTGGCAAACTCTGAAGGTTAAATGAAGGCTTTCTTTGGCTCAGCATAACTGGGGGAGTAATCAAAGGGTTAATGACCATTCCAGAGTCGCAGGGGAGGTTTGGACCAGTAGATTAATCTGTGTGGCTCATAATATTAGCACAATGAACATATAGGTTAATTTAGCTGAATATTTTTAGAACTCTAGAGAAAAATCCATCTGGAAGTGTTTTGAGCTGTAGCATAATGCTGTCAGATAAAGTCTGAGAAAGAAGACAGTGTGTTAGGCCTGACTGTCACCACTGGTTGTCACAGGCCTGTTACAATCAGTTGTACTATCGATCCTTACTCTTGTACATTTTGTCATATGTAGAGGAGTTAGTTAGGATTTTTCTTTTCTTTTCTTAAAAAAAAATTGGTTTGTGTCTTTCACCTGAGACATGAAAAGCTCCCAAATCTAGCAGTCACCTGAAAAAAAAAACCCAAGTCTGTTCATTAAAATTCAGTTTTCTTTCACATAGGAAGTACTCCAATTGTGTTTTGACCTCTATCAGTGCAGTGCTGGTGATAACAAATGGTCTGCCCTTGCCTCCCAAACGACTTAATGTGCTTCCCAGAGTCCCCAGCTGCCCCTTTGTTTGGACAGTTCTGTCCAACGCTACCCTGTGTGTGCAGCCCTGCCATGAGGCGGTCACTGACCTTGGGGCCACAACACCTTGGGCTTGGGCCTTGTTGCCACCACGGAGCTTTGTGATATCAAGCAGGCTAGCTCCTGCATTTGGAAAATGGGGTAATTATTTCTGCCTCATAGGTTTATAACAATAGAATAAGATGATTGATATGAAAGTGCTTTGAAAATCACAAAGTTGGGACTATATTTTTTAGTCCCAAGTTCTTAGTTTTCTACCAGAGGATGTACTAGACAGTATGGACCTTATCTATATTACACTGCAAAGGTGAAAAAGGAGATATGCTCAAATAAAACAATCATATATCCTGCCATAAATCTGCCTGGAGTAAAAAAGGGAGGGAAGGAGGGAGGGAGTGTGTGTGTGTGTGTGTGTGTGTGTGTGTGTGTGTGTGTGTGTATGTGTTGGAAAGGCTGAGAGATGTTCCAGAAGTAATTTCTTTCAAGGTCAACCTTAGGTAAAGGGCATCTTCAGGGCCTTTTCCACTCCTCTCCCTGATTTCAAGCCCTTGTCCCCTTTCTCCCAATCTTTGTTTGCTCACTGCATGCTTTCAAGAAGCTTTTAATCATTACAGAGTCGGATTAGCCTAGAGGAGGTGTGGACCACAAGTTAGATTAGAGGGGTCTGGTAGTGTCTCAGATCTAATTAGTATTATTGGATTTTGTTTCATTTATTTTTTATTCATGCACTTAATGAATGCTTCTTGAGCATCCACGGAGAGCCAAGGCCTGTTTTAAATTCGAAAGTAAGAACCACAGTTAAATGTTTTGTTAGACCTGCACAGGGTTTAAAATTTTCAACTTAGTTGCCAACAGTTAAAATTTGGAATACTTGCTATAAAAAATCTGGATTTCTCTCTTGCCTTTAGGTATTATCATTTGTATGCATGGAAACTTCTTATCTAATTAACTTCTATATGGAACCGAAGTATATGAAACATGAAAAATTAGAGGGTCTTGTTGACACGGGTTTGTTGTGCAAGCTCTGATTATGGACACCCTCTTTTTATTCCTTGGTGGGTTTTACATTAGCTCAGGCTCCCTAGAATGGGTTTTGTACTAGAGGGATATGGCCCATTGGGCACAGAAAGCTCCTGTAGGGCAGAAGGCCTAACCCCCAGTGAGGATGTTGCTCTCACCTGGGTTAGGAGCAACAATGTAACCAGGTAGGTCGGGGTCAGAGGCTGAGAATTCAGACTGACAGCATGGGGGCCAGCAAGTACCACAGACCAGGCAGGTTAAGGAAGGGCAGTAGTATAGTGGTTAAGACCAGAGACTCTGGAGTTGTGCTGACTGGGTTTGAATGGTCACCTTGGGCAAATCTCCTCGTCTCAGTTCCCTCAGGTATAAACGGAGGATAATAATAGCACCAACCTCATAGTTGTTAAAAGGTGATTGTAAATGAACTATTGCATGCACAGTGCTTAGAACAGCACTTGGCAGGTAGAAGGGGCAGGTAGATGTTAGCTGTCATTAATCAAAGTAGACTGATTTGTAGTCCCTAGACATCAAAATAAGTGAGCGCTCCAGTGGAGGCCAGGCCGAGACAGGTCGGCATCCTGGACCAGGTCCTTGTCTGCTGTCCTTTCTTCTTATTTAGTTTTTTGTTATGTTATTGAAATATTTGTGTGGCAGTTCTTAAGTGAGGTGGCTAAGTGATTCTAGGAGAAGACCACTGCAGGGTGAAACCGGCAATTAAACGGGGGGCCTTCTGGAGCTTCCCATGGCAGCTGCCACTTACTTTCCAGGACTACATGTCCGAGGTCACAAAATTCCAAACTCACACATTTCCCTTTTCAACTTCTAAGCTGTATGCATGCCTCTTGAAGAACCTTTTACAGATAAAAAGGAAAGGGAGAGATATTGCCTCATTTGGGCCATTTGATGCAGACCCTTCCTCCGGGAATCTCTGGCCAGAGAGTGCACTGGGGGAAGGGATCCTGATGGGTCCATGTGAACCTGGGCTTGGGCAGGTTGGTGGCACCGATGCTGTGTAAGCTGAACACAGGGGCTGGGGCTCTGACTCCAGAAGCTCCTACAGCACATGGTCACTATTTGGACACTGAACACTTAATGAAAATCCATGTTAATAATGATTCTCAAGGCTATATTTTTTTATTAATTTTTTTTAAATCTATCTATTTTTGAGAGGGAAAGAGAGAGAGAAAGAAAGAGAGAAAGAGAAAGAAAGAGAGAAAGAGAAAGAAAGAGAGAAAGAGAGAGAGATAGTGTGAGCAGGGGAGGGGCAGAGAGAGAGGGAGACACAGAATCTGAAGCAGGCTCCAGGCTCTGAGCTGTCAGCACAGAGCCCGATGCAGGGCTCGAACTCACGAACTGTGAGTTCAGAACCTGAGCCAAAGTCAGATGCTTAACCGACTGAGCCATCCCAGGCTCCCCTAGTCAGTAATCTTATAATATTGTGTGGTGACAGATGGTAACTACACCTATTGTGCTGAGCATAGCATGTAGTATAGAATTGTCCAATTACTGGGTTGTACCCCTGAAACTAACATCGTATGGCAGCTGTATTTCAAGAAAATAAATTTGTTTTCAGCTCATCTCCTGGCAAAGTACACGGTAGCTGGAGAGGCGGCTGTAACAGGGAGCTTGGCACGTGATGCCAGCTGTGGCAGGAGCAGGAAGAGCCCAGCTTCACAGTTTGCTGTATGGTCATTCCCTTCCCAGCCAGTATTACTTGGGCTACACCTCTAACACCCCTTCCGCAGAACAAAAGCCTTGCACGTGGGCAGGCCTCACCCTTGTTGGCAGGGCTGCTCAAGCATATTTTGGAAGTTTTGCCTCTTCTGATCTCCCAGCTCACATGGTAAGTCAAGTACACAGTACTCTCCCTGAGGCACGCAATGAGACAGCTCTCTGGTGCATATGACATTTTGCATCTTTCCATCTCCAGTGATATGTGACTGCCTCTGGGGAAGTGCCATGAGCAGCTGTCTGTATGGGATGCCCCCCCAGCTCTAACCTCAGAGCACCCCACAGCCTAGTGAGGAAGTGCAAATCGGTTACAGTTGATGGCTGGGTTTGGACCTGCAAACTCAAGTGGCACAGAGGAGCTGGTGTGTCCCCACCTCAGACGCCCTCGGCGATCAGGCAGGGAGCACGAACGTATGGCAACAGGCAGTAGGAGGAGATGGAGCCTGAGGAACTGCAAAGGGTGCCCTGACTAAAGACATTCCAGTCAGAAATGGCCCTGAACTGCTGTGTGGGACCTGTAGCTTTAGATGCCTTGGAAAGCGATGAATAGAATGCCAGCAGCAAACGCAGAATATTGTACTGGCTTCCATGTAGATGTTTCTGCTCCTGTCTCAGAGCAAGGTGAGCCTGAGGCTAAGGTGGACCCACCCCAGACGGAGGGGCAAGTGAGAGGGTCTTCAAACCATGATGGGGTCTTGTAACATCTGTCTGTTCTTCTGAGTTGCTGACCCCTGGTTCCCATGTGTTGTGTTGGCCTCTTAAGGGGCACTTGCATTTTAAAAGAGGACATCTAAAGAGGGAAGTCTAAACTTACTTCAGTGGTTCTCATGACCTCGCGGCTCCACTCCACCATGGAATTCCAGGCCTCCATGAGGATCTGCATTGAAATCATTTGAGGGGGGAGTTTCCCCACCTTTCCAGTTATCCAGGGGGGTAGCAACGTGAAGCGCCATTGTGCCCCTGTGAATTCGAGAACACAGAGTAGCTAGAGGGTGCCAAGTCACAGGCACATAATCCAGGTTAGGCAATCCGTATAGTTTCCTTCTTTCATTCCCCTTTGAAATAATTTATAGTGACCGTCATCCACCCCCCCCCACCCCCCCCACCCCCCCGCCACAAATTTACTGTCTTTGCTCTGAGAACCTGTGTGCAAAAGAAACTCCAGGCATCTAGGAGTTTGATGACTTTAGGGCGCTCGGCCTCTCATGAGATAAGAGAGTCCAGCAGGCCTGAGCAGACCATTGCCTATCCTTTCAGTGTGTAAAAGAGAAGACATTTGATCACCTGATAATCAAAATAATAGTCACGAGGTGATAATAACTATAATCACAGTTGCACAGCAAAGGAGAAATGGAATCATTTCAATACTCACTGGTTCATGAGGGAACAAATGAATGATCGTTTATCACATGTGTATCAATTAATGTTAGCATCTCATTGGCCAAATGAAAATTAGCATATATTGAGTGAAGAAGATTGACTCCTTTGACGAACATGGATTAATTCTGTGTTTTGCATTTATCCCGAAGATCCATTTGGATTAAAGAAAGTCCAGGTGAAATCCTCTAAATCTCTGCCCAATCTGTACAAGCCAATCTGATAGATGTAAAAATCCATTCTTCTGACTATAGACAGTGGTTAACTGTTCTTTGAAAGGAAAGTTGCGCCGATGCAGAAGTCACTCAAAGCAAAAGCAAGTGAAGGTTCAGAGCTGATCCATTGCCTCTGGAGGGCTCTTTCTGCTTTATCGTTAGCGGGCTTTGATATCGTCTCACCTTCTCCGTCAAAACAAAGGAATGGAGCCAGCTCTAACGTCCCCGCCTCTCTCTGCATGGCACTGATTTCACCAGGCGCTGCAGGACTTATTATTAGTGGCGATATTGGGGTTCATTATTCATGTGTATGTGCTGTGCTTTCTCAATCCCAGGCCGAGTACAGATGCTGCCTCAGGCTGTCTGTCTCCTCCACGCACTGCTCGAGAATGGACACACCGTGTACGTTCACTGCAACGCCGGGGTCGGCCGGTCCACCGCGGCCGTGTGCGGCTGGCTCCAGTACGTGCTGGGCTGGAATCTGAGGAAGGTGCAGTACTTCCTCATGGCCAAAAGGCCGGCTGTGTACATTGATGAAGACGCATTGGCCCGGGCAGAAGAAGATTTTTTCCAGAAATTTGGGAAGGTTCGTTCTTCCGTGTGTAGTGTGTAGATGGCCCATCTGCCTCCCCACCCTCCCGATGTCCTTAGGAACCCAGTTTCCTTAGGTGACGTCAGTGGAAAGACCTAGAAACGAAGATTCCATCAGAACTAACAAGACTGGTCACTTGGCTTTTCCCACAACCCACCCCCTCTAGTCTGGGGCTGACTTTCTATTATGCTTTGGTTGGACTGTATTTTCTTTGAAATGTTTTACAGTGGAAATTGTGACTGACACATGAGAAAAAGCCACAAGCAATTGCGCTGTGCAGTGTTCTAGCATCAGACGGAAAAGTAATGCATCAAGTTCCTGCTGCCTGCCTGCACACCAGCCCTTTGCTTTACAGTTGCTGGATTTGTTGCGCGAATTAATGACCACATCTTCTTGCTGCATTGTAATGTGACAGGCAGGAGTGTAGATTTGACCACTTGTGTGTTGATACACACACACACACACACACACACACACACACACAGGTGCATTGCTTTCCTGCTCAGCTGAATTGAAATGATAAAATGAGAGCTGGTCAGTTGCCAGAGAAGGGAATAGGGGGAGAGGCCTGGGCTGTGACGAAGGAAGAGCTCACACTGACTGAAAAGTGATGGCTTTCTAGACTTCGTGTTGGCATCCTGCTTCACAGTTGTTCAAGTTGGTTCTAGGGAATCACCTTTCTTCTCTACCCACAACCCTGTGTGACAACCAAAGGAGAGTTATTGTCTGTCTCCTTGTTTTAGTTGAGGTTCAAGGAGCGTTTAGTTGACAGCTTGCCCGAGGTCTGAGGGCTAGTCGGGGGCCAGCTGGTGTTTAAAACCCACGTTGAGGTGACTCAGTGCTTTCAACACAACTTGTCTTTTCGGCACAGTATAGTGGATTCTGTTTCTCTCAGAGTAGGGTCAGTTTTTCTGCAGCAGTGTCTACAGTGAGAAATGGAACATCATTCTGGTTAGTTGCCAGAGAATTTAGGAAAGTGGCTATGTTTTGGGCAACCTAATTTGAAATATGATGGGCTGTCTCAACACCCAAGTGGCCGGAGCCATCGCTCAAGAGGGGAGCTGTCCTACCAAAAGAGCCCCAATCCATGAATAATTGTTGCACAGTTTAGGAGCCATCCTGTTTCAGCCCTCAGTTTAAAACAATACGTAGTTAACTGTGCCTCCAGGATATCTAGCTCACTACCCTAGGTTCTGTAGGAAATACAAAGATTAACAAGACTTTGCCTTCGAAAAGGTCGCAGCACAGAAACAGCCGTGTGTTCAGTCAACCACACTGCAGGGTCGAACCACGAATGATAGGCCAGAATAGGGAAAGGAGAAGTAACTTTTATTGGGTGCCTCGTGCGTGCCAGGTGCTTTACAATTTTAATTTAACCTTCACAGTACCCTATGAGGGCGGTTCGTTACTTCTGATACATAGATGAGGAAGTGAAGGCTCAGATAGTTAAATCAACTGCCCAGCATCACACGGTGAATAAATAGAGGAAATGAAATACAAAGCTTGGTTTGTCTGATTCAGTGCCTGTGCTTTTTCTATTAAGTTACAATGCCTGTTTATTTTTCTGCTCCTTTTTTTCTTCCATAATTATTTATTGATAGATATGAGAGACGGACGTATGGGGGACACATGGGTGAGTTTCCTGGAGTTCAGAGGAGGGAGGGGTGTCCTCACGGTGGGACTCGTGGGACGACTTTTGATTTGTCAGAGAAGGCCAGACAGCTCACATTTCTCCTGCAAGTTTACAAAGTTAAATTTATAAGGCAGGATTGAGTATTATGAAATCTAGCTCCCTTGATAAAAATAACTAGAGATAACTATTGTATCCAAGTAACCCATTTATGATCATAATGTGTTGTGTAAAATTCAGTCTTAAAAATGGAATATTTCTAATTATGTGTGTGTGTACATGTGTGTGAGAATTTCTTTAATGCCTGAGAAGTTCAGCTATGTAACCACCACTATAGAAAGACCCCTATGGATGGATTTTCTCCTTTTTCTCCTGATAGGCAAAATCAGTTTAGTGCTATTAAAGAATGTTTTAGAATAACCTCTCTTGTCCTCAATAAATGGATGTCTGATGTATTTCAAAATCACCTGGGATTTTGCTAAATAAAAGCATTAAAAATGACCTCTGATTGGGGCACGGGGGTGGCTCAGTCGGTTAAGCGTCAGATTCTTGATTTCAGCTCAGGTCATGATATCACAGTTCGTGAGTTCAGATCAGGTCATGATCTCATGGTTCATGAGTTTGACCCTCACATCAGGTTCCGTGCTGAGAGTGCAGAGCCTGCTTGGGATTCTCTCTCTCCCTCTCTCTGTCTTTCTGTCTCTCTCTCTCAAAATAATAAGCTTTGACCTCTGTTTATAGGATTAAATTTTTTTATTAATTTAATCTGAAATCCAGGAGAACACACTGTGTTTCCCTATTTGTAGAAGAAACAGTCAGCTGAGCTAAATTATTTTTTCCTTGTCACTCTTATTTTTTCGGTTGTTGATGAAAATCGGCAGTTACAGGACAAAAGGAAGACAAAGGTGAGGGCACCACAAAGAAGTGAGGATGAAAACCTCAAAAGTGTGTCACAGAAAATCAAAGCAGAAACTGTGCCATTAACTGCTTGTCACTGGCATTAACCAAACTTTCCAGTCACAGATTTCTTAAAGAAAAGCAAAATCTCACTCATGGTTAAGAAATGTCCAAATAAGTTTGCGTCTTTAAGCTTGAATCATTGTCCCTCAAATATTTTGTGTGCAATATTAGGAAATATCTAGAAAAATAAACCTTTTTTGACCAACTTAAGGTGTGGGTGAAATAACGATGGAAAAAAAATGTGGTTAGGACCTTGGAAACAGAGTATGAAAGGCAGGCTGTGAAGATGAGTTAGAAAGGAGAACTTGCCACACAGGAAAAACACCGAGTCGGGGTGTTCAGAAGTTACAACTGAGAGGCTCTTTACAGATGACCTAGTTAATTCCTTTATTTGACACAGGAGCAAACTATCACTCAGAGACACCAAGCAACAATTCCTGGGGCAAGAGCTTGAATTGACAGCCAGAGGGAAGGGAAAAGCTGGGAAGACAAATCGCAGAATTTATTCAGATTTACTGAGGGGTTACAGCAGAATTCATGAGCGAGAACAGCCAGGACCATGTGTGGGGAAGGATTAATGGAAAATGGAGCAAGCGGAAGAAAAATGGCTAAAATGAGAAAAAGCAAAGGGCAATGGAATTTCCAAAGGAAGAAAAGGCAGGGATTTCCTTTCACAAAGACTGTCCTGGGAGATTGAGAGGGAAGGTGTGATGGGAGGAACAGGGGTGAGATGAGGTCATGTTCCCAGGAGAGGGGGGCACACTCTGTGTCCACTGACTTCCCTTTGGGACCAGATTTCAGCAGGAAAAAGGGGCAGCTGGATGTGATGTGCTGACCCCAAAGTGGCTTGTTACCTACAAGGAAAAAAGAAGGTGCCATTGGAGATGGGACTGAGACTAAACAGGACAGCGTGGGTTAAGCCACCTCTCACTTTAATAACAATAACTGAAATAATAGTAAGGGGACGAGGAAGGACCACAGTAACAACTTCATTCATTCTAACAATAAAAATGGCAATAAGAGTAACAGGAAGAGGAAGGATAACAGCAAAAAAGTAACAAATTCTAACAATAACAACAGCAATAATAGTAACAGGAAGAGGAAGGACAATAGTAGCAACTACTTTGGTCGTTCTAACAATAATAATGGCAAAATTGCTAAAGGTAAGAGGTGAGACAATGGTAATAACAACTTCACTCTCTCCTTCCCCAACCCATTGCTCCAAAGTCTGTTCCTTATTCGGTTAATGTTGCTCAGGACTGAACCTCAGAGCCATTCTTCACTCCTCTCTTTCATTCAAATATCACATTCAATCCATCAGGATAACTTGGCACTTCTCTTGTCAAAGCATCTAGAGACTAACTACGTTTTACCTCCTCCACTGACCAACTCTGGTCAGAGCCAGTGTGACCTCTAGACTGGACTCTGGAAACAGCATCCTTACTAGTCTCTCTGTTCTCTTCTTCCTCAAATCTACTCTTACCTAGTGGCCAGGGTGATCCTATAAAATGTATGTCACATCATGTCATTCCTGTGCTCAAAACCTCTAATGACTTGCCATGTTATTCAGGGTGCAAGCAAAAGCCCTCGTGGGACACGTACACCGGTCCTCTGTTACATCTGTGACCTCCTCTCTCACGGCCTCCCAGCTCATCCTGCTGTAGCCGCACAGGCCTTCTTGCTCTTTGAGTACTCCAGGCTGGCTCCTACCACAGGGCAATTGCACTTGCTTCTCTGTCTGCCTGGTGTGCTGGCTCAGGCTCTTACCTCCTCCAGGGATGCCTCTCTGGGCCAGCCTATCAACAGCTGCCATGTCCAACCCCAGCCCTCCCTCTCCCCATTCTCTGCTTCCTTTCTGCATATGGAACTTAGTACTGGCCCGTACATTACATAACTTGCTTATTTGTTTTATTGTCTGCATCCTTTCGTTACAATGTCAGCCTCAGAAGGGCCACAGTTTAGATTGTTTTGTTTGGTGACTCACCTGGAGTGCCTCTGTCAGAGCCTGGATTATAGTCCAACGGATGCAGGCCAAAAATACCTAGTAACTGTTGAGAGCATCCGTGTTTCATGTACTGTTCTCTATGCTTTATGCATATCAGCTTATTTCAGTTTACCACCACTGCTATGAGGTACATATTGTCATAGCCCCTGTTTTGCAGATGAGAAAACTAGAAGCGTAGAGAAAACATTAACTTGTTCTAAGTAAGACAGTTTCATCCCTGGTCTGGGGGAGTAATCTGATGACCTCCCTGTATAAACACTGGGCATAGTATGTGTGTTGCTTTGCTAGGGCGGCCTTTAAGAAGTACCACAAATTGGGTGGCTTAAACAGCAGACATTTACTGTTTCACCATCTTGGAGGCTACAGGTCTGAGAACAAGGTATCAGCAGGGCTTGTTCCTTCTGCGGGATGTAAGGGAGGATCTGTTCCCAGACTGTCTCTGAGCTTGCTGTCAGTTCCTTGGTTGGTAAAAGCATCATCCTGGCCTCTGCCTTCATCTTAGCATGGTCTTGTTCCTGGGCGTATGCCTGTGTTCAAATTTCCCCTTTTTAAAAGGGTACAAGTCATTTTGGAATATTGGCCCCCCCCCCCCATCCCCAACTCCAGTATGACCTTGTCTTAACTAGTTATATCCAAATAATGTCACATTCTGAGCTATTGGAGGTTAGGACTTCAGCATATGCATTTTTTGGGGGAGGGACATAAGTCAAACCATAAAACTACAGTAAACAGCTACCTGAAGTCTCTGGAAAGTGAAAAAACCCCAAGTAGTTTCGAGGAGAGTGGCAATTTGGAAGGAGGGACCCGAACGGCCAAGTTTTCCTTTTTATAGGTATTAACCTGATGTCAGGCCACAGTTATAGTATTGCTAAGACAGCTAAACACTGACAGAAAACCTTCTCATTTTTGGTTCAGGGATCCAGACTTGAGCAAAAAAAAAAAAATAAAAATAATAATAAGCCTTTCCCAGGTGACAGAGATTAGTACCGGAAAAAAACGTGCTTTACCACGGGCCCCCGAGATACTGGAAGAATTTCTGAGGGCTTCTGGATAAAGTTCTCTCGTCCTGGAGAAAGAAAGAACTACAGGAAGAGACGCTCTTTCTTCCTTTGGTGTGTGGATATGTGATCCCAGCTAATAGAATCATGTTCCTACCAGCCCGGGAATGAGCCATCATAAAAGGACAGAGGAGAGAGACTGATGAAGCTGGAGGTACCTGCTAAGTTACCCTTGAAATCTACCCACCTCCTTGGCTTCTTGTTGTGTATGATGGTGTTCTCCTTTGTGTTTGAGTTAGAGTTGTGTTTTCTGTTGTTTATAGCAGAAGGCATTGCAATTGGTACACTACCAATACATGCATTCTAGTTTTAAAGTAGTAGTTATTTTTGTCATAACTTGTAGCATGAGAACACATTTTGATCCTGATATAATTTGAACAGCTTATGTTTTACATTTTGCTTCTCCTGGGGGCAGTGCCCAAAAGTGGGTTTCAGAGGATAGTTCTTAAAAGGAAGATGGAAACTCTTGAATTATGACCTGCAATTTGAAATTTTGTGATGAGAAAAGCCATTTGAGGTGGATTTATTAGACTTCAGGACATGTATATATTTGGGATTTGTAGTTCTTGTCCTTTAAGCAATGGTTCTTATGTAGCTAGCTGGAAGCCAACTCCAAATGGAAGATATTGAACGTTCTCCATTTTTTGGACAGTAGACAAATATGCTCCATAGAATTACACCTTCAGATAGTCTCCAAGCCTTATATGAAACAGGTAATCGTAATATCTACCCAAGTAGCTAGAAAAAAGTGAAATGGATGGAGCTGGCTTGAGGTTTATGACTTCTTCTTCCTACCTGTAGACATAAATTATACTGAGTATAAAGGTTAAGAAAGAAGAAGAAGAAAGCGAGGGGGAGGAGGAAGAGAAGGAGGAGAAGCAAGCAGAGGAAGAAGCAGTAAAAACAAGAGATTTTTTACAAATGGAATCATTAGCCCCTGAACATATGAATTGGGTTTTCTCATTTAGAAGTAGAACTCTCAAGTAGAAATTTAAATGAGAGAAACTTTAGACGATTCACATGACAGTGTTTAGTGTTTCCAGGTATACACTTACATTATAAACTTAGAACAAGTTCTTATCTAATAAAACATATTCAAAAATCTAGTACAACTCACATTCAAAACATTCTTTGGTTGAATAATGAGCTGTTTTTTCCCTCAGGTAAGGTCATCGAGAGTATGGTAAAATGTATTTGTATGTTTCATATCATTGGTCTTGTACCAAGAAGCTCTTTGATCACTTTTTAAAGATGTTCTCATAATCATTTTTGTTTATCTTTGATTTCTTAGCATTAATTTAGTGTGGACATAAAATATGTGGTTAACATACAGTCTAGTAGGAGTGGAATAGTTAAAAAGTTAAGCGTTGGGCTCCTGTAACTAGAGGGTATGATAGAATTTCCAAGAATCTGTCCATGGGGAAAAACCTTTAAGCTTAATGCAATCTGAAAGTTATCATTAGACCAAAGGACAGAAACTCACGAATAAATTCCAGACAGCCAAAAGTCAGAAAATGTGGGGTCATTCAAATAAAAGGATGAATTCCTGTCCCATAATTGTATCAGGCACTATACCAGTATTACTAAAGGAAATAATACTTAGCATTCAGTGAATGGGATGGCTGTCATTTAAAACCTGAACTGTAACCAATTAGTCTTAAATGATCTGGCATAGCATCAGAATGGTATGGATTATAAAGGAGAAATTCGGAAGAAACTAGACAGTGATAGAATAGAGAACTGGACCTAGAACAGCACAGAATACATAACTGTCATTGTCACACCTATCAAAGCTTCCATTAATTCTTAGAGAAAACTCAGAATTCATGGAATGCAATATAATTGGCTTTATATGGTTGTTTTAGTAAAATAAAATATATTTTCATTCAGTAGAGATCCTCTTCTTGCTCTCAAGTTAAATGACAAATCCCAAAGTGGATTTATGTTCCAGACAGTTTCAGTGAAGATTTTGTATTGTGGACAAACAAGGTAACCATCCTCTATTTCTTACAGAATGGTGTTCAAACAAAGCTTATATCTGCCCAGTACCTCACAAGTTCAGGGGCGTAAGCCATTTCTGTATAAAGTGATTACTGATGTATTTGAGCTTATTTCTATTTGCTTAGCTTTTATTTAAAAATTGTTTTTGCTTTTTTTTTTTGTTTTATTTTCTCCTGTCTTGTTTTTATTTTTGACTTTAATGATTTCTTCTCCCTTGCAAGGAAAGAACTTTGACATTGACTTATATCCACTGGTCTTTGCCTTCCTTCATGTTGAAATTATTATAATTATAAGATGTATTTGATATACTTTCTCTTTTCTATCTTAGCTTAAAAAATCTGTTAGATATGGCAAAGAAAATATTTGTGAGGGCACATGCTAGACTTAAAGTTACCACACCATCCCATTTTTGCTTTCTTATGTTCTCTCAACTTCCATTAAAATCGAGAACATGAAGCCCAGTGACCCTCAAGTTACAGGAAGATGAACATATTATTATCCACCTCCCCTGAGGTTCTCCATCTCCTCATCGCCACAGCTTTCTTTCCTTTGCTTCATCCACTGGCACATTTCCAAAAGCGTTGTTTCATGCTGAAGTAGCTTATCTGCTGGGTAATCCTTCCTACCTTTCTCTTCATTGTGGCAGGTGGAATTCTGCCTTCAAATTTTACATTGTAATTTCCATTCAGATGTCAGGAGGTAGAGTATGTTTGCCACTTTAAATCAGAGTTTTCTCGATCATTATCGGTACCAGTGACACCCAAATCTCAATCTCGGCTCTAAAGCCCTTTCTTGGGGTCTAGGGCTCTATATCAAAAATATTTCCTAAACATTTTTACTTGGACATCTCCCAGTAAATATGCCACAAACCAAAGTTTTCTTTCTTTTGCCAAGTCTCCCATTTTGTTGTTGTTGTTGTTGTTGTTGTTGTTGTTGTTGTTGGGCAGACTGTGGCAACACCTTCTCTCCAGTTGCTCAAGTCAGAAAACTGAATGTCATTTTTGTCATCTCCTTTCCATTTAGGCCTCTTATAACCACTCAACAAGTTCTTTCAATTATACCTCCCACGTATCTCTTAGCAATGTCCACTCCCAACTATCAGCTCTGACATAATTTAATAAAGGATCCTGACTTATCTTTCTTCTGCCATTCTTCCTCCTTTCTGGTCCATTCTTTACATTGCTACCAGAGAAACCATTCTCAAACTCAACTCTGATACTGTCTCTTTCTCGTTCAACGTTTCCCAATGCCTCCCCATTGTTCTTGGGAAAAAGTAAAGGGTTCCAATTGTGACATATAAGGCACTTTATGATCTAGACCATGCCTTTGCCTCTAGTTTTTCTTGTTATTCCTAAGTCCCCCAAGAGTACTCTTCAGTGACAGTGAGTTACTTAAATGTTCTAAGACCTCTGTGCCTTCTGGTTTTTGCACATGCTCTTTCCTCTGCCTGGCGTCCTCTTTCCTCCCATCTATGTGTGGCCAACATCAACTCATCCTTTGGGTCTCCAAAGTGACCCTCTTTGAGATATCTTCAAGACTCTCATGAGTCTTCAAGGTTACTCCTGTCAGACATTTTCATGAGACCCCATGTTTGTTACTCTTGAAGCACTTAGCACCCTGCACTATAACATCTCTAGGACTTAAAAATAGCACTTAACAACATAGGCTCTTGCGCACTCCCATGTTATGTTAGCCAAATACTTCTTTGAATCCTGTGCCCAGATCTAATTTATATTTTATCTAAGAGACATGTGAGGAAGATATTTCATGAAAGCTTTTTTAAAATGTAAGTTAATGATTGGGGTAACTTACTTAATGAAAATACTATCAAAGGTTTGCTTTTGTTCTTTTTTTGTTTTAAGCATTTTAACAACTATTTCTATATATGCTACTAGTATTTAACAATATTAGATCATAACAAGTATCATATACCAACATCAGAAAGCCATGATCCTATAAAATCTTATTTTGCATTTTCAACCCAGTCTCTTGCTGAGAATTGCATGTATTCAATTCCTTTATGGTTTGTCATCATGGGCTAACACTGATGACCTTCCCAAAAGAATAGCCTTATGAAGTACACTGCTATGTGCACTAAGAATATTTTTGATTGTATTACATGGCACAGTATTCTCCCAGTAAGTGATCTCATGGAAGAAATTTTCTTCTGGCCAGGGAGTTAAGCACAGTTGTTATTTCCCTGAGCAATAAAAAAATAATACTTTATGCAACTGTGAAGCTTACTAATAATTATGTTTTCCTCTTCTCAGTAACAATTAGGATTATGTAGGATATTTTTTTGAATTAACTTTACTCCTTGGCCTGCTTTGTATTTCCACCCGTTTTTACCACATTGCCTTATCCATTATAAATGTCATATTTAAATAATTCCTTTTGAAGGAAGAGAGGTACCTATAAATACACACGTAAAATAGTTGCCCTGCAATTGATACATTCAATGTAATCTCTATCAAAATACCAATAGTGGGGCACCTGAGTGCCTCAGTTGGTTAAGTGTCTGACTCTTGATCTCAGCTCAGGTCTTGATCTCAGTGTTGTGAGTTAGAGCCCCGTGATGCTCTAAGTAGAACATCTAAGTGGACTTAGATCCCACTTAAAAAATACCAATAGTATTTTTCACAGAGCTAGAACAAATAATCCTAAAGTTTGCATGGAACCACAAAAGACTCTAAATAGCCAAAGTAATCTTGAGAAGGAACAACAAAACTGGAGGCATCACAATCCCAGATATTAAATTATATGCAAAGCTGTAGTAATCAAAACGGTATGGTACTGGCACAAAAATAGGCATATAGATTAATGGAACAGTATAGAGACCCCAGAAATGAATCCATGTTTTTATGGTCAACTAATCTATGACAAAGGAGGCAAGAATATAGAAGGGTGGAAAACAGTCTTTCCAAATAAGTAGTGCTGGGAAAACTGAGTATCTATGTTAAAGGAAGAAACCAAACCACTTTCTAACACTATAATAAACTTAAAATGGGTTGAAGACCTAAATGTGAGACCTGAACCATAAAACTCCTAAAAGAAAGCACAGGCAGTAATTTCTTTGACATTGGCTGTGGCAACATCTTTCTAGATGTCTCCTCAGGCAAGAGAAACAAAAGCAAAAATAAACTGTTGGAACTACAACAAAATGAAAAGCTTTTCACAGCAAAGGAAACCGCCAACAAAATGAAAAGACAACCTATTGAATGGGAGAAGATATTTGCAAATGATGTATCTGAGAAGGGGTTAATACCCCAAATACAACCTATACAACTTACCCAACTCAATACCAAAACCCCAAATAATCCAATTTATTTATTTTTTTAATATGAAATTTATTGTCACACTGGTTTCCATACAACACCCAGTGCTCATCCCAACAGGTGCCCTCCTCAATACCCATCACCAACCCTCCCCTCCCTCCCACCCCCCATCAACCCTCAGATTGTTCTCAGTTTTTAAGAGTCTCTTATGGTTTGGCTCCCTCCCTCTCTAACTTTTTTTTCCCCTTCCCCTCCCCCATGGTCTTCTGTTAAGTTTCTCAGGACCCACATAATAGTGAAAACGTATGGTATCTATCTTTCTCTTAATGACTTATTTCACTTAGCATAACACTCTCCAGTTCCATCTACGTTGCTACAAAAGGCTATATTTCATTTTTTCTCATTGCTACCTAGTATTCCATTGTGTATGTAAACCACAACTTCTTTATCCATTCACCAGTTGATGGACATTTAAGCTCTTTCCATAATTTGGCTATTGTTGAAGGTGCTGCTATAAACATTGGGGTACAAGTGCCCCTATGCATCAGCACTCCTGTATCCCTTGGGTAAGTTCCTAGCAGTGCTATTTCTGGGTCATAGGGTAGATCTATTTTTAATTTTTTGAGGAACCTCGATGCTGTTTTCCAGAGCGGCTGCACCACTTTGCATTCCCACCAACAGTGCAAGAGGTTTCCTGTTTCTCCACATCCTCGCCAGCATCTATAGTCTCCTGATTTGTTTATTTTAGCCACTCTGACTGGTGTGAGGTGGTATCTGAGTGTGGTTTTGATTTGTGTTTCCCTGATGAGGAGTGACATTGAGCATCTTTTCATGTGCCTGTTGGCCATCTGGATGTCTTCTTTAGAGAAGTGTCTATTCATGTCTTCTGCCCATTTCTTCACCGGATTATTTGTTCTTCGGGTGTGGAGTTTGGTGAGCTCTTTATTTTGTCTGATATGTCATTTGCAAATATCTTTTTCAATTCTGTTGGTTGCCTTTTAGTTTTGTTGATTGTTTCCTTTGCAGTGCAGAAGCTTTTTATCTTCATGAGGTCCCAATAGTTCATTTTTGCTTTTAATTCCCTTACATTTGGAGATGTGTCAAGTAGGAAATTGCTGCAGCTGAAGTCAGAGAGGTTTCTTCCTGCTTTCTCTTCTAGGGTTTTGATGGTTTCCTGTCTCACATTCAGGTCCTTCATCCATTTTGAGTTTATTTTTGTGACTGGTGTGAGAAAGTGGTCTAGTTTCATTCTTCTGCATGTTGCTGTCCAGTTCTCCCAGCACCATTTGTTAAAGAGACTGTCTTCTTTCCATTGGATATTCTTTCCTGCTTTGTCAAAGATTAGTTGGCCATACTTTTGTGGGTCCAATTATGGAGTCTCTATTCTATTCCATTGGTCTATATGTCTGTTTTTTGTGCCAATACCATGCTGTCTTGATGATTACAGCTTTGTAGTCGAGGCTAAAGTCTGGGATTGTGATGCCTCCCGCTTTTGTTTTCTTCTTCAATATTACTTTGGCTATTCGGGGTCTTTTGTGGTTCCACACAAATTTTAGGATTGCTTGTTCTAGCTTCGAGAAGAATGCTGGTGTAATTTTGATTGGGATTTCATTGAATGTGTAGATAGCTTTGGGTAGTATTGACATTTTAACAATATTGATTCTTCCAAAATAATCCAATTTTAAAAATGGGCAGATGACCGAAAGAGACATTCTTCCAAAGAAGAAATACAGGTGGCCAATAGTCACGTGAGAAGATACTCAACATCACTAATCATCAGGGAAATGCAAATCAAAACCACAATGAGATATTACCTCACACTGATCAGAATGGCTAGAATCAAAGTGACAAGAAACAACAAGCATTAGCAGGGATGTAGAGAAAAGGAAATCTTTGTGCCCTGTTGGTGGGAGTGTAAATTGGTGCAGCCACTCTGGAAAACAGTATGGTGGTTCCTCAAAAACTAAAAATAGAAGTACCATATGATCGTGTAATGTTACTACTGTGTATTTACCCAAAAAACCCCAAAACACTAATTCAAAAAAATATATGCATCCCTGTGTTTATTGTAGCATTGTTTACAATAGCCAAGATATAAAAGTGACCTAAGTGTCCGTTGATACATGTATGGATAAAGAAGATGTAATATATGTACAGAATGGAATATTATTGAACAACAAAAAAGAATGAGATCTTGCTATTTATGACAGCAGGGATGGGCCTAGGGGGTATTATGTTAAGTGAAATAAGTCAGAGAAAGACAAATACTATGTGATTTCACTTATAAGTGGAATCTACAAAACAAAACGAACAAAGAAACAGAAACAGACTCATAAATACAGAGAACAAGCTGATGGTTGCCAATAAGGAGGGGGAATCTCTGAAACTAATATTATACTGTATGTTAATTAACTGGAACTTAAATACAAATCATTAAAAAAAAGAATGGAGGAGGACAAGGGAAGGGTAGAATAGGTAAAGGAGATTAAGATTACAAATTTACAGTCATAAAATAAGTCATGAAAATGGAAAGTACAGCATAGTTAAGATAGTCAATAATGTGATAATGTTGTATGGTGACAGTAATTACACTTCTGTGGTGAGTACTCTGTGATGTTTGGAATTGTCAAATCACTAGGTTGTGTACGTGAAACTAATATAACATGGTATGTCAACTATATTTCAATAATAAATATTTAAAAAAATCAAAGAAACAGAGGGGTGGCTCAGTCGGTTGAGCGTCCGACTTCGGCTCAGGTCATGATCTCTCAGTCTGTGAGTTTGAACCCCTCATCGGGCTCTGTGCTGACAGCTCAGAGCCTGGAGCCTGCCTCAGATTCTGTGTCTCCCCCTCTCTCTCTGCCCCTCCCCTGCTTATGCTCTGTCTCTCTCTCTCTGTCAAAAATAAATAAACATTAAAAAAATTAAAAAAATAAAAGAAACAAAAGGAAATAACAAAGAGAGAAACACTATTAACATTTTGTCATATTCTGTCTAACCCTTTGTTTCCATCTGTGGGTGTGGATATGTGTGTATTTTGCAATATACATATAAAATCATATTTTATAGAAAAATAGTGCCATGTTGAAGCGGTTGCACCACATACAGGCTGACATCGTGAATACTATTGGTATATATGTCAAAAAAAGGTGAAATGTCATACATGTTTCAGGGTAAAATTCTAACTTTTGGAAATGAAGGTACTCTCAAAATAGTATAGTCCTTTACCCTTCACCTTATGGACACAAACATCAGAGGATTGTCTAAAACCTACAGAAGGTCTCCATGCTTATGTATTAATTTGATTGATAGATGCATTGTCACGATTAAGCTAGAATGAACTAGAATTTATGTCATTGTTATAAGTTTCCATTTTCCTTTTCGTTTTCTAACCCAACAATTTGCCTAGTATCTATAATTACTCTTATAATCAGTGGAGTAAATAATCTGTTGTGACCACCTGTTCTTCCTCCATATATTCTGTTGAGCATAGAAACAGCTGCAGGCCTCAGAAAGTCATAAATAAAACTCATGACTAAAAGATTAGGCAGACCTGGTGACCCGCTACATTTCAGATGTCTGAGTAGTGGAATTCTCTCTTCCAGAGAAAACTGCAGACTTTATAGTCAGTGTTATTGCATTGTCAGTAGTCACTTTTAAAGTTAGCACCAAGTTGTAATTTTTTTCCTATTCATAGAATATTATTTGCTCCAAAGGTAATCAAAATTTGTTAACTCGTTACTTAAAAAAGATTTATGTACACAGAAAAGTTTTGTATATTTTTAATATATTAAGCTGATGATTAGAAAATGGAGGTGACACTCTTTGGATGATACTGAATCATTACATATACAAACCAGACTGAGAAAGAAACCCTGTATATAGTCACTGGCAAGCAAAGATTGGAGTTGCGTGCAAAGAAAATTTATTTTATTATTTAGAAAATTGTTCTGGATGTGCATAAGGAATAACAAGTGATATGAAACATGTTTGTTTTGCAAGGTGATTTTAAAATGTCCTAAGCAAATGTCCTAGTTTAGTTTGAAGAATTTGCCAATTTTCTTTCTCCAAGCATTACCTTTCACAAAGATATTTGTAGTTAGTACAGAGTGTATCTTACCTCTTAGTGGTCTCTTTTCTTTCAGATCAAAAAGAAGGACTTTGTGACCTATTTCGTTTTTGATTGTCATTTTTAATGACAGAAATAAAGGATACATAAATGAAATCCACATTTTAGTCAGGAGTCCATCTTCCCACAACTCATGGTAGAAATATTATCAATAAGATACTTTGCAAAAAGACAAAAGGGAGAAGCCTGGGTTAGTAGTAGTTCAAGTAAACACAATCGAGGTTATTTAAATGAGCCAGCCATTTGTTTTTGCTGCTAAAAAGGCTAACAAAATGATGGGCTGATTTATTATACACAAAAATGTACAATCAAGGTCCTGACCACACAAAACACAAAAATTTTGCTCTGGTCACTAATCAATTAAAGGATTATGTTCAGTACTGTCAGCATATTTGAAGTAGGATATTGACATTTACAGAGTAGACAGTTTTCCGAAAGGGACTTCTGATGTCTTCAGAAGTACAGATGAAGAAAAGAAGCCCCGGAGATCTTTTTGCATTAGTACTTTCACCTTTTGAACAATCATGCAAATGTTTCCTATCTTCTAGGTGTTGTGTGGGACTTCACTCACTTAGCTGACACAGTGACTTTGTCCAGTGGACGTAAGTATCAAAATAGAAGGAAAGGAGCTTAGGAAGGCTCACTTGGAGAAAAGAAGACCATGGAAAGAAATAACATTCTTTAAATGTTTGAAGGATTGGTATATAAATAAGGCAATTACCTTGTGCTTGCTGCCCCAGAGAGCAGAAGCTCCACGGTCAGGAGTTATAGGGAGGTAGCTTTTCGCTTCCTTTAACAAAGGACTTTCTAAGCAGAATTGGAAGATGAGAAATAGATTGCTTTGTGAGGTAAAGAGCTTCCCATCACTATGTTAGTTTAAACCAGAAGTTGAAACCTTTCCCTCCAAAAATATTTTAAAGAGGATTGATTACTGGATGGAAGATTTGATCATATGACTTCTGAGGTCCTTTTCATAGTTAACAATCTATGCTTCAAATTATTGATTTATGTCAACTTTCAATTTCCTTTTTTCCCCTGAACATTAGACATTATAAATTAACATTTACCAAGGCAACCAAAGGACATGGGAGCAAAGTACAAATGTTCTACGATGCTCAAAGAGCAAACAGTACTCATTGGCTCTTGCCACTTCCAAGTGATGTTGGAGTAAATAGGGTAAAGAAAATGTACAGCCTAAATAAGTGAGAACATTCTGTAGCTCTGCAGAGGGTTTCACATTATGTGTGTAGGGAATACTGGAATAACTTGTGTGGGGCCAAATGGAGTGAGCTGAGGGTAGCTTCTTCTAAAGAAGAACTTTAAAGGACAAAGGGTCAGAGTCTGCAAGAGAGAATCTTTGCTACAGGAGTCAGCCCCTGAAATCATGTAGAGTTCACGTAGCTGGCTTGATTAGGTGTCAGTCGTCATTTCCATGTACCTCTGTGTAAGATTTTTATTCAGAATTCTTCATGAATATTTCACTTTAAAACATGTCTGACAAACATTCGGTCCAGTGTCAGTAAAACAGTTTTATATTTGATCATTCTTGGACCCAGTTCTAGCTTATTGGCTGACAGTTCTTGGGCTGTGTTGGGTTTGATATATGGATTGGTCAAATCCTGCCTGCCTATCCATGTATTATTTTAACTTTGAGCCAAGTATGGAGTCAGATAAAATTAATTGACTCAGATGGGGCGCCTGGGTGGCTCAGTCGGTTAAGCGACTGACTTTGGCTCAGGTCATGATCTCATGGTTCATGGGTTCGAGCCCCGCATCAGGCTCTGTGCTGACAGCTCAGAGCCTGGAGCCTTCTTAGGATTCTGTGTCTCCCTCTCTCTCTGCCCCTCCCCTGCTTGTGCTCTGTCTCTCTCTATCAAAAAATAAATAAAATGTTAAAAAAAATTAAAAAAGATTTAATTGAGTCAGAGCACTACTTGAGGCAAGTATATTTAGACATGGCAGGATTTTACTGGTTACCAAGTCTTTTGGGTAAATACCATCCCTGCCCTCCCAATGGAAGAACTTGACTGCTTTTACTGTTTTGTGAAACAAGAGCTGTTTGCTGTGATGATGTCTCAGCCAAGTACATTAAAGAGAAGGATACTTGTGAATGTGATCATATTCTCAAATAAATAATCCCCTGAGTTGTTTTCTCCCTGTTTCCCCTGCTGTTTAATTCCTTCCCTTTGACATAATTTGCTGCCTGTTTGGTTAAAGCAATTAGATATTTGTGTTAATTGGATGCTTGTTGTCTATCTCAAAGTGGATGTGCTTA